>NC_052147.1:200271237-200570889 GCF_902713615.1 Scyliorhinus canicula | reverse complement strand
AGGCCGTGCTGTTCACACTGGGTGCTGTGAGGAGCAGGCAGGGCTGTTCACACTGGGTGCTGTGAGGAGCAGGCAGGGCTGTTCACACTGGGTGCTGTGAGGAGCAGGCAGGACTGTTCACACTGGGTGCTGTGAGGAGCAGGCCGTGCTGTTCACACTGGGTGCTGTGAGGAGCAGGCAGGGCTGTTCACACTGGGTGCTGTAGGGTTCAGGCAGTGCTGTTCACACTGGGTGCTGTGAGGAGCAGGCCGTGCTGTTCACACTGGGTGCTGTGAGGAGCAGGCAGGGCTGTTCACACTGGGTGCTGTAGTGTTCAGGCAGGGCTGTTCACACTGGGTGCTGTAGGGTTCAGGCAGGGCTGTTCACACTGGGTGCTGTGAGGAGCAGGCAGGGCTGTTCACACTGGGTGCTGTGAGGAGCAGGCAGGGCTGTTCACACTGGATGCTGTAGGGTTCAGGCAGGGCTGTTCACACTGGGTGCTGTGAGGAGCAGGCAGGGCGGTTCACACTGGGTGCTGTGAGGAGCAGGCAGGGCTGTTCACACTGGGTGCTGTGAGGAGCAGGCAGGGCTGTTCACACTGGGTGCTGTAGGGTTCAGGCAGTGCTGTTCACACTGGGTGCTGTGAGGAGCAGGCAGGGCTGTTCACACTGGGTGCTGTGAGGAGCAGGCAGGGCTGTTCACACTGGGTGCTGTGAGGAGCAGGCAGGGCTGTTCACACTGGGTGCTGTAGGGTTCAGGCAGTGCTGTTCACACTGGGTGCTGTGAGGAGCAGGCCGTGCTGTTCACACTGGGTGCTGTGAGGAGCAGGCAGGGCTGTTCACACTGGGTGCTGTAGGGTACAGGCAGGGCTGTTCACACTGGGTGCTGTAGGGTTCAGGCAGGGCTGTTCACACTGGGTGCTGTGAGGAGCAGGCAGGGCTGTTCACACTGGGTGCTGTGAGGAGCAGGCCGTGCTGTTCACACTGGGTGCTGTGAGGAGCAGGCAGGGCTGTTCACACTGGGTGCTGTAGTGTTCAGGCAGGGCTGTTCACACTGGGTGCTGTAGGGTACAGGCAGGGCTGTTCACACTGGGTGCTGTAGGGTTCAGGCAGGGCTGTTCACACTGGGTGCTGTGAGGAGCAGGCAGGGCTGTTCACACTGGGTGCTGTGAGGAGCAGGCAGTGCTGTTCACACTGGGTGCTGTGAGGAGCAGGCAGGGCTGTTCACACTGGGTGCTGTGAGGAACAGGCAGGGCTGTTCACACTGGGTGCTGTAGGGTTCAGGCAGTGCTGTTCACACTGGGTGCTGTGAGGAGCAGGCAGGGCTGTTCACACTGGGTGCTGTGAGGAGCAGGCCGGGCTGTTCACACTGGGTGCTGTGAGGAGCAGGCAGGGCTGTTCACACTGGGTGCTGTGAGGAGCAGGCCGGGCTGTTCACACTGGGTGCTGTAGGGTACAGGCAGGGCTGTTCACACTGGGTGCTGTAGGGTTCAGGCAGGGCTGTTCACACTGGGTGCTGTGAGGAGCAGGCAGGGCTGTTCACACTGGGTGCTGTGAGGAGCAGGCAGTGCTGTTCACACTGGGTGCTGTGAGGAGCAGGCCGGGCTGTTCACACTGGGTGCTGTAGGGTTCAGGCAGGGCTGTTCACACTGGGTGCTGTGAGGAGCAGGCAGTGCTGTTCACACTGGGTGCTGTAGGGTTCAGGCAGGGCTGTTCACACTGGGTGCTGTGAGGAGCAGGCAGTGCTGTTCACACTGGGTGCTGTGAGGAGCAGGCAGGGCTGTTCACACTGGGTGCTGTAGGGTTCAGGCAGGACTGTTCACACTGGGTGCTGTGAGGAGCAGGCAGGGCTGTTCACACTGGGTGCTGTGAGGAGCAGGCAGGGCTGTTCACACTGGGTGCTGTGAGGAGCAGGCAGGGCTGTTCACACTGGGTGCTGTGAGGAGCAGGCAGGGCTGTTCACACTGGGTGCTGTGAGGAGCAGGCAGGGCTGTTCACACTGGGTGCTGTGAGGAGCAGGCAGGGCTGTTCACACTGGGTGCTGTGAGGAGCAGGCAGGGCTGTTCACACTGGCTGCTGTGAGGAGCAGGCAGGGCTGTTCACACTGGGTGCTGTAGGGTACAGGCAGGGCTGTTCACACTGGGTGCTGTAGGGTTCAGGCAGGGCTGTTCACACTGGGTGCTGTGAGGAGCAGGCAGGGCTGTTCACACTGGGTGCTGTGAGGAGCAGGCAGTGCTGTTCACACTGGGTGCTGTAGGGTTCAGGCAGGGCTGTTCACACTGGGTGCTGTAGGGTTCAGGCAGGGTTGTTCACACTGGGTGCTGTGAGGAGCAGGCAGGGCTGTTCACACTGGGTGCTGTAGAGTTCAGGCAGTGCTGTTCACACTGGGTGCTGTGAGGAGCAGGCAGGGCTGTTCACACTGGGTGCTGTGAGGAGCAGGCAGGGCTGTTCACACTGGGTGCTGTAGGGTTCAGGCAGGGCTGTTCACACTGGGTGCTGTGAGGAGCAGGCAGTGCTGTTCACACTGGGTGCTGTAGGGTTCAGGCAGGGCTGTTCACACTGGGTGCTGTGAGGAGCAGGCAGGGCTGTTCACACTGGGTGCTGTGAGGAGCAGGCAGGGCTGTTCACACTGGGTGCTGTAGGGTTCAGGCAGGGCTGTTCACACTGGGTGCTGTGAGGAGCAGGCAGGGTTGTTCACACTGGGTGCTGTGAGGAGCAGGCAGGGCTGTTCACACTGGGTGCTGTGAGGAGCAGGCAGGGCTGTTCACACTGGGTGCTGTAGGGTTCAGGCAGGACTGTTCACACTGGGTGCTGTGAGGAGCAGGCAGGGCTGTTCACACTGGGTGCTGTGAGGAGCAGGCAGGGCTGTTCACACTGGGTGCTGTAGGGTACAGGCAGGGCTGTTCACACTGGGTGCTGTGAGGAGCAGGCAGGGCTGTTCACACTGGGTGCTGTAGGGTTCAGGCAGGGCTGTTCACACTGGGTGCTGTGAGGAGCAGGCAGGGCTGTTCACACTGGGTGCTGTAGGGTTCAGGCAGGGCTGTTCACACTGGGTGCTGTGAGGAGCAGGCAGGGCTGTTCACACTGGGTGCTGTGAGGAGCAGGCAGTGCTGTTCACACTGGGTGCTGTAGGGTTCAGGCAGGGCTGTTCACACTGGGTGCTGTAGGGTTCAGGCAGGACTGTTCACACTGGGTGCTGTGAGGAGCAGGCAGGGCTGTTCACACTGGGTGCTGTAGGGTTCAGGCAGGGCTGTTCACACTGGGTGCTGTGAGGAGCAGGCAGGGCTGTTCACACTGGGTGCTGTGAGGAGCAGGCAGGGCTGTTCACACTGGGTGCTGTGAGGAGCAGGCAGGCTGTTCACACTGGGTGCTGTAGGGTTCAGGCAGGGCTGTTCACACTGGGTGCTGTAGGGTTCAGGCAGGGCTGTTCACACTGGGTGCTGTGAGGAGCAGGCAGGGCTGTTCACACTGGGTGCTGTAGGGTACAGGCAGGGCTGTTCACACTGGGTGCTGTGAGGAGCAGGCAGGGCTGTTCACACTGGGTGCTGTGAGGAGCAGGCAGGGCTGTTCACACTGGGTGCTGTAGGGTTCAGGCAAGACTGTTCACACTGGGTGCTGTGAGGAGCAGGCAGGACAGTTCACACTGGGTGCTGTGAGGAGCAGGCAGGGCTGTTCACACTGGGTGCTGTGAGGAGCAGGCAGGGCTGTTCACACTGGGTGCTGTGAGGAGCAGGCAGGGCTGTTCACACTGGGTGCTGTAGGGTTCAGGCAGGGCTGTTCACACTGGGTGCTGTAGGGTACAGGCAGGGCTGTTCACACTGGGTGCTGTGAGGAGCAGGCAGGGCTGTTCACACTGGGTGCTGTGAGGAGCAGGCAGGGCTGTTCACACTGGGTGCTGTGAGGAGCAGGCAGGGCTGTTCACACTGGGTGCTGTGAGGAGCAGGCAGGGCTGTTCACACTGGGTGCTGTGAGGAGCAGGCAGGGCTGTTCACACTGGGTGCTGTGAGGAGCAGGCAGGGCTGTTCACACTGGGTGCTGTGAGGAGCAGGCAGGGCTGTTCACACTGGGTGCTGTGAGGAGCAGGCAGGGCTGTTCACACTGGGTGCTGTGAGGAGCAGGCAGGGCTGTTCACACTGGGTGCTGTAGGGTTCAGGCAGGGCTGTTCACACTGGGTGCTGTGAGGAGCAGGCAGGGCTGTTCACACTGGGTGCTGTGAGGAGCAGGCAGTGCTGGTCACACTGGGTGCTGTAGGGTTCAGGCAGGGCTGTTCACACTGGGTGCTGTAGGGTTCAGGCAGGGCTGTTCACACTGGGTGCTGTAGGGTTCAGGCAGGGCTGTTCACACTGGGTGCTGTAGGGTTCAGGCAGGGCTGTTCACACTGGGTGCTGTGAGGAGCAGGCAGGGCTGTTCACACTGGGTGCTGTAGGGTTCAGGCAGGCTGTTCACACTGGGTGCTGTGAGGAGCAGGCAGGGCTGTTCACACTGGGTGCTGTAGGGTTCAGGCAGTGCTGTTCACACTGGGTGCTGTGAGGAGCAGGCAGGGCTGTTCACACTGGGTGCTGTGAGGAGCAGGCAGGGCTGTTCACACTGGGTGCTGTAGGGTTCAGGCAGGGCTGTTCACACTGGGTGCTGTAGGGTTCAGGCAGGGCTGTTCACACTGGGTGCTGTGAGGAGCAGGCAGGGCTGTTCACACTGGGTGCTGTGAGGAGCAGGCAGGGCTGTTCACACTGGGTGCTGTGAGGAGCAGGCCGTGCTGTTCACACTGGGTGCTGTGAGGAGCAGGCAGGCTGTTCACACTGGGTGCTGTGAGGAGCAGGCAGGGCTGTTCACACTGGGTGCTGTAGGGTTCAGGCAGGGCTGTTCACACTGGGTGCTGTGAGGAGCAGGCAGGGCTGTTCACACTGGGTGCTGTAGGGTTCAGGCAGGGCTGTTCACACTGGGTGCTGTAGGGTTCAGGCAGGGCTGTTCACACTGGGTGCTGTAGGGTTCAGGCAGGGCTGTTCACACTGGGTGCTGTAGGGTTCAGGCAGGGCTGTTCACACTGGGTGCTGTGAGGAGCAGGCAGGGCTGTTCACACTGGGTGCTGTAGGGTTCAGGCAGGGCTGTTCACACTGGGTGCTGTGAGGAGCAGGCAGGGCTGTTCACACTGGGTGCTGTGAGGAGCAGGCAGGGCTGTTCACACTGGGTGCTGTAGGGTTCAGGCAGGGCTGTTCACACTGGGTGCTGTGAGGAGCAGGCAGGGCTGTTCACACTGGGTGCTGTGAGGAGCAGGCAGGGCTGTTCACACTGGGTGCTGTAGGGTTCAGGCAGGGCTGTTCACACTGGGTGCTGTGAGGAGCAGGCAGGGCTGTTCACACTGGGTGCTGTAGGGTTCAGGCAGTGCTGTTCACACTGGGTGCTGTAGGGTTCAGGCAGGGCTGTTCACACTGGGTGCTGTAGGGTTCAGGCAGGCTGTTCACACTGGGTGCTGTGAGGAGCTGGCAGGCTGTTCACACTGGGTGCTGTAGGGTTCAGGCAGGGCTGTTCACACTGGGTGCTGTGAGGAGCAGGCAGTGCTGTTCACACTGGGTGCTGTAGGGTTCAGGCAGGGCTGTTCACACTGGGTGCTGTAGGGTTCAGGCAGGCTGTTCACACTGGGTGCTGTGAGGAGCAGGCAGGGCTGTTCACACTGGGTGCTGTGAGGAGCAGGCAGGGCTGTTCACACTGGGTGCTGTGAGGAGCAGGCAGGGCTGTTCACACTGGGTGCTGTGAGGAGCAGGCAGGGCTGTTCACACTGGGTGCTGTGAGGAGCAGGCAGGGCTGTTCACACTGGGTGCTGTAGGGTTCAGGCAGGCTGTTCACACTGGGTGCTGTGAGGAGCAGGCAGGGCTGTTCACACTGGGTGCTGTGAGGAGCAGGCAGGGCTGTTCACACTGGGTGCTGTGAGGAGCAGGCAGTGCTGTTCACACTGGGTGCTGTGAGGAGCAGGCAGGGCTGTTCACACTGGGTGCTGTGAGGAGCAGGCAGGGCTGTTCACACTGGGTGCTGTGAGGAGCAGGCAGGGCTGTTCACACTGGGTGCTGTAGGGTTCAGGCAGGCTGTTCACACTGGGTGCTGTGAGGAGCAGGCAGGGCTGTTCACACTGGGTGCTGTGAGGAGCAGGCAGGGCTGTTCACACTGGGTGCTGTGAGGAGCAGGCAGGGCTGTTCACACTGGGTGCTGTGAGGAGCAGGCAGGGCCGTTCACACTGGGTGCTGTGAGGAGCAGGCAGGGCTGTTCACACTGGATGCTGTGAGGAGCAGGCAGGGCTGTTCACACTGGGTGCTGTAGGGCTCAGGCAGGGCTGTTCACACTGGGTGCGGTGAGGAGCAGGCAGGGCTGTTCACACTGGGTGCTGTAGGGTTCAGGCAGGGCTGTTCACACTGGGTGCTGTGAGGAGCAGGCAGGGCTGTTCACACTGGGTGCTGTGAGGAGCAGGCAGGGCTGTTCACACTGGGTGCTGTAGTGTTCAGGCAGGGCTGTTCACACTGGGTGCTGTAGGGTTCAGGCAGGGCTGTTCGGACTGGGTGCTGTAGTGTTCAGGCAGGGCTGTTCACACTGGGTGCTGTGAGGAGCAGGCAGGCTGTTCACACTGGGTGCTGTAGGGTTCAGGCAGGGCTGTTCACACTGGGTGCTGTGAGGAGCAGGCAGGGCTGTTCACACTGGGTGCTGTGAGGAGCAGGCAGGGCTGTTCACACTGGGTGCTGTAGTGTTCAGGCAGGGCTGTTCACACTGGGTGCTGTAGTGTTCAGGCAGGGCTGTTCACACTGGGTGCTGTAGGGTTCAGGCAGTGCTGTTCACACTGGGTGCTGTGAGGAGCAGGCAGGGCTGTTCACACTGGGTGCTGTAGGGTTCAGGCAGTGCTGTTCACACTGGGTGCTGTGAGGAGCAGGCAGGGCTGTTCACACTGGGTGCTGTGAGGAGCAGGCAGGGCTGTTCACACTGGGTGCTGTAGGGTTCAGGCAGGGCTGTTCACACTGGGTGCTGTGAGGAGCAGGCAGGGCTGTTCACACTGGGTGCTGTAGGGTTCAGGCAGGCTGTTCACACTGGGTGCTGTGAGGAGCAGGCAGGGCTGTTCACACTGGGTGCTGTGAGGAGCAGGCAGGGCTGTTCACACTGGGTGCTGTGAGGAGCAGGCAGTGCTGTTCACACTGGGTGCTGTGAGGAGCAGGCAAGGCTGTTCACACTGGGTGCTGTAGGGTTCAGGCAGGGCTGTTCACACTGGGTGCTGTGAGGAGCAGGCAGGGCTGTTCACACTGGGTGCTGTAGGGTTCAGGCAGGGCTGTTCACACTGGGTGCTGTAGGGCTCAGGCAGTGCTGTTCACACTGGGTGCTGTGAGGAGCAGGCAGTGCTGTTCACACTGGGTGCTGTGAGGACCAGGCAGGGCTGTTCACACTGGGTGCTGTAGGGTTCAGGCAGGGCTGTTCACACTGGGTGCTGTAGGGTTCAGGCAGGGCTGTTCACACTGGGTGCTGTAGGGTCAGGCAGGGCTGTTCACACTGGGTGCTGTGAGGAGCAGGCAGGGCTGTTCACACTGGGTGCTGTGAGGAGCAGGCAGGGCTGTTCACACTGGGTGCTGTGAGGAGCAGGCCGGGCTGTTCACACTGGGTGCTGTAGGGTTCAGGCAGGGCTGTTCACACTGGGTGCTGTAGGGTTCAGGCAGGGCTGTTCACACTGGGTGCTGTAGGGTTCAGGCAGGGCTGTTCACACTGGGTGCTGTGAGGAGCAGGCAGGGCTGTTCACACTGGGTGCTGTGAGGAGCAGGCAGGGCTGTTCACACTGGGTGCTGTGAGGAGCAGGCAGGGCTGTTCACACTGGGTGCTGTGAGGAGCAGGCAGGGCTGTTCACACTGGGTGCTGTGAGGAGCAGGCAGGGCTGTTCACACTGGGTGCTGTGAGGAGCAGGCAGTGCTGTTCACACTGGGTGCTGTAGGGTTCAGGCAGGGCTGTTCACACTGGGTGCTGTAGGGTTCAGGCAGGGCTGTTCACACTGGGTGCTGTGAGGAGCAGGCAGTGCTGTTCACACTGGGTGCTGTAGGGTTCAGGCAGGGCTGTTCACACTGGGTGCTGTAGGGTTCAGGCAGTGCTGGTCACACTGGGTGCTGTAGGGTTCAGGCAGGGCTGTTCACACTGGGTGCTGTAGGGTTCAGGCAGGGCTGTTCACACTGGGTGCTGTGAGGAGCAGGCAGGGCTGTTCACACTGGGTGCTGTAGGGTTCAGGCAGTGCTGTTCACACTGGGTGCTGTAGGGTTCAGGCAGGACTGTTCACACTGGGTGCTGTGAGGAGCAGGCAGGGCTGTTCACACTGGGTGCTGTGAGGAGCAGGCAGGGCTGTTCACACTGGGTGCTGTAGGGTACAGGCAGGGCTGTTCACACTGGGTGCTGTGAGGAGCAGGCAGGGCTGTTCACACTGGGTGCTGTAGGGTTCAGGCAGGGCTGTTCACACTGGGTGCTGTGAGGAGCAGGCAGGGCTGTTCACACTGGGTGCTGTGAGGAGCAGGCAGGGCTGTTCACACTGGGTGCTGTGAGGAGCAGGCAGGGCTGTTCACACTGGGTGCTGTAGGGTTCAGGCAGGACTGTTCACACTGGGTGCTGTAGGGTTCAGGCAGGACTGTTCACACTGGGTGCTGTGAGGAGCAGGCAGGACTGTTCACACTGGGTGCTGTGAGGAGCAGGCAGGGCTGTTCACACTGGGTGCTGTAGGGTTCAGGCAGGGCTGTTCACACTGGGTGCTGTGAGGAGCTGGCAGGCTGTTCACACTGGGTGCTGTAGGGTTCAGGCAGGGCTGTTCACACTGGGTGCTGTAGGGTTCAGGCAGGGCTGTTCACACTGGGTGCTGTGAGGAGCAGGCAGTGCTGTTCACACTGGGTGCTGTAGGGTTCAGGCAGGGCTGTTCACACTGGGTGCTGTGAGGAGCAGGCAGGGCTGTTCACACTGGGTGCTGTGAGGAGCAGGCAGGGCCGTTCACACTGGGTGCTGTGAGGAGCAGGCAGTGCTGTTCACACTGGGTGCTGTAGGGTTCAGGCAGGGCTGTTCACACTGGGTGCTGTAGGGTTCAGGCAGGGTTGTTCACACTGGGTGCTGTGAGGAGCAGGCAGGGCTGTTCACACTGGGTGCTGTGAGGAGCAGGCAGGGCCGTTCACACTGGGTGCTGTGAGGAGCAGGCAGGGCTGTTCACACTGGGTGCTGTGAGGAGCAGGCAGGGCTGTTCACACTGGGTGCTGTGAGGAGCAGGCAGGGCCGTTCACACTGGGTGCTGTGAGGAGCAGGCAGGGCTGTTCACACTGGGTGCTGTGAGGAGCAGGCAGGGCTGTTCACACTGGGTGCTGTGAGGAGCAGGCAGGGCTGTTCACACTGGGTGCTGTAGGGTTCAGGCAGGGCTGTTCACACTGGGTGCTGTGAGGAGCAGGCAGGGCTGTTCACACTGGGTGCTGTGAGGAGCAGGCAGGGCTGTTCACACTGGGTGCTGTGAGGAGCAGGCAGGGCTGTTTACACTGGGTGCTGTAGGGTACAGGCAGTGCTGTTCACACTGGGTGCTGTGAGGAGCAGGCAGGGCTGTTCACACTGGGTGCTGTAGGGTTCAGGCAGGGCTGTTCACACTGGGTGCTGTGAGGAGCAGGCAGGGCTGTTCACACTGGGTGCTGTGAGGAGCAGGCAGGGCTGTTCACACTGGGTGCTGTAGTGTTCAGGCAGGGCTGTTCACACTGGGTGCTGTAGGGTTCAGGCAGGGCTGTTCACACTGGGTGCTGTGAGGAGCAGGCAGGGCTGTTCACACTGGGTGCTGTGAGGAGCAGGCAGGGCTGTTCACACTGGGTGCTGTAGGGTTCAGGCAGGGCTGTTCACACTGGGTGCTGTGAGGAGCAGGCAGGGCTGTTCACACTGGGTGCTGTGAGGAGCAGGCAGGGCTGTTCACACTGGGTGCTGTGAGGAGCAGGCAGGGCTGTTCACACTGGGTGCTGTAGGGTTCAGGCAGGGCTGTTCACACTGGGTGCTGTGAGGAGCAGGCAGGGCTGTTCACACTGGGTGCTGTGAGGAGCAGGCAGGGCTGTTCACACTGGGTGCTGTGAGGAGCAGGCAGTGCTGTTCACACTGGGTGCTGTGAGGAGCAGGCAGGGCTGTTCACACTGGGTGCTGTAGGGTTCAGGCAGGGCTGTTCACACTGGGTGCTGTAGGGTTCAGGCAGGGCTGTTCACACTGGGTGCTGTGAGGAGCAGGCAGGGCTGTTCACACTGGGTGCTGTGAGGAGCAGGCAGGGCTGTTCACACTGGGTGCTGTAGGGTTCAGGCAGTGCTGTTCACACTGGGTGCTGTGAGGAGCAGGCAGGCTGTTCACACTGGGTGCTGTGAGGAGCAGGAAGGGCTGTTCACACTGGGTGCTGTAGGGTTCAGGCAGGGCTGTTCACACTGGGTGCTGTAGGGTTCAGGCAGGGCTGTTCACACTGGGTGCTGTAGGGTTCAGGCAGGGCTGTTCACACAGGGTGCTGTAGGGTTCAGGCAGGGCTGTTCACACTGGGTGCTGTGAGGAGCAGGCAGGGCTGTTCACACTGGGTGCTGTAGGGTTCAGGCAGGGCTGTTCACACTGGGTGCTGTGAGGAGCAGGCAGGGCTGTTCACACTGGGTGCTGTGAGGAGCAGGCAGGGCTGTTCACACTGGGTGCTGTAGTGTTCAGGCAGGGCTGTTCACACTGGGTGCTGTGAGGAGCAGGCAGGGCTGTTCACACTGGGTGCTGTAGGGTACAGGCAGTGCTGTTCACACTGGGTGCTGTAGGGTTCAGGCAGGGCTGTTCACACTGGGTGCTGTAGGGTTCAGGCAGGGCTGTTCACACTGGGTGCTGTGAGGAGCAGGCAGTGCTGTTCACACTGGGTGCTGTGAGGAGCAGGCAGGGCTGTTCACACTGGGTGCTGTAGGGTTCAGGCAGGGCTGTTCACACTGGGTGCTGTAGGGTTCAGGCAGTGCTGTTCACACTGGGTGCTGTAGGGTTCAGGCAGGGCTGTTCACACTGGGTGCTGTGAGGAGCAGGCAGGCTGTTCACACTGGGTGCTGTGAGGAGCAGGCCGGGCTGTTCACACTGGGTGCTGTGAGGAGCAGGCAGGGCTGTTCACACTGGGTGCTGTGAGGAGCAGGCAGGGCTGTTCACACTGGGTGCTGTGAGGAGCAGGCAGGGCTGTTCACACTGGGTGCTGTAGGGTTCAGGCAGGGCTGTTCACACTGGGTGCTGTGAGGAGCAGGCAGGGCTGTTCACACTGGGTGCTGTGGGGAGCAGGCAGGGCTGTTCACACTGGGTGCTGTGAGGAGCAGGCAGGGCTGTTCACACTGGGTGCTGTAGGGTTCAGGCAGGGCTGTTCACACTGGGTGCTGTGAGGAGCAGGCAGTGCTGTTCACACTGGGTGCTGTAGGGTTCAGGCAGGGCTGTTCACACTGGGTGCTGTGAGGAGCAGGCAGGGCTGTTCACACTGGGTGCTGTGAGGAGCAGGCAGGGCTGTTCACACTGGGTGCTGTGAGGAGCAGGCAGGGCTGTTCACACTGGGTGCTGTAGGGTTCAGGCAGGGCTGTTCACACTGGGTGCTGTGAGGAGCAGGCAGGGCTGTTCACACTGGGTGCTGTGAGGAGCAGGCAGTGCTGTTCACACTGGGTGCTGTGAGGAGCAGGCAGGCTGTTCACACTGGGTGCTGTAGGGTTCAGGCAGGGCTGTTCACACTGGGTGCTGTAGGGTTCAGGCAGGCTGTTCACACTGGGTGCTGTGAGGAGCAGGCAGGGCTGTTCACACTGGGTGCTGTAGGGTACAGGCCGGGCTGTTCACACTGGGTGCTGTGAGGAGCAGGCAGTGCTGTTCACACTGGGTGCTGTGAGGAGCAGGCAGGGCTGTTCACACTGGGTGCTGTGAGGAGCAGGCAGGGCTGTTCACACTGGGTGCTGTAGGGTTCAGGCAGGGCTGTTCACAATGGGTTCTGTAGGGTTCAGGCAGGGCTGTTCACACTGGGTGCTGTAGGGTTCAGGCAGGGCTGTTCACACTGGGTGCTGTGAGGAGCAGGCAGGGCTGTTCACACTGGGTGCTGTGAGGAGCAGGCAGGGCTGTTCACACTGGGTGCTGTAGGGTTCAGGCAGTGCTGTTCACACTGGGTGCTGTGAGGAGCAGGCAGGCTGTTCACACTGGGTGCTGTGAGGAGCAGGAAGGGCTGTTCACACTGGGTGCTGTAGGGTTCAGGCAGGGCTGTTCACACTGGGTGCTGTGAGGAGCAGGCAGGCTGTTCACACTGGGTGCTGTAGGGTTCAGGCAGGGCTGTTCACACTGGGTGCTGTAGGGTTCAGGCAGTGCTGTTCACACTGGGTGCTGTGAGGAGCAGGCAGGGCTGTTCACACTGGGTGCTGTGAGGAGCAGGCAGGACTGTTCACACTGGGTGCTGTAGGGTTCAGGCAGGGCTGTTCACACTGGGTGCTGTAGGGTTCAGGCAGGGCTGTTCACACAGGGTGCTGTAGTGTTCAGGCAGGGCTGTTCACACTGGGTGCTGTGAGGAGCAGGCAGGGCTGTTCACACTGGGTGCTGTGAGGAGCAGGCAGGGCTGTTCACACTGGGTGCTGTGAGGAGCAGGCAGTGCTGTTCACACTGGGTGCTGTGAGGAGCAGGCAGGGCTGTTCACACTGGGTGCTGTAGTGTTCAGGCAGGGCTGTTCACACTGGGTGCTGTGAGGAGCAGGCAGGGCTGTTCACACTGGGTGCTGTGAGGAGCAGGCAGGGCTGTTCACACTGGGTGCTGTAGGGTACAGGCAGTGCTGTTCACACTGGGTGCTGTAGGGTTCAGGCAGGCTGTTCACACTGGGTGCTGTAGGGTTCAGGCAGGGCTGTTCACACTGGGTGCTGTAGGGTTCAGGCAGGGCTGTTCACACTGGGTGCTGTGAGGAGCAGGCAGTGCTGTTCACACTGGGTGCTGTGAGGAGCAGGCAGGGCTGTTCACACTGGGTGCTGTAGGGTTCAGGCAGGGCTGTTCACACTGGGTGCTGTAGGGTTCAGGCAGTGCTGTTCACACTGGGTGCTGTAGGGTTCAGGCAGGGCTGTTCACACTGGGTGCTGTGAGGAGCAGGCAGGCTGTTCACACTGGGTGCTGTGAGGAGCAGGCCGGGCTGTTCACACTGGGTGCTGTGAGGAGCAGGCAGGGCTGTTCACACTGGGTGCTGTGAGGAGCAGGCAGGGCTGTTCACACTGGGTGCTGTGAGGAGCAGCCAGGGCTGTTCACACTGGGTGCTGTAGGGTTCAGGCAGGGCTGTTCACACTGGGTGCTGTAGGGTTCAGGCAGGGCTGTTCACACTGGGTGCTGTAGGGTTCAGGCAGGGCTGTTCACACTGGGTGCTGTGAGGAGCAGGCAGTGCTGTTCACACTGGGTGCTGTGAGGAGCAGGCAGTGCTGTTCACACTGGGTGCTGTGAGGAGCAGGCAGGGCTGTTCACACTGGGTGCTGTAGGGTTCAGGCAGGGCTGTTCACACTGGGTGCTGTGAGGAGCAGGCAGGGCTGTTCACACTGGGTGCTGTGAGGAGCAGGCAGGGCTGTTCACACTGGGTGCTGTGGGGAGCAGGCAGGGCTGTTCACACTGGGTGCTGTGAGGAGCAGGCAGGGCTGTTCACACTGGGTGCTGTAGGGTTCAGGCAGGGCTGTTCACACTGGGTGCTGTGAGGAGCAGGCAGTGCTGTTCACACTGGGTGCTGTAGGGTTCAGGCAGGGCTGTTCACACTGGGTGCTGTGAGGAGCAGGCAGGGCTGTTCACACTGGGTGCTGTAGGGTTCAGGCAGGGCTGTTCACACTGGGTGCTGTGAGGAGCAGGCAGGGCTGTTCACACTGGGTGCTGTGAGGAGCAGGCAGGGCTGTTCACACTGGGTGCTGTAGGGTTCAGGCAGGGCTGTTCACACTGGGTGCTGTGAGGAGCAGGCAGGGCTGTTCACACTGGGTGCTGTAGGGTTCAGGCAGGGCTGTTCACACTGGGTGCTGTGAGGAGCAGGCAGGGCTGTTCACACTGGGTGCTGTGAGGAGCAGGCAGTGCTGTTCACACTGGGTGCTGTGAGGAGCAGGCAGGCTGTTCACACTGGGTGCTGTAGGGTTCAGGCAGGGCTGTTCACACTGGGTGCTGTAGGGTTCAGGCAGGCTGTTCACACTGGGTGCTGTGAGGAGCAGGCAGGGCTGTTCACACTGGGTGCTGTAGGGTACAGGCCGGGCTGTTCACACTGGGTGCTGTGAGGAGCAGGCAGGGCTGTTCACACTGGGTGCTGTGGGGAGCAGGCAGGGCTGTTCACACTGGGTGCTGTAGGGTACAGGCCGGGCTGTTCACACTGGGTGCTGTGAGGAGCAGGCAGGGCTGTTCACAATGGGTTCTGTAGGGTTCAGGCAGGGCTGTTCACACTGGGTGCTGTAGGGTTCAGGCAGGGCTGTTCACACTGGGTGCTGTGAGGAGCAGGCAGGGCTGTTCACACTGGGTGCTGTGAGGAGCAGGCAGGGCTGTTCACACTGGGTGCTGTAGGGTTCAGGCAGTGCTGTTCACACTGGGTGCTGTGAGGAGCAGGCAGGCTGTTCACACTGGGCGCTGTGAGGAGCAGGCAGGCTGTTCACACTGGGTGCTGTGAGGAGCAGGAAGGGCTGTTCACACTGGGTGCTGTAGGGTTCAGGCAGGGCTGTTCACACTGGGTGCTGTGAGGAGCAGGCAGGGCTGTTCACACTGGGTGCTGTAGGGTTCAGGCAGGGCTGTTCACACTGGGTGCTGTGAGGAGCAGGCAGGGCTGTTCACACTGGGTGCTGTGAGGAGCAGGCAGGGCTGTTCACACTGGGTGCTGTAGGGTTCAGGCAGGGCTGTTCACACTGGGTGCTGTGAGGAGCAGGCAGGGCTGTTCACACTGGGTGCTGTAGGGTTCAGGCAGGGCTGTTCACACTGGGTGCTGTAGGGTTCAGGCAGGGCTGTTCACACTGGGTGCTGTGAGGAGCAGGCAGGGCTGTTCACACTGGGTGCTGTGAGGAGCAGGCAGGCTGTTCACACTGGGTGCTGTAGGGTTCAGGCAGGGCTGTTCACACTGGGTGCTGTAGGGTACAGGCAGTGCTGTTCACACTGGGTGCTGTAGGGTACAGGCAGGGCTGTTCACACTGGGTGCTGTAGGGTACAGGCAGTGCTGTTCACACTGGGTGCTGTAGGGTTCAGGCAGGCTGTTCACACTGGGTGCTGTAGGGTTCAGGCAGGGCTGTTCACACTGGGTGCTGTAGGGTTCAGGCAGGGCTGTTCACACTGGGTGCTGTAGGGTACAGGCAGGGCTGTTCACACTGGGTGCTGTAGGGTTCAGGCAGGGCTGTTCACACTGGGTGCTGTGAGGAGCAGGCAGTGCTGTTCACACTGGGTGCTGTGAGGAGCAGGCAGGGCTGTT
Source organism: Scyliorhinus canicula (assembly GCF_902713615.1). Taxonomy (NCBI): domain Eukaryota; kingdom Metazoa; phylum Chordata; class Chondrichthyes; order Carcharhiniformes; family Scyliorhinidae; genus Scyliorhinus; species Scyliorhinus canicula. Next base: position 200,555,502 of record NC_052147.1, on the reverse strand, counting down.
CACACTGGGTGCTGTGAGGAGCAGGCAGGGCTGTTCACACTGGGTGCTGTAGGGTTCAGGCAGGGCTGTTCACACTGGGTGCTGTAGGGTTCAGGCAGTGCTGTTCACACTGGGTGCTGTAGGGTTCAGGCAGGGCTGTTCACACTGGGTGCTGTGAGGAGCAGGCAGGCTGTTCACACTGGGTGCTGTGAGGAGCAGGCCGGGCTGTTCACACTGGGTGCTGTGAGGAGCAGGCAGGGCTGTTCACACTGGGTGCTGTGAGGAGCAGGCAGGGCTGTTCACACTGGGTGCTGTGAGGAGCAGGCAGGGCTGTTCACACTGGGTGCTGTGGGGAGCAGGCAGGGCTGTTCACACTGGGTGCTGTGAGGAGCAGGCAGGGCTGTTCACACTGGGTGCTGTAGGGTTCAGGCAGGGCTGTTCACACTGGGTGCTGTGAGGAGCAGGCAGTGCTGTTCACACTGGGTGCTGTAGGGTTCAGACAGGGCTGTTCACACTGGGTGCTGTAGGGTTCAGGCAGGGCTGTTCACACTGGGTGCTGTGAGGAGCAGGCAGGGCTGTTCACACTGGGTGCTGTGAGGAGCAGGCAGGGCTGTTCACACTGGGTGCTGTAGGGTTCAGGCAGGGCTGTTCACACTGGGTGCTGTGAGGAGCAGGCAGGGCTGTTCACACTGGGTGCTGTAGGGTTCAGGCAGGGCTGTTCACACTGGGTGCTGTGAGGAGCAGGCAGTGCTGTTCACACTGGGTGCTGTGAGGAGCAGGCAGGGCTGTTCACACTGGGTGCTGTGAGGAGCAGGCAGGGCTGTTCACACTGGGTGCTGTGAGGAGCAGGCAGGGCTGTTCACACTGGGTGCTGTAGTGTTCAGGCAGGGCTGTTCACACTGGGTGCTGTAGGGTTCAGGCAGGGCTGTTCACACTGGGTGCTGTAGGGTTCAGGCAGGCTGTTCACACTGGGTGCTGTGAGGAGCAGGCAGGGCTGTTCACACTGGGTGCTGTAGGGTACAGGCCGGGCTGTTCACACTGGATGCTGTAGGGTTCAGGCAGGGCTGTTCACACTGGGTGCTGTGAGGAGCAGGCAGGGCTGTTCACACTGGGTGCTGTGAGGAGCAGGCAGGGCTGTTCACACTGGGTGCTGTAGGGTTCAGGCAGGGCTGTTCACACTGGGTGCTGTGAGGAGCAGGCAGGGCTGTTCACACTGGGTGCTGTGAGGAGCAGGCAGGGCTGTTCACACTGGGTGCTGTAGTGTTCAGGCAGGGCTGTTCACACTGGGTGCTGTGAGGAGCAGGCAGGGCTGTTCACACTGGGTGCTGTAGGGTTCAGGCAGGGCTGTTCACACTGGGTGCTGTAGGGTTCAGGCAGGCTGTTCACACTGGGTGCTGTGAGGAGCAGGCAGGGCTGTTCACAATGGGTTCTGTAGGGTACAGGCCGGGCTGTTCACACTGGGTGCTGTAGGGTTCAGGCAGGGCTGTTCACACTGGGTGCTGTGAGGAGCAGGCAGGGCTGTTCACACTGGGTGCTGTGAGGAGCAGGCAGGGCTGTTCACACTGGGCGCTGTGAGGAGCAGGCAGGGCTGTTCACACTGGGTGCTGTAGGGTTCAGGCAGGGCTGTTCACACTGGGTGCTGTGAGGAGCAGGCAGGGCTGTTCACACTGGGTGCTGTGAGGAGCAGACAGGGCTGTTCACACTGGGTGCTGTGAGGAGCAGGCAGGGCTGTTCACACTGGGTGCTGTAGGGCTCAGGCAGGGCTGTTCACACTGGGTGCTGTGAGGAGCAGGCAGGGCTGTTCACACTGGGTGCTGTGAGGAGCAGGCAGGGCTGTTCACACTGGGTGCTATGAGGAGCAGGCAGGGCTGTTCACACTGGGTTCTGTAGGGTTCAAAGTGATGACTGGGGTGGGGGAGCTGGAGCCCGACATGGAAGGGGCGCACGGACGCCCAGGAAGGGGGTGATTGGGTGAATATGGCATGCGAGTGAGAGGCTGTAGACAGACTCTAGGCAAGGGGAAGGAGGAGTTAGTGTTACACAAGAGGTAAGGGGTTCATGCAGACTAATCTCCTGGGGGGGTAGAAAAAGTTGGGTACCTGGAGGAAGGTTGATGTGCCCTGTCTCTGTCATGCCAATGCCAACTACTAATATATCCCACCCATGCGTGGAGCGATGGAGTGCAATTCTGAGCACCAGCCTGGTAGAAGCTGCTGGATGCAGGTCTCCCAGGTGGCTGCCAGTTTTCCCTCCAGAAACTCACAAGTTGGAACCATATCATCAGACCATCCATGGACAGTCTCCTCCATCCTTTGCTTTAGTTTGCTGACTGCCCCTCTCAAATCAGCCTGATGTCCTGCTGCCTGTCTTTGCGCCACCATCTTGTGTGCCACGGTTATTTCCAGAGGCACATCATGTAACTTGGACTCAGCAGGTCCCTGGTCTCCAGGATCCTGGGTTACCAATGTCTCTAACTGCTGTGAAGGCGTGTCAGTGAGGTGTTCCCCAGGAAGTGACCCCGAGCCTAATCTCGATCTCGCGATGTGCGTCTCTGCATTGGTGGAGGGTGCAGGTCAATGCAGTGACTGGTCTTCTTCACATGGATCCTCATCTGACGTGGACTGGGGCGATGGGCTGGCTGCGCCGTGCCTGGTCCTGTTACTCTCTGTTAGAGAGAGATGATAGATTTAGTTAATGAGCAGGCAGGATACAAAATTACATATCACTGACTGTGAATGTCAGGGTGTGGTCAACTAATGGAGAGCTCATCTATACTAGGTTGATGGGGGAAACAATCTCACCTTTGCCACAGGAGAGATCTCTGTCCTTCCCTACCAACTCAGCAGCACCCTCCTTGAGGAGAGTGAACTCCCAGATGTCTGCTTTCCCTCCTCCTGTGTGGATTCTCTCTCTTCTGCTATTGGCCAGCTTGACCGACAGGAAGACAAATAGATGGAATGGGCTTAAAATGGATGGCGAAGAGGTGGGGAAGCATGCATGCTTGCTGTGTGTGCTGAGCCCTCCCCGGTATGGGATGTTTGTGGGCAGGGCAATAAATGAGAAGGTGATAATGTTTTTTTAATTTTAGAGTACCCAATTCCTTTTTTCCAATTAAGGGGCAATTTAGCGTGGCCAATCCACCTAGCTTGCACATTTTTGGGTTGTGGGGACGAAACCCACGCAAACATGGGGAGAATGTGCAAACTCCACACGGACAGTGACCCAGAGCTGGGATTGAACCTGGGACCTCAGCGCCATGAGGCCACAGTGCTAACCCACTGCGCCACCGTGCTGCCCTATGGTGATGATGTTAAGGAGTGCGTGATGTCTCCTCTGTTAAAAGTGTGTGAGATCCTTGAAGGGTGTCATGTGAGAGTACCTTTAAGTACTGGGTATTTATAAATGGGTGTTTACTACTGCAGTGATGTCAGAGCGTGGATGGAGCTGGGCTGTCTGTCAGCTTTTTACTTTCATTTTTGAGCAGGCTGCAGGATGTGTTTTAGTTTTGTTTTCAGAGCTGGATAGCTGCAATCACAGCCAGAAGGTGTATGAATCTCTCCCTGTAATCTAAAGACTGTAAATCGATCCTGGTGATTTAAAACTAATAACAGCAGTAACTTTAATCTGATGTGCTTCTGGTAAAAGGTGTTTTAAGTCATATGGACGTTAAAAGGAAAGCTTGAACGATTACTTACTGTTGTAGTCTTTGGGGGTTGTATTTGAATTAATGGTTGGTAAGATTTTCACTGTATGTTTTAAAAAGGTTAACTTGAGTTCATAGAATAAACATTGTTTTGCTTTAAAAAATACTTTTCCATTTCTGCTGTACCACACCTGTAGAGTGGGCCGTGTGCTCCCCATACCACAATCTATTAAAAGTTGTGGGTCAGGTGAACTCCATGATACACTTTGGTGTTCTCTAAACCCTGGCCCATAACAAATTGGGGGCTCAAGGGGGATAAAAGTCTATCTATTGGATTGACTTAGTGAACTTAAAGACAGTGAGGGGTGAGCATATTGTGGTTGCTTTTCAGGTGTGGTATTTTAGTTTAAATGGGGAGTGTGTTGTGGACAATGGCTCTTTCAGAGGCTCAGAAGTTTTTGGGGGTGGAGACGGTCACCCGCAGTACCTTACGGACAGAGACTAAAAGCAGACTGTTAGATTTGGCAAAAACATTGCAGTTAACATTACCTGACAAAATGCGAAAAGATGAGGTAATTATGGTGGTGGCTAAGCATTTAAACTTGCCTGAGATACAGTTTGACACATTAGAAATAGCAAAAATTCAGTTTCAAATTAAACAAATGGAACATGAGAAAGAATTAAAGCAGCTTGAATATGAAAGAGAGAGAGAGGAAAAAGAAAGAGAGAGAGAGGAACGAGAAAGAGAAAGAAAGAGATAGGAGAAAGAGAGCGAAGGAAGGAAAACAGAAAGAATACCCTAGCAGAACAAAAAGAAAGAGAAAGGGAGATACAGATCAGGAAAAACGATAAAGAAAGAGAGTTTGAACTTCAGAAAATGGCCATGAAACATGACAGTCAGTTAAAATTGGCAGACGCAAAGGGAAACGTACAGTTGGAGGATAGTGATGAGGATAGTGAGAAAGAGTGTCATAGTCAAAGGCTTGGTGAAGATCTATTTAAATATATCCAAGCATTGCCAAGGTTTGATGAGAAGGAGGTAGAAGCCTTTTTCATTTCATTTGAGAAGGTAGTTAAACAAATGAAATGGTCACAGGAGCTGTGGGTATTATTGATTCAAACAAAGCTGATAGGTAGGGCTAGTCAAGTGTTTGCATTACTACTGGAGGAGGTATCTGGGACATATGAAGAGGTGAAAAAATCCATCTTAGGTGCATATGAACCAGTGCCTGAAGCCTACAGACAAAAGTTTAGAAATGTAAGGAAATAATTTGGTCAAACATACACAGAGTTTGAAAGGATCAAACAGAGTAATTTTGAGAGGTGTATAAGGGCTTTTAAAATAGACGTAATGTATGAAGCTCTCAGAGAAATTATACTTTTGGAGGAGTTTAAAAATTCAATTCCTGATGCAGTGAGAATTCATGTGGAAGAGCCGAGGGTTAAAACTGCGAGATTAGCAGTAGAAATGGCACTTTCCTTGGCCATACAATTGGACAGGGTCGAATGGTCACATGGGATGTGAAACCAACAGTTATTGAGGAGTTTCCGATACCCTCAAGACAAAGAGAAATAATGCGATTTCTTGGCATGAGTGGATTTGATCGAACATTTGTGCAAAGGTTTTGCAGCGTCATTGCTACACTGATGGACTTGCTGAAGAAATGTTGAAAATTTCAATGGACAGCCCACTTTCAACAGGCATTTGACTGCCTGAAAGCTGTGATAACCAATGCTCCTGTGTTGGAGAATTGCACGGGACTCTGTGAACAAATTGAATTAAAGTATTTGATTTTAAAGAGACATGCCGAGGCATAGAGAAATGGATGGATCATGCAGAGAACTTCTTGTTCAAAGAGACTGTCAATCGAGAAGGATTTCAGTAGGAGGAGGAAGAACAAAAAGGAAAATGGACTATATTGTTATACCTATTTGTGTATGTTGTTTTTTGAAACAAAAAAGTATATTTACTGTGTGCATTTCTCAAAGGATAGTGAAAAGGTGAAAAATGAAACCATCTTGAAGTTGATGGTTTATTTTTTTTTCTTGGGGGGAGGTGTCATGTGAGGGTACCTTTAAGAACTGGCTGTTTATAAATGGGTGTGTATATAAATATCTGTAGTGAGAGTACCTTTAAGAAATGGGTGTTTACTACTGCAGTGATGTCAGAAAGTGGGTGGAGCTGGGCTGTCTGTCAGCTTTTTCTTTTGTTTTTGAGCAGGCTGCAGGGTGTGTTTTAGTTTCATTTTCAGAGCTGGATAGCTTCAGTCACAGCCAGTAGGTGTACAAATCTCTCTCTCTAATCTAAAGACTGTAAATCGATCCTGGTCATTTGAAACTAATAACAGTAGTAACTTTAACCTGATGTGCTTCTGGCAAAAGGTGTTTCAAGTCGTATGGACATTAAAAGGAAAGCTTAAAGGATTACTTAGTGTTGTATTCTTTGGCGGTTGTATTTGAATTAATGGTTGCTAAGTAGTTCACTGTATGTTTTAAAAAGGTTAACTTGAGTTCATAGAATAAACATTGTTTTGCTTTAAAAAATACTTTTCCATTTCTGCTGTACCACACCTGTAGAGTGGGCCGTGTGCTCCCCATACCACAATCTATTAAAAGTTGTGGGTCAGGTGAACTCCATGATACACTTTGGGGTTCTCTAAACCCTGGCCCATAACAGGTCTAACCCTTTGAGTGCCTGATTTCATTGTGAGAGAGTGAGTTTGGAGTGGGCAGAAGGTTGTCCTACGCTGGCACATGGATGAGATCATTCATCCTTCCCCTGCACTGCAAGGTATTTCTTTTTTGGATCCCAGCGGCACAGGCAGCCTCTGCAACCACCTCCAGGCCACCTCCTGGTTCCATCCCATGGGAAGAGGGCATCATGACATTTGTGGACAACATTGAAGAGAACCACCTGAGTGTCATGGCTGAATCTTGGGGTCCATGGATTAATTCTCTTGCAGGCTATCTCAGGGAATCGAGTCCCCACAGCTGGGCTGGAGAGAGTTAATGTGTGTGTTCGGGTGGCCTTTACATATGGTGCCAAGGCTTTAAACCCCATATGGTGATGGTGGGGCAGACAATGAGTGCCCACCCCGCCATGTCGTTCAGAGAATGGTTCGTCGATGCACAATTCATGAGGTTCCAAGCAATCAATTGGGCACAAGAGCCCACTCCGTTGCCCAGCAGGAAACACATTGTGTACCTTGGCCACCCCAGTATTTAGTCTCTAGAATGGTCAATCAGACAGTGCCTGTTTGGAGAGGGTGGGTCAATCAGACATCACTTATTGGGGGGGGGGCGCGGTGTCAGTCAGACGTGGCCTATTTGTGGGCAGGTCAGTCAAGCATTGCCTGCTGGGGGGGGGGGGGGGGTTGGTATTTGAGCAGACATGGCCTGCTGGGGGGTGGTATTTGAGCAGACATGGCCTGCTGGGGGGTGGTATTTGAGCAGACATGGCCTGCTGGGGGGTGGTATTTGAGCAGACATGGCCTGTTTGGGGGTGATATTTGAGCAGACATGGCCTGCTGGGGGGTGGTATTTGAGCAGACATGGAATGCTGGGGGGTGGTATTTGAGCAGACATTGCCTGCTGGCCATTTCATTAGCTCACTCAGCTAAATCGCTGGCTTTTAAAGCAGACCAAGCAGACCAGCAGCACGGTTCGATTCCCGTACCAGCCTCCCCGGACAGGCGCCGGAATGTGGCGACTAGGGGCTTTTCACAGTAACTTCATTGAAGCCTACTCGTGACAATAAGCGATTTTCATTTCATTTTCATTTCATTTCCGTTGCAGTCTCTCAGTCGTACTCCTTGATTTGCTGCTTTTGGTTTAATTCTCAGCTCTTTTAAATCTGACAAACTGATGAGGTTGGCCCCCTCTCCTGTGTCGAGTTTGAAGGTTATTAATGTGCCATTAATCATTAATGGAACTGTCCGTTTATCTTTTGGAGTATTTGCATTTAATTCACTAGTGCTGCAAATAGTCATGAAAGCATTGTAATTTTACATGACTTTCTGGGTGTAGGGGAGGGGGGAGATCAATGGGGGAAAGGAGAGTCCCGGGCTGGGTGCCACCACTATTTGATGGCCTAACACCCTCTCCCAATTCCTCACAGATATTGAACGCTATGAATGGTATACTGGAGCCCGCAGAACAGGCCCAAGAGGTGTTGCTGGGAGGTCTAGCGGCCAGACTCTGGAGACGGCGGTAGAGAGGCTGGACCCTGCCCCACACCCTGAGGACCTGGCCGCCCATCAGGCCAGGGAGGGAACCAAAGGGGGAGTCCAGCAATGGCCCAGGGTGTACAGGCATCGCTGGCCATTGGAGCAGATGACGGACAGTGCGTGCTGCAGGAGACTCCACCTCAACAAGGAGATGGTGCGGTGCCAGGTTTCTCTGCCATCACCGGGATGTCCCAGGTCCAGGGACTGATAGACTGCATGCATGTCACATTGCAAGCACCAGGCCAGCTAGGAGTGCCCTATGTTAACAGAAAGGGGTTTTATTCCCTGAACATACAGCTCGTGCGCGATCACCAGATGAAGAACATGCACATGTGCATATCCTTTCCGGGGAGTGTGCATGACAACTACATCCTGGGGCAGTCAGACATCACCAGCCTGTTCAGGGACCATCCCACAATGGGCGGCTAGGGGATAACGGGGTACCCGCTGAGGACCTGGCTTATGATGCCAGTACAGAGGCCGGAGACCGAAGTGGAGACCTGGTACAACGAGGCCCATGTGGCGGTGCATTAGACTCCTCAAGATGCAGTTCCGATGCCCTGACCTCTCTGGTGATGCCCAGCAGTACACTGCGACCCCCCCCCCCTTTCTCCGAGAGAGTCGCCCGCTTTGTGGTGGTCTGCAATGCCCTCCACAACTTTGCACAGCAGTGAGGTGATGAGATGGAGGTTGGGGATGAGGAATATGTGGCCACCTCTGAGGAGGAGGAGGATAATGAAGATAAGGAGGCGGCACTGGACCAGAAGGGCTGGAGGATGATCCCGGGGATGAACTAGGGGACCAGTCAGAGGCTGCAGGACAGGCAGCAGCGGTGAGAGTATGGCAAACCTCGAGGGCCAGGGAGGCCCAGATACTCACTCGCATCACTTAGGACGTACCCTCGTCCGTCATCACTACCTGCCCCAGCCCCTCCCCCATTTCCCACCCTCCCAGGGTCTGTGTAACATCACTCCAGGGTGCTGGTACTATGTCGGCACTGTCAGCGTGTCACTTGGCGTAATATGCATGTGCGCATCAATGTGTATAGTTATCTATCCATGTATATAGTTATCGGTACAACCTTGGGCAGGGGTCGACCAGACATTAGCTGGTTGGAGGTGCCATTCAGATGTTGTCTGTTTGGTGGTGTCAATCATACATTGCTTGCTTCGGGGGTGTAAATCCCACATTGCCAATTTGGGGTTGTGAATCAGCCACTGCCCATTTGGGGCCGTCAATCAGACATTGGCTGTTTGGCAGGTTAATCAGACATGGGTTGTTTGGGGGATCAATCAGACATCGCCTGTTTAGGCTGGTCAATCAGACACTGGCATTTGGGGGGTCAATCAGACATTGCCTGTTTGGGGGGTCAATCAGACATTGGCATTTGGGGGGTCAATCAGACATTGCCTGTTTGGGGGGGAGGGTCAATCAGACATTGCCTTTTTGGGGGGTCAATCAGACATTGGCATTTGGGGGGTCAATCAGACATTGCCTGTTTGGGGGGTCAATCAGACACTGGCATTTGGGGGGTCAATCAGACATTGCCTGTTTGGGGGGTCAATCAGACATTGGCATTTGGGGGGTCAATCAGACATTGCCTGTTTGGGGGGGAGGGTCAATCAGACATTGCCTTTTTGGGGGGTCAATCAGACATTGGCATTTGGGGGGGTCAATCAGACATTGCCTGTTTGGGGGGTCAATCAGACATTGGCATTTAGGGGGTCAATCAGACATTGCCTGTTTGGGGGATCAATCAGACATTGCCTGTTTTGGGGGGTCAATCAGACATTGCCTGTTTGGGGGGTCAATCGACATTGGCTTTTGGGGGGTCAATCAGACATTGCCTGTTTGGGGGGGTCAATCAGACATTGCCTGTTTGGGCTGGTCAATCAGACACTGGCATTTGGGGGGTCAATCAGACATTGCCTGTTTGGGGGGGTCAATCAGACATTGACTGTTTAGGCTGGTCAATCAGACACTGGCATTTGGGGGGTCAATCAGACATTGCCTGTTTGGGGGGTCAATCAGACATTGGCATTTGGGGGGTCAATCAGACATTGCCTGTTTGGGGGGGGTCAATCAGACATTGCCTGTTTGGGCTGGTCAATCAGACACTGGCATTTGGGGGGTCAATCAGACATTGCCTGTTTGGGGGGGTCAATCAGACATTGCCTGTTTGGGCTGGTCAATCAGACACTGGCATTTGGGGGGTCAATCAGACATTGCCTGTTTGGGGGGTCAATCAGACATTGGCATTTGGGGGGTCAATCAGACATTGCCTGTTTGGGCTGGTCAATCAGACACTGGCATTTGGGGGGTCAATCAGACATTGCCTGTTTGGGGGGTCAATCAGACATTGGCATTTGGGGGGGGTCAATCAGACATTGCCTGTTTTGGGGGGTCAATCAGACATTGCCTGTTTGGGGGGTCAATCAGACATTGCCTGTTTGGGGGGGTCAATCAAACATTGCCTGTTTGGGGGGTCAATCCGACATTGGCTTTTGGGGGGTCAAACAGACATTGCCTGTTTGGGGGGTCAATCAGACATTGCCTGTTTGGGGGGTCAATCAAACATTGCCTGTTTGGGGGGTCAATCCGACATTGGCTTTTGGGGGGTCAATCAGACATTGCCTGTTTGGGGGGGTCAATCAGACATTGCCTGTTTGGGCTGGTCAATCAGACACTGGCATTTGGGGGGTCAATCAGACATTGCCTGTTTGGGGGGTCAATCAGACATTGGCATTTGGGGGGTCAATCAGTCACTGGCATTTGGGGGGTCAATCAGACACTGGCATTTGGGGGGTCAATCAGACATTGCCTGTTTGGGGGGTCAATCAGACATTGGCATTTGGGGGGGGGTCAATCAGACTCTGGCTGTTTGGGCTGGTCAATCAGACATTGGCTGTTTGGGCTGCCAATCAGACATTGCCTGTTTTTGGGGGGGGGGGGGTCAATCAGACATTGCCTGTTTTGGGGGGGGGGGGGGGGGGTCAATGAGACATTGCCTGTTTGGGCTGGTCAATCAGACATTGCCTGTTTTGGGGGGGGGGGGGGGTCAATCAGACATTGCCTGTTTGGGGGGTCAATCAGACATTGCCTGTTTGGGCTGGTCAATCAGACATTGGCTGTTTGGGGGATGGGGTGGGGGGTTAATCAGACATTGCCTGTTTGGGGGGTCAATCAGACATTGCCTGTTTGGGCTGGTCAATCAGACATTGGCTGTTTGGGGGGGGGGGGGTTAATCAGACATTGGCTGTTTGGGGGGGGGGGGGGGGGGTTAATCAGACATTGCCTGTTTGGGGGGTCAATCAGACATTGCCTGTTTGGGCTGGTCAATCAGACATTGGCTGTTTGGGGGGTGGGGGGTTAATCAGACATTGCCTGTTTGGGGGGTCAATCAGACATTGCCTGTTTGGGGGGGGGGGGGGGGGGGCTAATCAGACATTGCCTGTTTGGGGGGTCAATCAGACATTGCCTTTTTGGGGAGTCAAAAAACAAAGAACAAAGAAAAGTACAGCACAAGAACAGGCCCTTTCACCCTCCAAGGCTGTGCCGATCATGATGCCCTAACGGGGAAAAAGCCCTTCTACCCTCACTCAGTCCATATCCCTGTTTCCTCCCTTTTCATGCACCCATCCAGATGCCTCTTATATGTTGCTAATGTGCCTGCTTCCACCATATCCTCTGGCAGCGTGTTCCAGGCACCTGCCACTTTCTGCTTGTAAAACCTCCCCTGCACATCTCCCTTAAACATTCCCACTCTCACCTTTTGAGTCCTCTATCACGTCTCCCCTCAGCCTCCAACTTTCCAGTGAAAACAATCCTACTTTATTCAATCTCTCCTAATAACCAATGCCCTCGAGATCAGGCAACATCCTGGTGAATCTTCGTTGCACTCTCTCCAAAGATTCCACATCCTTCTGATAATGTGGTGACCAGAACTGCAAGCATTACTCCAAATGCAACCTAACCAAGGTTTAATATAGCTGCAACATGATGTCCCAACTCCTGTACTCAATGCCTTGACTGATGAAGGCATATGCCTTCTGAATCACCTTGGCCCTCTATGTTGCCACTTTAGGGAACTGTGGGCCTGCACGCCCAGATCCCTCTTCATGTTAATGTTCCTAAGAGTTCTGCCATTTACAGTATCATTCATACTGAGATTGGATCCTTCAAAATGCATCACCTTGCATTTGTCCGGATTAAACTCCAAGTGCCATTTCTGTGCCCAAGTCTCCAAACTATCTATATCCTGTTGTATCCTCTGACAATCCTCAGCACTGTCAGCAACTCCGCCCATATGTGTGTCATCCGCAAACTTACTAATCAGTCCACTCACATTTTTCTTCAGATCATTTATATATACTACAAGCAACAGAGGTCCCAGCACTGATCCCTGCGGAACACTACGAGCTACAGATCTCCATTCTGAAAAATACCATTCGACCACTACTCTCTGTCTCCTATAACCAAGCTAGATCTGTATCCATCTCGCCAGCCCACTCCGAATCCCATGTGATTTTAGTTTTTGTACTCGTCTGCCATGTGGGATCTTGTCAAACACCGAACCAAAGTCTATGTAAACTACATCCACAGCCCTTCCCTCATCAATTTGCTTTGTCACCTCTTCAAAAAACTCAATCATGTCAGTGAGACATGACCTTCCCCATACAAAACCATGCTTCCTGTCACTAACTAGTCCATTTTCCTCCAAATGTGCATATATTCTGTCCCTCAGTATCTTTTCCAAAAGCTTCCCCACCACTGATGTCAGGCTCACCAGCCTATCATTTTCTGGATTGTCCCTGCTTCCTTTCTTGAACAAAGGAACAACATTGGCTATTCTCCAGTCCTCTGGAACCTCGTCTGTGGTCAACAAGGATGTGAAGATATCTGTTAATGTCCAGCTGTTTCCCCCCTTGCCTCCCACAACAACCTGGGATAGATCCCAACTGGTCCCGGGGACTTGTCTACCTTAATGCAATTTAAGAAACTCAACACTTCCTCCTTTGAGAAATTGACGTTCTCAAGAGCATTCACACACCTATCCCTGACCTCAACATCTGTCATGTCCTTCTCCCTGGTGAATACCGATACAAAGAAATCATTAAGAATTTCACCCAGGTCTTGTAGTTCCATGCAGAACTTCCCTCCAATGCCCTTGAGTGGGCCTACCCTTTCTCTTGCTACCCCCTTGTTACAAATATATGCATAAAAAGCCTTGAGATTCTTCTTGACCATGTTTGCTAAAGACATTTCATGGCCCCTTTTAGCCCACCTAATTCCACGTTTAACTTCCTTCCTACTTTCACTGTACTCCTCAAGGGCTTTGTCAGTTTTTGGATGCTTAGCCTATCGAATGCTTCGTTTTTCCTTTTGACTAAGCTGACAATTTCCTTTGTCATCCTTGGTTCCCAAATCCTGCCATTTTTATCCTTCATTTTTGTGGGGACGTGCCTGTCCTGCACTTCAATTAACTGCCTATAAAAGCCTCCCACATGTCAGATGTGGATTTGCCCTCAAATAGCCGCTCTCAATTCACACTCCCCAGTTCTAATTTGGATGTAATTGGCCCTCGCCCAAATAAGCACCCTTACCCGCGGGCCACTCTTTCTAGTGAGATCATGGTTGAGTTGTGATTCACCGACTGACCACTAGGAGTCTCACGAGTGTATAAGTGAATGCTAGAGTCATCTGACCTCAGACTGGCTGGAGGCAGCTGAAGAGAGAGGTTGCTTGATTATACTGTTATTTATCTGTTGTTTTGTATATATTTTATCCACAGTTAATGTTCATAAATCGTTCATAGCTTTAGCTACAAGCTACAAATCAGGCAGGGCCCAAAGCAATTGCTGTGTTTAATACGTTTGAATTTGCAAACAAAGAAGATAGTTAAAATTTTAACAAAGTAATTTGAAGATTTGATGAACATTGCACCCCCATAAAAAATGAAATTTATTAATGCTATGTATTTAGATCACGTTTATAGAAGAGTCCATACATAATTTCATTCACTGATTTAAAGTTAACAGCTAAAACCTGTAATTTGTCTGCAGTGGAATCTTCCATTATTCGGGAGCAGATTATGTTTGGTGTGAATGAAAATAAGCTGAGGGAACAGTTGTTGAAGGAATCGGTGCTGTCTTTGGACCAAACAGTTCGGGCTTGTCAGGCTCACGAGCTAGCAGCACAGCGTTCTAAAATGTTTCTCAGTAATGGCTAACCCTTTTTTCAAAAATAATAATAATTTTTGTTGTCACAAGTAGGCTTACGTTAATTAACACTGCAATGAAGTTGCTGTGAAAAGCCCCTAGTCGCCACATTCCGGCGCCTGTACGGGTACACAGAGGGAGAATTCAGAATGTCCAAATTACCAAACAGTGGGCTGGATTCTCCGTTTTGGAGGCTAAGTCCCCACACCGGCATGGAAACGGTTGTCTTTTACGCCAGGAAAACTGGCGGAAAATGGCCACCAATTTACTGTGTTGCTGGGGCCTTGCAGGGAGGCAGCATGGAGCCCACAGCTCTAGCTGCTAATACGGCCCTCAGCACTTCCGGTTCTGAGGCCGTGCCGTGCTCCATGGCGGACTCAGCCCACGGACCTGGACCACCAAGGTAGTGCCCCCCCTTCAGCCGCTGCACGCCCCAGACTGCCCGGCCACAGTGCCCCCAGCCTCAAATGAAGACCACCCTGCCTGCGGATCGACTCTCCCTCGACTGTGGCGGCCCCGGACTGAGTTCGCACCCGCCACGCGGAGTTTTCACGAAAGATGTGAGCACACGTAACCCATGCCATCGGGAAATCGGCCGGTTGGGGATGGAGCATCACGGGGCATGCCTCAGGCAATGGCCTGAGGCCATGGATAATCGGTGTGGCGCGGCATACTCCTGGAGTACGGTGCTTTTCAGGGGGCAGAGAAAACGGCCGCCGCTCCCGATTTTGGCGTCAAAAACCGACTCTCCGCCCCGTCGCCGAATGCAATTTCGGTGTCAGGGAGTGGAGAATCCAGCCCAGCATTATGTTATTCTGTAAGTCTGAATAAAGATTATAGACTTCCAGTTAACATAAATACTTTATTCAATGGGTTTGTTCTGTTTCCAGAGCTTAACTAGATATAATACAGTCAAGAGGTATGACCAGTGAAGCTCAGGTAAACTGCCTCTGCTGAGCTGACTGCCTGCTGCTGCTCACTAGCCCTGTGCTTCTGAAAGAGGCAGCTCCTCCCTTGGGCTGGACCATTTATACCCGTCTCTGATGCTGCCCTCTAGTGATGCTATGGCTGTTACGTCTGTCTGTAGTTCCTGGTGTATGTACAGATACAGATCACTACATACTTTTATTGGACATGTTTTCCAGACTGGCCTCAAGAAAACTGTACATAACAAGTGGTGAGAGTATGCAAATCTACACACTGTGAAAATGATAAAAGTAATATAGAAACCATCATCGTGAGAAATATCCATATTCGTCTTGTGCGTGTGTTGAAGTGTCGTTACAAATCTAGCGGTCGGGTGCCTTACAGCTTCTGCTGGAACGTCTTAACGGTGGTCGTAGGGATGATGGTTTGATGTGATCAAGAGTACTGTCTGGTGTTGTGTGGCGAGGAACGTCCTGTGGACAAATGGACTCAGTCAAGTCCAGTGTGGGAAATACGGGCATTGTAGGTCGAATCTCTAATAGATCCTGGCGGTTACGGCGCAAAAGTACTCCTGCAGGCAATGTAGGACCGCAGTGCCTCCTGCCTGATCACCGTAGCTGACTCAGACCATCCGCCTTCTGGGTCCCTGATTCTGATGGCTTCACCTACTGTCAGTGGCTTGAGTGGGATCACATGTTGATCGTAGTATAGTTTTTGTTTGGAGCATAGTGCCCGCATGTTGTTGAGAACTGGTGCATTGCCAGAGTCTCAGAATTGCTTTGCCGGTAGGGTTGTCCGGATGTCCCTGCTGAAGAGCATTTGCGCTGGCGACAGTCCTGAGCTCAATGGGGTTGCTCGGTACGATAACAGAGCTAGGTTGATGTCGGAATGTGACTCGGCTGCTTTGCTGATGAGTCGTTTAATGATGTGGGCACTTTTTTCCCCTGTTCCATTTGATTGCGGGGAGCGATTCTGTGTCGCACCGTTGTCTGACCTCGACTTTATCCTGTGTTTGTGGTATTGATTCTGTATGTCATCGTTCATGGAAGCTGTTTTGCTTGTTTGTTCTGGAGCAGATGTGAATTTGTGAGATTCTTTATCATGCCATGGCATGTTTGTAGTCTTGTCATTGTTTCGCAGTGTGCTGTGGCATTGTCCTTCATGTGCCGAGTTGTAGCATGTTGTAAAGGTTGTTATTTGGAGTTACGGCCGCATTTGGAGTATTGCGTACAGTTCTGGTCGCCTCATTATAGGAAGGACGTGGAAGCTTTGGAACGGGTGCAGAGGAGATTTACCAGGATGTTGCCTGGTATGGAGGGAAAATCTTATGAGGAAAGGCTGATGGACTTGAGGTTGTTTTCGTTAGAGAGAAGAAGGTTAAGAGGTGACTTAATAGAGGCATACAAAATGATCAGAGGGTTAGATAGGGTGGACAGCGAGAGCCTTCTCCCGCGGATGGAGGTGGCTAGCACGAGGGGACATAGCCTTAAATTGAGGGGTAATAGATATAGGACAGAGGTCAGAGGTGGGTTTTTTACGCAAAGAGTGGTGAGGCCGTGGAATGCCCTACCTGCAACAGTAGTGAACTCGCCAACATTGAGGGCATTTAAAAGTTTATTGGATAAGCATATGGATGATAAGGGCATAGTGTAGGTTAGATGGCCTTTAGTTTTTTTCCATGTCGGTGCAACATCGAGGGCCGAAGGGCCTGTACTGCGCTGTATCATTCTATGTTCTATGTTCTATGTTCCATTTCGTTGTTGTTGTTTCTGTCGTTTCTGTCTTTGTTGTTTTCGTTGGCATTCTTGTTGTTGTCATTCTTGTTGTTCTTTTTGTCGCGCTTGTTGATTCTCTTTTCGTTATTTTCGCTTTTATTCCTGTTCTTTTTCTTGTCGTGCTTGTTTCTGGGATGCTTCTTGTTGCTTTTGTCGTTCCTGTTGCGCTGCATGTTGTTTTTGTTGTTGCTGTTGTTGTTCTTGTTTCTGCTGTGTTTCTTGCGGTTTTTGTTGTTTTTGTTGTGCTCAATGAGTGTGCCACGTGGATGATTTGAGTCATTGTCACAGTTATTGGTGTCAGCGTTCTTTGTGGTATCTGCTACACTGAGCGTATCTTCTTGAGAATTGTGAGAATGATCTGATGTTGCATTGATGTTGGTGACATCAGTCATTTGTGGTGGATTCGATTCCTCTTCTTTGCTTACGTGGCACTCCTCTTCTAGAGTCATTTCTGGTTCACTTGAATCATCATTGATTTCTTGGTGCTCCGCTTTTGGAGTCATTTCAGGTTCACTTGAATTATCATTGATTTCTTGGTGCTCCGCTTTTGGAGTCATTTCAGGTTCATTTGGATCATCTGTGATCTCTTTGTGCTCCTTTTCTGGAGTCAAAATCTTCACGATTTCATTTTGTTGTGGGTCGTAGTGCTCCTTTTCTGGAGTCCAATCTTCAAGATTTCTATTGATGTGGTCTCTCTGGACTCTTGGTGCTCCTCTTCTGGAGGCAAAATCTTCAAGATTTCAATTTACATGGTCTCTCTGGACTCATGGGTGGCCGTCCTCTGATTATTGAGTGCTTCTGTGCAGACAAGCTGAGATATGTCAGTCTCGCTGTGATCCTGCACATCCTGTATGGGAATTGTGATTTCTTCATCACTTGTCTCACATACAGTGGGTAGACATTCAGTGTCTTGTTCTGGTGGCTCAAATAAGCTTGATAGATCTTCATGGTCTTATACATGCATGGCGTTCGCTATGGAGTATTTGCTTGCTTCCATCTTTGAGTCTGTCACCGAGTTGCCTGTGGAGGCTTGCATCACTCTCTTTCTGGAGGCTGGTGTTGCTACCTTTGTGGAGTCCTTCATCGCTCTCTCTGTGGAGTCTGTCATCGCTCTCTCTGTGGAGTCTGTATTCGCTCTCTCTGTGGAGTCTGTCATCGCTCTCTCTGTGGAGTCTGTCATCACTCTCTCTGTGGAGTCGTGCAGTGTTCTCGCTGTAGAGTTGATCTGTGCTCTCTCAACGGAGTCGTTCTGTGCTCTCTGTGTGGCATTGTCTTCATCTTGGGTATTTCTGTCATCCAATGTACTGACGATCTGCCATCGCACCATGGTATTGGATTCATCTACCATGAGAAGAGTCGTATTGAGCTTTTCAACCGTGTTGCTGATGCTGTGATCAGGATCTCTGAATAACTCAGCCATGTCTGAGCAATATTGTGTGTATTGTTCATTGGAAAAATCATCGCTTTTTGTCTCGGAGTTGTGATCGTTCTCTTCATGTTCAATGAACAAAGCATCTTGTGTGGAGGCTGGGACCCTTCATGGTGCTTGGACCACTCTCTGTTTCTAGCCATCTCCCAGGATGAAATCTTCGTCTGAGTCATAGTCTACAAGGACCATATAATCTTCTAAGGCAGTGCTAACTGCTTGTTCCAGGGTGTTATGAAATCTATTTTCAACTGCTGGTGTAAGTTTGAGCATTGTTCTGTCTTTTGAGGCAAGAAAATTGGGTTTTGCAGCTTTAAATTTATTTTGTTCATTTTTGTGCATTTCCCTTTTAAGTGGGCATGGTCCTGGTCCTCTGACATCATGATGCTCATGACATCATGTGTAGGACTCGATTGCCCATGCACACTCCGAGTTTCCTGTACTGTGCCCTGTTTTCGCAACTGGGCTGTGCGGCTCCTTTCTCAAGATGGCTGCCGCTCAGAACCTCCGCCTTTCTCTGATTCAACCCTGCCTCCGCCTCGTGGTGAGTGTTGGCGCCATTTTTACTGATTTTATTTTCTAAATGATGATTCTGTGTTTCTAGAGACTCAAAGTATTGATTTTGCTTTTGTTCATAAGCAAGGCATTTTTGAATAGCGATGTCTAGAGTTAGATACTTATTTTGTGAAAGTTCTTCCCTCAGATTTTTCAGATAGTCCAGAAATTAATTGATGCATTATCACAGTGTCTCTGAAATCAGCATAATCACAGCCTTGTGGTATTAACTTGAGATTTGTAATAAAATCAGAGATGGGCCCTCCGTTTCTCTGACAAGAGTTAAATCTTTCCAGCCTCTCACCAGACTGACTGTTGCAGCGTTCAGCAAATTTTTTGAGTATAACGTCTACTTTGGTGCTGTCCTCACCTTCTAAGTAATTAAAGCAATTATAGATTTCTCTTGCTTCATGCCCTCCTATTGAGAGTAGTAGGGCTATTTCAATTGCATCAGAGGCAGTGCTTAAATCATTAGCTGTGATAAATATTTGGAACACCTGTTCAAACATTTTCCAGTTATAACTTAAATTACCGGTTGTTTCCAACTGCCATGGAGTTCCAACAAGTTCCATCGAATCAGTTAGTCATCGATGATCCATTTGCTGCGAAGTCTTCCACAGTCGAATATCCGGTTTAAGTTTTTTTTTTGCTGGTGTCTAGCTAGCTTTCTGAAATCACTCCTGGTATCAGATGTTATTCTCTAAGTCTGAATAAAGATTGTAGACTTCCAGTTAACATAAATACTTTATTCAATAGGTTTGTTCTGTTTCCAGAGCTTAACTAGATATAATACAGTCAAAAGGTATGACCAGTGAAGCTAAGGTAAACTGCCTCTGCTGAGCTGACTCTGTCTGCTGCTTCTCACTAGCCCTGTGCTTCTGAAAGAGGCGGATCCTCCCTTGGGCTGGACCCGTCGCTGATGCTGCCCTCTAGTGATGCTGTGGCTGTTACGTCTGTCTGTAGTCCCTGGTGTATGTGCAGGTGTATGTACAGATGTACAGATCACTACAAGCATATATTTTGGGACTTGTGGGAGGAAACCGGAGCACCCGGAGGAAACCCATGCAGACACACAGAGACTCTGCACAGTGACCCAAACCATTGTGCTACCGTTAGGTGGGAAACGCCCAAAAAAAGGCGGGAAAGTTCCTGCAGCTCCTCGCACACTAACAAACAGGTTAAAGTTCAGGCCAAAGTGTATCTGTGTCAAGATGTGGTCAAAGGCACAAATTAAGGCAGTGCCAGCATTTGGCAAGTTTTGTTCCAGATCCAAAGGAAAACATCACTTTGCTCAGAATTGTTACTCTCAGCTCCACCTCACATTAGTCAGCACAGTGGAAGAGACAGTCTCCAGTGATGAAACATCATTGTTTGTTGTGGTAATAACACAGAAGAATAATTTTTTGGAGACATCAAAAAATTCTCCAGCACTTAAAAAATGCAAACTGATTATCCATTTAAAATAAATGCAGTTGATGAGGACAAATAGCTGCTACCACTTGAAATAACCGTACAGTGGTCCAATTGAAGGTGGACACTGGTGCCAAAACCAATTTAATCAGCATGACTGATTTTAAAAATCTACAAATTCAGCCAATCAGAAGAAATCACAAAATATCTTTGAGAGATTATGATGAAATGAAATGAATTGAAAATTGCTTATTGTCACAAGTAGGCTTCAATGAAGTTACTGTGAAAAGCCCCTAGTCGCCACATTCAGGCGCCTGTTCGGGGAGGCTTTTACGGGAATCGAACCGTGCTGCTGGCCTGCCTTGGTCTGCTTTCAAAGCCAGCGATTTAGCCCAGTGTTCAAGCATTACATGTCATGGTGCTTGTGACCTGAGTGTGGTGGTGAAGAGCACAGTTTTTCCGTACCATTCTATATTGTATCCAAGGGCTTGGATTCATTATTAGGTGACCAGTCCTGTGAAGAATTAGGTCTAGTGCAGTTGGTATATAGTATCCACACTCCCAACTATTCTGAGAACGTTATCAGTAAATTCAGCGATGTGTTCACAGGTTTTGGTACACTACCATTCACCTACAAGACACAGCTCAAAGAGGGTTCAAAACCTGTGATCCAGGCACCAAGAAGACCACCTGCTCCTCTTCGGGATTGCCTCAAAAAGGAGCTGGACAGAATGACAAAATTAAAAGTGATCAGAAAGATAGAAGAACCTACCGACTGGGTAATCTCCATGGTTTGTGCAAAGAAAAAGAATGGCAATATTCACATATGCATGGATCCTAAAGATCTTAACGAAAATATCAAAAGAGATCATTACCTAAGAACAAAGCGTGAGGAAATCATAGCATTGATGGCCGGTGCACAATTCTTTACGAAACTGATGCATCTCAGGGTTTCTGGCAACTAAAGCTAGAGGAACAAAGTACAAAGCACTGCATCTTTAATACGCCATTTGAACCTTACTGCTTTCTGAGAATGCCGTTTGGCAAAATTTCAGCATCAGAAATTTTCACCGTGCCATGGAGCACATAATCGAAGGCATCAAAGGTGTACGTGTGTACGTGGATGATATCATCGTTTGGGAAGAAGAGCACAATACAAGGTTGCTTAAAGCTCTAATGAGCATCAGGGGAAATGGGCTGAAGATCAACAAGCAAAAGTGCCAATTTGGATTAACTGAGGTTATATTCCTAGGTGACAAGCTCTCGTGGCATGGCATTGAACCTGACAGGGACAAAATCCAAGCGATTCTCAGCATGCCTAAACCACACAACAAGAAAGCCATCTTAAGTTTGATGGGTATGATCAATTTTATAGGGGCATTCATTCCAAACCCTTCAGCAAAAGAACACATCTACGTGATCTGCACAAACAATGGATTTCACTTGGACTGAGCAACAAGAGCAAGAGTGGAAGAAACTCAAGACTTCACTAACCACCCCACCAGTTCTCACTTTTTACGACGCGTCTAGGCAGATTAAAATGTCAACAGACGCATCCAAAGGTGGTCTGGGAGCAGTTCTTCTGCAATGCGAACATGACAGTTAGAAACAAGTTACGTATGCGTCACGATCTATGTTGACGACAGAGCAGAGGTATGTTCAAATCAAAAAAGAATGCCTGGGTTTAGTTGTAGGCTTGGTGAAATACCACAACTATATCTATGGGCATCCAACTTTCACAGTTGAGACAGATCATCATCCCTTGATTAACATCATCAACAAGAAACTCAGCCAAATGTCTCCGCGCATTTAGAGGTTGATGATGAAGTTACAACGCTATGCCTTCAATCTCATCTCCACGCTTGGCAAATATTTGTTCTTAGCAGATGCATTATCGAGAGTGCCGATACAAAATATTAGTAGTGAAATTGCTGAAGATGTAGATCTGCATGTCAATTTTATTTCCACACTACTACCAGTATCAGATATGAAACTACGTGAGGTCCAAAAATGACCAAGAAGGATCAAACTCTTTAAGAGATGATGGGGAACATCAACTCACACTGGCCCAGAGGTCAATGTGTGGACTTCTACAATATAAGATCTGAACTCAGTATCATTAATGGAGTGGTACTTCATTTGAACACTATAGTTATAACTAAATCTCTTCGCAAGGAATAACTTAAGAGGATACACGAAGGACATCTCGGGATTGGGAAGGGTAAACGGAGAGCTTCTGTTGACTGGCCAGGTATAAACCAGGATATTGACAGGATGGTCAGTTGCTGTGACACATACCAGACGCGTCATTGAAAGCAAACAAGAGAACCTAAGCAAATATCTGATTTACCAACAGCACCAGAGGTAGAAAGTAGCTATTGATCTCTTTCAACTACAAGGGAAAGATTATTTAATAGATGGCTCTACCGTCAAGCATAACGACAAGAAGTGTAATACTGTAATACCAAGTCACCTTTGCTAGACACAGAATTCCACAAGTCATCGTGAGTGACAACGGTCCTTGTTATAGCTGTAAAGAGTGGCAACACGTCTCAGTCATGTATGATTTCAATCACATCACGTCAAGTCCGTTGTACCCTCAAGCCAATGGAAATCCGAAAAAGGTGTACATATTGTTAAGCAATTGTTGAAGAACGCAATGGACAGCCAATCTGATCCATATCTCGCACTAATGAGTTACAAAGTGTCACAGGGTAGATCGGCAGCAGAGTTGCTCATGAATAGAAGGTTGAGTCCCACACTTCTATACCTGGCAAAGAAAGAGAAAATGCAGTGGAACTGCAGGAAATGCAAAGCATTAAAGCAAAACAAATGCAGTTATATGATAGTGTCCAGAACTTTAGCACCTCTGAGTAGTGATGACATTGTGAGAGTAGAAGATTCAGGCAATTGGTCGAGAAAAGCCATTATACTTGAAGAAGTAGCACTTAGTTCCTGCACTCTACAGACAGAGGATGGGTTGGTTTTAAGAGGTACAGGTGACAGTTTTGGGAGTCAATCTCTTGAAAACCAGAGAAGACTTTCACAACAACGCGATGGATGACGAATCTACGTCAGAATCAACGCAAGCTGCAGTGTCAGATAGTTCAGCAGTTCCTGAGCATGAGAATGTCATGGAAAATATTGAATCTAGAAGTACTGAGCAGCAAGGTCAAACTTTCAGAAGATCAAACGGGAGTCAGAAGAAAACCTGATCATCTCAATTTGTAGATCTGGACTATTTGTACATACTAGGCTTGCTGTTCTTGTGTGTGTGTGTGTGTGTATATATATATATATATGTGTGTGTACTTGTTCAATCAGTTTTAAAAATTAAAAAAAATAATACTGTTAGATTCACAGGCTAATGATATCACATGTAAATATACTGGTGATAATGTATTAATTTATACATGCTTGTGTTGTAATTCACTGACTGATCACTAGGAGTCTCACTAGTATATAAGTGAATGTTAAAGTCAACTGACCTCAGACTGGCTGAAGGGAGCTGAAGAGAGAGGTTGCTTGTGTATGATTATACTGTTATTCATCTGTTGTTTTGTGTATACTTTACCCACAGTTGATGTTCATAAATAGTTTGCAGCTTTAGCTACCAGTGTTTCTGTAATATAAATCAAGCCATCCGACAAGAACATTACACTGTTGTCCTTATCCATGTTACTCAAAATCTTATGGAATTATGGTCGCTCAGCCCAAAATGCACCCCCACTGAACCATCAATCACCTGGCCTGGCTCATTCCCCAATGACAATTCTAGTATGGCTTCTCCCTGGTTGGATTGTCAACATAATGTATCAAAAAGCCCTCCTGGACACATCTACCAAATTGATCTCCATCTGAGCCCCTGGCTTCAGGAATTCCCAGTCAATATGGGGGAAGTTAAAGTCACCCATCACAACTACATTGCTTTTTTCACATCTTTTCAGACATTGCCTGTTTGGGGAGTCAATCAGATATTGCCTGTTTGGGGGTGCCAATTAGACATTGCCTACTTCGGGGTGTTAATCAGATATTGCCAGTTTGTGGGAGATGTCAATCAAACATTGCGTGTTTGGGAGGAGTCAATCAGACATTGCATGTTTGGGAGCGGGGTGTTCAATCATACAGTGCTGTTTGGGGGTGTCAATCAGACATTGCCAATTTGGGGAGGGGGGAGTCAAGCAGACATTGCGTGTTTTGGAGAAGGGGGTTCAATCATACAATGCTGTTTCAGGGGTCTCAATCGGACATTACCTGTTTGGGGGTATCAATCAGACATTGTCTTTTGGAGCAGTGAATTGGACATTGCCTGTTTGAGGGGACAATCAGACATTGCCTGTTTGGGGGTGTCAATCAGGCATTGCCTGTTTGTGGGATTAATCAGACATTGCCTATGGGGGGTGGGGGGGTGGGGGGGAGGGCAATCAGACATTGTCTGTTTGGAGGTGTCAATCAGGCATTGACTGTTTTGGGAGTCAATCAGACATTGCCTATATGGGGGGTCAATCAGACATTGTCCGTTTGTGGAATTAATCAGACATTGCCTATTTGGGGGGTCAATCAGACATTGCCTGTTTGTGGGATTTATCAGACATTGCCTATATGGGGGGTCAATCAGACATTGTCTGTTTGTGGGATTAATCAGACATTGCCTATTTGGGAGGTCAATCAGACATTGCCCGTTTGTGGGAATAATCAGACATTGCCTATTTGGGGGGGGGGGGGTCAATCAGACATTGTCCGTTTGTGGGATTTATCAGACATTGCCTATTTGGGGGGTCAAT
Organism: Scyliorhinus canicula; assembly: GCF_902713615.1. Lineage (NCBI taxonomy): Eukaryota > Metazoa > Chordata > Chondrichthyes > Carcharhiniformes > Scyliorhinidae > Scyliorhinus > Scyliorhinus canicula. The sequence goes on along the minus strand of NC_052147.1, from coordinate 200,530,559 downwards.
CAGACATTGTCCGTTTGTGGGATTAATCAGACATTGCCTATTTGGGAGGTCAAACAGACATTGCCCGTTTGTGGGAATAATCAGACATTGCCTATTTGGGGGGGGGGGGTCAATCAGACATTGCCTGTTTGTGGGATTTATCAGACATTGCCTATTTGGGGGGTCAATCAGACATTGCCTGTTTGTGGGATTAATCAGACATTGCCTGTTTGGGGGGTCAATCAGACATTGTCTATTTGGTGGCATCAATCAGACATTGATCTCTCAAACAGGCAATATCTGATTGACCAACAAAACAGACAATGTCTGATTGATCCCCCAAACAGGCAATCAGACATTGATTGTATCGGGGGTGGGGGGGGCGGTGCCAATCAGACATTGCCTGTTTGGGGAGTCAACAGACATCACCTGTTTGCAGGTGTCAATCAGACATTGCCTGTTTGTGGGGTGGGGTCAATCAAACATTGCCAGCTTTGTTGGGGGTGGGGTGTCAATCAGACATTGATCCCTAAAAACAGGCAATGTCTGACTGACCCCACAAACAGGCAATCAGACATTTCCTGTTTAGGGATGTGAATTGGATCGGACGGGGCAAGGAGGTGAATTAGATATCGCAGTGTGATGGCCATCTGAATGTTGCACTCATGGGGGGTTTGGAGCTTGAATCAGGCATCAGCGAGGGAGGAGTTTGGACATTGCATGCTTGAGATGAATGGACATGGTGAGTAGTCTGGGGTTGGGGAGACATCAGACATTGCGATTCAAAATATTTTGGGAGGCATTAGGATATTGGGGACATTTGGACATTGTTGGAGAAATTTGCATATTGTGGCAGTTAATCAAACAATATGGGTATTTGTCAAATACATGGGTCAGTTGATTTCAGAGGGTCGGTGGAGACAAGCTTCTTTGGCCTGTGGGAACAGACCTGTTCCTCCTGACCTCAAAGCAGCACAAGTAAGTAGGATCCAACCTTATTTTTCCTTTCACTTGTTGGGTATAACCAAGTCTGTGTCTCTCAAATCTGAAACTGCAATTTAAATGGAGAGAAGCAGCCTTCTTCCAAGATTTCGGTGACCAAATTGATTCCTGAGAGCATTTTGATCATAGAATCATAGAATTTACAGTGCAGAAGGAGGCCACTCGGCCCATCAAGTCTGCACCGGCTCTTGGAAAGAGCACCCCACCCAAGACCACACCTCCACCCCATCCCCACAACCCAGTAACCCTACCCACACTAAGGGCAATTTAGCATGGCCAATCCATCTAACCTGCACATCTTTGGACTGTGGGAGGAAACTGGAACACCCGTAGGAAACCTACCCAGCCACAGGGAGAACATGCAGACTCCGCACAGACAGTGACCCAGCCGGGAATTGAACCTGGAACCACGAGCTGTGAAGCAATTATGCTAACCACTATGCTAACGTGCTGCCCTCAAATGTACCCAACACACTTCCATTAATACTGAAAGGGGGTAAGTTGAAGTTGTGATGATAGCTAGACTATCATCTGTACATATTATGAATAGTTCATCATCACTGTAAATTCGGTGATCTATGATTTACATGTCTATTATAAGTTACATGCGGGATTCTCCCGCAACTGGCCGGCGCTGAGAGCGGCGCGAACCACTCTGGCGTCGGGCCAACTGGAAGGTGCGGAATCCTCCACACTTCCGGGGGCTAGGCCGGCACCGGAGGGGTTGGCGCCGCACCAACCGGCGGCGAAAGGCCGGCGCAAGTTAGCGCATGCGCAGAAACGCTGCCATTGTTCCGCGCATGCGTAGACCGGACGGCGTGTTACATGCGCATGTAGAACATAGAACATAGAACAGTACAGCACAGAACAGGCCCTTCGGCCCTCAATGTTGTGCCGAGCCATGATCACCCCACTCAAACCCACGTATCCACCCTATACCCGTAACCCAACAACCCCCCCTTAACCTTACTTTTATTAGGACACTATGGGCAATTCAGCCTGGCCAATCCACCTAACCCGCACATCTTTGGACTGTGGGAGGAAACCAGAGCACCCGGAGGAAACCCACGCACACAGGGAGAGGACGTGCAGACTCCACACAGACAATGACCCAGCCGGGAATCGAACCTGGGACCCTGGAGCTGTGAAGCATTTTATGCTAACCACCATGCTACCCTGCTGCCTGTGCAGGGGGGTTCTTCTCCGTGCCGGCCATGGCGGAGCCCTACAGAGGCCGGCGTGGATGGAAACAGTATCCCCACAATGCAGGCCCGCCCGCAGATTGGTAGGCCCCGATCGCGGGCCAGGCCACCTTGGAGCCGGATATCCCCGTGTCCCCCTGAGGACTCACCTAGCCAGCCTGCAAGCCAGGTCCCGCCATGATGGACCATGTCTATTTCATGGCCAGGAAACAATGGCCGCTCAGCCCATCGGGGCCCGGAGAATTGCCGGGGGGGCCACTTCCAACGGCCCCTGACCGCTGCAGTGTAAACCCTGCCCCCGCCCCTGCCTGAAAACCAGCGCCGGAGAATACGGCAGCCAGCATTGGAACGGCGGGGTGGGATTTGCGCCCCCTCCCCCGGGACACTCCGACCCGGCGGGGGGTCGGAGAATCCCGAATTCCGCCCTATATGTTTGACTGATTGTAGTTCTACCATCCGACCAGCAGGTGGGGCAAGTATGGGTGTTGCTTCAGAAGGTGTTTGTCAGGAGTCAATAGCAGTCACAGTTTAAAATAGTTCTGTTGTATCTTAGTGTAAGTTAGTGATTGACATTTAGTTCCAACTGTATTCATCTTAGACATTTTAGTTATTAATTAATGTAGTGTTAGTAATAAATAGCTTTGTTTATAAAACAAAGTCTAGGTTCTTTGTTCACATCAGCCCAATCAAAGAACATTACAGAAGTCAGGTTTAAGAATTCAAAATATCTTTGCATTCCCACGCACCACTGCTCCTTCCCCCTCCTCCAAACACCCTCACCTCCCCCACCATCCTACTAATAACCTCACCCTCACCCCCCACCACCCTCCTAACAGCCCCCCCCCCCCCCACCACCCTCCTAACATCCTACTCATCACTAGGGTTAGGATCCAGGTTAGAATTGACCCCATAGAAACACAGAACAGAATGGAATGCAACTGCAGACATTCAGCCACCCTATCGTGTGTATAAGAGATAATGTAAAACCACCATAAAATACGTTAATAAGAAAATATTACCTATTAACATAATGGGGTGTATGGAGATAACTTTACAACTACACATGAAGTCCAGGGAGATCTGCAAAATGTAAAATCAATGCAGTCACTACATTTTAAAGATATGAGTGTGATTTTACAACCAGTATAAACATATCTGGATTGACCACCATAAATCCAAAAGCATAAAATTAACCAATTTTTTTTAAGACTTCCAATACAGCAGCAGTAAACTACATACCATTCAACAAATGGGGTGAGTTCACCCCACTAGATATGACATAATTCTATGTTTGTAACATATAGAAATTATGTGCATGATATTGGCATTGGTGGTGTTAAAAAAGATGAGAAGTGACAGTTTACACATCTAGCTTCAATTAACACATTGATGGCATTTTGCCTGGCTCCTTGCAGCGATAATGCTGTTGTCAAATGTGTTTAGTGCACCAAATCTCCTGGAGCCTTCAGCCAGGCAGCAAGCTTCTGACAGATTGAAGGTTCAGAGATAGGCTATCATGACAGATGGAAGCTGGCATCGATGTTCAGCTTTTGCCTATCACTAGGGACCTGCTCCCCTTTATTCTTCAGAGCTTAGCTCGGCAACCTTACCCACTTTTGATGAAAGCAGGGGACAGCATTGTTAAATAGTGCATCTGTGTGTGTTAGGCACTTTTGATAAAGCATAAGGCAGAAGGCCTGTGAAGTGAGTAGAGTCTCTCTGCTGCTTTCACTGCATTTCATTTCTGCTGGTGTCTTGACTTAGTGCTTAGAGGCTGCTATGTTCTCCGATTTTTACCCTTGCTAGCCATGTTTTTCCATCTGCATACTGCAGCCCATTTGAGGTATGATAATCAGTTGATTAGGCAGTGAAGTCGTTTTCCCCGAGGCTCTTTTGTGTGCAAAATCCTCACACTCAATTGACATGTGGACATCATAAAGCTGATGAAATGCAACTGTAATGAACGAGAGGGAGCGGCATGTGCAGCAGCTGAAATGAAGGACCCTTCCCACTCGACATGCTAATTCACAAATCTGCTCTCAACTTGTACTCTCCAGGGACCGGGGATGGATATGAATCTCCACAAATGCATATTCAAACACTGCATTGGCCTATGTGCTGTGAAATTCCTGTGTGGATGGGAGATGCTAATTTCTAGACAGATTATATTGCATCAAATGCAGTAATGATCTGACAGTTCATTTGCGCGGAGCCTTATGATCAAAGTTTAATGCATGGATAGGCGCAGGTGTGCAGTAAGCACCAATGAGCTCACTCAGATAGAACCAGGGTCCACTGTCAAATTATCAGTGTTAAAAAGGCTGATGCATGAGGATATTTGAAAGACATTTAAAAAATTAATGTATTCATATTCAAAACATATTGTAACAGCAGTTCGTTAGACACAGCCTACTCTACTCCCATAAAACTGACATACGACCTTTAACATTCAGGAACAGCCATACAATGAACACCCTTACCACACACTCACTCAGAAAAGATAAATGTAATTGCTAATAGGAATGGAACCAAACCTATTTTTGTTGGGTGTTTTCAAAACTGTTGATATTTCAATCTATCAATTGTTGCTCATAATAAGTTTATTTTCACGGTTTCATCTCTGATTATAAAACATCAGATAAACCCACAAAGCAAATAGTTAGAAGGATTAATAGGAAGAAAATAGACTTCTCGAGGGGTACACTGGCACTGAGAAATCTAATGGTCTAGCCTCACTTTCTATGCTACAATTCATGCTACAATTTCCATGTTGAAAGAATGGTTACAGCTAGGAACTACAGCTAACCGTGCAAGGATGGAAGTCACCTTCCTGTACCAAAGCTTAATTACTTCTCTTTATTTATAAGAGAATGCCATAAATTAAGAAATTATTCTGCATGTTTCTTAATCTGCATCAAAATACTGGCTTTGCATTAACATTTGAAGCAATGCCGCTTTGCAGTGATTACTGGTCCATTTCAAGAGCTACGAGAACATAAACGCTCAAAAGGTTAACCAGATAATTAGGATCAAGTTAACCCACAGTGTACTGAATAACCTTGGTTTCTGTAAAAGAGATTGCAAATTTCTGAATATTTTACAATTCAGGGCATGAAAAAAATGTAATTTTTTTCAAACGCTATTAAGTAAATTGCAATCTTGCTTTATTTTTGATTTGACTGTCAATATTTTTGCAGAGCTCAAAGAGTTACAGACCTGTGATCACAGGTTCAAGTACTGTGGAAGTGACACTCCAACCTGCAGACGAAGATATGAGATGAGTGTTGCAAGTACAATAGCTCGCCATTAGAAAGAAAGCATTTACATTATGAACATGACCTGTCCAATACAACAGGATCTGGGGTTACATTAAGCCTTGCATTGACAAGATTTTATAGCAACATCTCTACTCGGACCTCATTGCCTGGCATCACTGACTACTGATCTGTCTCAGTGAGTGCTGATATGTTCAAAACCATACAAAACAATTCCTGCCTTTATCACATAAATATTGACTGTTTCAACCTACAGATCAACAGCCAAGCTAATTTGGTTAACTCACCTGAGTGGGTCTCACCTCCACAATCCAAAGATGTGTAGGGTAGGTGGATTGACCACGCTAAATTGCCGCTTAATTGGAAAACAATGAATTGGGTATTTTAAATGTATTTTAAAAAAGAATTTGTTAACCCACTAGTGACTTTTACTTGTGGTGGGATTGTTGAATATTTTTGTGTCCTCTCCATGTAAAGAAATCTGTAATTGATGCTAGTGCAGAACTGAATAAACAGAGCAGTGATCATGAACTGGAGAGGAGGGGTATTTAAATCAAATAACATAAAAGCAAAGGAGGATAACATAAATAATAGAGTAAAGCCTTACTGTAGGTTTTTTAAAAATGTATATGACCTTGAGATGCGGGCGTTGCTTGCTAGACCGGCATACTTTGCCCATCCTTAATTGCCCTTAAGAAGGCTACCATTGTTCAGATTTAGTGAGTCACCACATCTTATTTTGAGCTAAAATAACAAGTGAACTCATTCTGTTTGTTTTTCTTCACAATGCTAATGTTTCTGTAGCCAGCAATGGTTTCAATGTGATTAAAAGTCTTTTGGAGAATAGAATAAATATTTATTGTTTCAGTGAGGGATCTTCACATGGTGAATTATGTCTGTAGATCAATGTTATCACTTGATGTTTTTGATGCATTTCCAAGAGTGGGAGACACTACTTGTGTCTTGAACTTATTTTCCCTTGAACAGAAATGTAACATATATAGTGAATCGTAGCCAGGATGATCCAAATCAGTGGTGGCCAACCTGCAGCCCACAGGCCACATGCAGCCCATCTGGATAAAAGCAAATTACTGCGGATGCTGGAATCTGAAACCAATGAGAAAATGCTGGAAAATCTCAGCAGGTCTGGCAGCATCTGTAGGGAGAGAAAAGAGCTGATGTTTCTAGTCCAGGTGACCCTCTTTTCTCTCCCTACAGATGCTGCCAGACCTGCTGAGATTTTCCAGCATTTGTTCTTTGGTTGCAGCCCATCTGGGTTCTCAGTGCGGTCCACAAGACATTTTGTTGACTGTTGCCCACCAGCAGAGTTGCTTCATAAGTTCATAAGATATGGGAGCAGAATTAGCCATTCGGCCCATTGAGTCTGCTCTGCCATTCTATAATGGCTGATATGTTCCTCGTCTGTTACCTACAATGCTACAGACCAAGAGCTGGATTGCCAAATCAGCCAGAGCATCTCCTCCCTAAAACACATGACCTAGGAGCAAGAGTAGGCAATTTAGCCTCCCGAGCCTAACACCCTCAATGTGATCATGGCTGATCCCATTAACTCCACCTTCCTGCCCGTTCTCCATAACCCTTCAACGCATTGCCAATTAAAAACTGTCTAACTCCTCCATGAATTTACTCACTGTCTCTTCCACCACCGCACTCTGGGGTAGCGAATTCCACATTGCGCCAATTTCCCGTCTGTGTAGTTTTTTCCTCCCGGTATTACTGAAGTGATACACATGTAAAACCAGGACAAGTGGAGTGAAGTGCAGGCTGCTTGCACATAACATTGATTGTGAGAGCCGTGTGCTCCCTTTGCGTCTAATATGTAAATATTTATTTTGTTTTTACCATTTGAAGCTGATGATAGTTCTATTAATATGTAAATGATCAAGCATTTTCTGTTACTCGTTATGATGTATTCAATGTGTATTCATGGGGTTGCGTATTCATGGGGTAATGGTTAGTGAACAAGCCATATTTCAATCTTGCACCCACTGAGATGATGCAGGGCCACATGTGCAGCCCACTCACTAGCCTAGGCTGCCTATCACTGATCCAATGCTCAAGCTCATCCCTCCTTCCCTGTTCCAGAAGTGCATTTATTTGCTTTGATAGACTGTATGGAATAGGATAGCTGCAGAATAACAATCTATCCTTTAAAGGGGAATCCAGAATATGGGAACATAATAAAATTAAGTGGAGACTATTTAGAAGAGAAATGGGGAAGCACTTTTTCCACACAAAGGTCAGCCGAATTTGCATTTTCCCCTACCTCGCCCTGCCCCGAAAAGGCTATGAAATCTTGGGTAATTGGACCTCCAAAGCCTGAGATTGATTGATTTCTAATAGGTATCAGCTACCCAAAAGTTATTTTTCTTTTCTATCAGGCTACCAAATTTATTCACATGTGTGCGCATTGTCACAAACTGAAGTATCTTTAAAATTGAACGCTTAGTAGGTAGCAAAGCATATTGTATCTTGGGCTTCGTAAATAAAGATACTGAACACAAAAGCAGGGAAATTATCCATATAAAGCTCTCGTTAGGCCACAACTAGAGTATTGCACCCGGTTCTAGTCACTACACTTTAGGAAGGATATTAGAGTCCTTGAGAAGGTGCAGAGGGGATTTACTAGAATGGTATCAGGGATGAAGTATTTTATCTACAAGGTTAGGTTGAAAAAGCCGGGATTGTACTCCTTGGAACAAAGGAAGTTGAGGGGAGATTTGATAGAGGTGTACAGGATTATGACCTGTTTGGATAAGGTAGACAAAGAAAATAGGTTCCCATCAGTTGATGGTACAAGGACTAGGGAACAGAGACTTAAATATTTTGTGTAAGAGATGCAGGGGATGTAAGGTCAAGCTTTATAATGCAGCGAGTGGGTGCAGTGGAGAAGACCAATGATTTCAAAAGCAAATTGGATGGGCGCGTGAGGGAAATAAACTTGCAGAACTACATTGTAGAACAGGGCGATGGGATTGATTGGATTGGTCTACATGGAGTAGATGGGCCGAATGGCCATTCTGTGCCTTAATGACTGCATGACGTTGTAAGGACATCAAAGACTTTGGAGCTATGAAATTCAGATACAGATTAACCATGATTGAATCGTGATGCAGATTTGAGGGGAAGAATGGCCCAACCCTTTTTTAAACTCATGTCTTCTCCACCTTCAGAAAAAGTTATGAAGGCAAAATCAAGTTCACATTCTTTTATTGAAAAGCGCCATGCACGAATGGTTGCCAGGTGCCCAGTGCAGGCAAATCATACAGATTTTCTAGAATGTCTTTTTCTTTTTTCCAAGAAGTTTTCACCAAGGTAGAAATATAATGATAGTGCTAATAACCAGTGAAAGTTTATGTCAGTTATTCTGGATTAATCTTTTCCTATAAGATAAAAAATGTCCTTTTGTAATAAACAAACCTGATTTTATTTCAACCTGCAATTCCATCTCGGAGTCTTGTAATGTCCATTTTGTTCATGTCTGGATCCCTTATTGCATTCTGTCCAGTAATTTGATCACCTACTATTCATTTACATATAATCTATTTCACCTTCCCACAAGAACTATAATGACAGGCCATTCAATTCAGCACACATTGGATGGTCATCCAATTTGCAGAGGTCTCTTGATTCTGCACTGTCTGTAGACAAGTGAAACTCTTTAATATCTGAACAAAACTTTTATTGTGAATTGATTTGATACTCGATGAAAGACAGCCATAAATCAATTAGGCCGACAGTAAACTGGATGACAAGTATAGATCCTTATTGCACAGGTTACAACATATTGAAGTCAGTATGAAATGCACTTTCATCCCATTTCAAACATTTTGTGATGTGTAAATAACAATTTAAACAAGAACCTAAATGAATGCAAACTTTATTAGTGGCGTGGACTAACACACTGCAAATAAAGGTGAAGCTGAGTGTTTGATTGTCACAACTGTTCAATATTCATCAACAGTGCCAAACGGAAAGTACAGATGCATTATTCATGGTATTTCAAATTATGAACTACACATTGAACAAATCACTGACAAAAAAGCATAATCACTCAACGCATCTTCATTATAATTTAACATTTAACACCAACAGAGTTTAATTGTTCAAGTTTAAGCACCATTTTATTTTTTGAAATGCATTTACACATGGGGAAAACTACTAAGAATGTTGTTTTGGGTGTTAGCAACAAGCACAAACCAGCTGTAGAAAATCATGTATTTTGGTTATGTAATGAAGTTTCAATGGCTGCCTTCATTAACTTGTTTTTATTTGCTGTGTATCACTGCAGAAGCTTTACAGCCCATTAACTGGGATCTGGTGCCATTACGGTTTAACATTAATGAACTGCAATTAGTGTATGATATGTAATAATCACACACTATTTTAAGCACACATAATAATATGCCAACATTACACATTTTCACATTATATCCTATTGCTATTGATATTAGTTTGTTACTATGTTTTAGCTTTAAGGAAATGCTTTCAGTGTATTTAATAGGCATTTTTTTTGGAGTGTTCTCTTTACCAGCACCCAGAGCATGTAGTAAATTGCTCTCAAAGATGTCCTACACATTTTAGAACTCTTCTCAAATTCTTAATTACCTGGTGATCTGTAGTGTATTTAAGATTTTGTTTTACTTTGGAAAGTAAACTTTTGATGCTGAAAATAAATTTGGGCCATCGTATCTGCTTTCTAATTTTAAATGATGCTCACTTTCTGTTGCAATATTTTATTGAATTTATTTTGAAAGTATATGATGTTTAGTATTAGAAGATTAGTAAACAACAATTTGCAGCAATGGAAATGGGTTTCGATTGGGTACTTTGGGATGCTAACATCTGAACACCATAGATAGATAGAAACTGAACAATTACGTAAGCCGTGTTCAATAGCTCCACTTTAATTTAGTATATTTTTAAATATCTCAGCTGACTGCATAACTGATTGAAGTATGTGTCTCCTGAGCAATTCAGACAGGCAACTTCCTAATGCAGTTCCCAAGTGAACAACAAAACTTGGTGCTTTTTTAAAAAAATGGCTGTAAAATGCTCCCAAGATCCTCTAGGGATTGGTGAAATACTTGTACATTTTTGGAAATACTTAATAAAAAAAAAACTCAATTCAAAAATTCACGGGTAACTTTTCTCTAGTGTATTGTCTTAATTTAGCAACCAATGGATTTCAGATGTGCTAATGTGACTGTTTTAACTTGCTAACTCCTTCAAAAGATTGTTCCTCCAGACATTGCTCTTGATGTGAAAACCAATTCTAGCTTTCTGTTTCAAAAGAACTTTTAAAACGTGAAAAATTAAATTGTCATTAAATGCAATCTTGTAAAGATATTACAAATATTATTTATTTATACAGCACAATACTTAATTCTGTCCTATCTTTCTATTTCTTTTTGGGGGAATTAGTAATCAAGTATACAAAGTATTTATACATCGATAGATCAGGTTTCATATAGGTCCACAGTACTAGGGTCCAGTGTTTACAGTGAACACATTGAAAAATTGACTTGCTAATGGTAACTTTTATTCAGTAACCATGGGTTACTGTGTCATGTGATATGACACCAAGTACAGACAGTGCTGATTAGTAGCATCCAGTTCTGTCCATCTCTGTGCATCAGTGAACCATCTGGTCATTTATTCACTAATAAGCCCCTAATGGCCCAAATATTCATCGGCCTGTCATCGTGACATGGCATAAAATGCCTACATCTTTCAACTTGCTTTGACATGTTGCTTGTTTCACATCAGAATGCGTCACTTACAGGAAAAAGAGCTCAGAGGGTAAAAACTTGACCTAATCGGCTGTGTTAACATAGAGACAGTGTCTTTGTTATCAATTCGCCAGCCTGAAATCATGTAAATTAGCCTTCTTTGATTGGCTTCATTTTTGCAATATTTGCAGATTTTTAAACTGCCAACAATTTTTAAAAATCCACTAGATAATTATCAATTTTTGTTTTAAATATTGTATTTTGTGGTAGAAAACTGGTAATTCAAGTGAAATCATTTCAAGTTACTGTTACTTGAAAACATCTTTCCAACTGTGATCTATATGAAACATCAAAGTAAAGTTGAACTGTGGCATGCAGTTGTATATAAATAATATTTTCAATAAAATTTCTCTCTTCTTGGCCAAGGCTGGCTCAAGCTCGGTGCACTATTTCCAGAACACGAATGTTCCCCAATTGTAAATTTGCTTTCTTTGGAAAATATTGATTTGAATTTTTTGTATATAACCCCTTTCCTCTCTTTCCCGACTTATGCATTCATTCCATCATCCAGTAGAATGCAGCATCTCTGAACTGGTAAAACTTCTACCGACTATGGCTAGAGAGCCAGTTCTTTGATGTTCTACTTGGGAAAACAAGGCTCAACATAAACCTCTTCCTATTCAGGAAAGTGCTTGTGTTTTGGTTACTTGGGATAATTAACATGCAGTGTCAATCATTGGTCATCTAATTTGTTGAGAAATGTACAAAATAGTTTCAAACAAGCTTCTTGCGCTTCATATGAAGCTGATGATTTAGTTGGAATTGGCAATTATTTTCAATTTATCACAAACATTGTATTTGAAACTATGTTAGACTGTGGTGAACATGCCCCTGGATACCACAGTAACAGCAGGATCAATTTGAGCCTCAGGAATAATAAATTCATCAGGAAAATTTAACTTAATCATTATTTTTCTTCAATGTTACTTCACTGCTGGATACATTTGCAGAGACAACAGGGTCTAAATTTAACATTGTTATGCCTGTTTTATGGGTCTAAAGTTGGTATCACAATAATCAATTTAGCAGCGCAGAGATCTGTATCTAATCTGCATGAATGATCTGGCACAGCAGAATTGGCAGGAGCCTTTTTTACAAGGTGAGACTGGCGGCTGCTTGAAATGAGCGGAGATCTCTTCAATAATGCGTTCATTTTGGATGTCGGTTGTTAAATTGGCTTGCTGCAGTCAGAACCCGCGATTCACAATAACTCTGGTATTTCTGGGTCTTAGTCAGAGTAATATTAGTTCTTAAAAGGACTGATGGAGGCTGATCAATAAGGGCAGAAAAACTTTGAAAATGTTGATATTTGTGGACTCAGAAGAAGCTCCATCTGACACAATGGGCGCGATTCTCCGCTGCCCAGGCTAGGTGGGAGAATCGCGGGAGGGCCGCTCTGGCCCCCCCCCCCGCGACTCTCCCACCCACCCCAAAATGGCGGGCGAGATTCTCCCAAAACGGGAGAAATCGTAAAGCTGCCGTAAAACCCGGGCGGGTTTTACGGCAGCGCGCCCTTCCCGACGGGGGACCGATTCTGGTCCCGGTCGGGGCTAGCAGCCCGACGCCGTAGGCTCCGGCAAGACGGGCTTAACGAAAATCGTTAAGCCCGCTTGCCGGAGTTAGCGCGGCTGACGCGTCATATGACGTCAGCCGCGCATGCGCAGTTTGGAAGACTCCAACCCGCGCATGCGCGGGTGACGTCATCGCGTTTTTGCGCGAAACCGCGCATGCGCGGGCCGGGTTGCCCCTCAGCCGCCCGCGAATGGATACTGCGGGGCGGCGGAAGGACAAGTAGTGCGCGGGCATCGGGCCCGCAGCCCGCGATCGGTGCCCACCGATCGCGGGCCCATGGCACCCTTGGCACGGCCGTGGTACGGCCGTGCCAATCGGTGCCATGGTTATTAATAGCGAGTTTGTGACGCCGTTTTTACGAACGGCAAGACCAGGTGTTTGCCGTTCGTAAAAACGGCGGAAAGGGCTGGGACTTCGGCCCATCTAACAGCTGAGAATCGCTGCCGGCCGTAAAAAAACGGCGGCAGCGATTCGGGTCGGGACTTCGGCGGGGGGGGGTGGAGAATAGCGGGAGGGCGGCAAAAATGTCGGGAAGGACTCTCCCACCCACCCAAAATGGGGCGAGATTCTCCCAAAACGGGAGAAATCGTAAAGCTGCCGTAAAACCCGGGCGGGTTTTACGGCAGCGCGCCCTTCCCGACGGGGGACCGATTCTGGTCCCGGTCGGGGCTAGCAGCCCGACGCCGTAGGCTCCGGCAAGACGGGCTTAACGAAAATCGTTAAGCCCGCTTGCCGGAGTTAGCGCGGCTGACGCGTCATATGACGTCAGCGCGCATGCGCAGTTTGGAAGACTCCAACCCGCGCATGCGCGGGTGACGTCATCGCGTTTTTGCGCGAAACCGCGCATGCGCGGGGGGGTTGCCCCTCAGCCGCCCGCGAATGGATACTGCGGGGCGGCGGAAGGACAAGTAGTGCGCGGGCATCGGGCCCGCAGCCCGCGATCGGTGCCCACCGATCGCGGGCCCATGGCACCCTTGGCACGGCCGTGGTACGGCCGTGCCAATCGGTGCCATGGTTATTAATAGCGAGTTTGTGACGCCGTTTTTACGAACGGCAAGACCAGGTGTTTGCCGTTCGTAAAAACGGCGGAAAGGGCTGGGACTTCGGCCCATCTAACAGCTGAGAATCGCTGCCGGCCGTAAAAAAACGGCGGCAGCGATTCGGGTCGGGACTTTCGGCGGGGGGGGGTGGAGAGATAGCGGAGGGCGGCAAAAATGTCGGGAAGGCCCTCCCGCTATTCTCCCACCCGTCGTGGGGGGCGGAGAATTTCGCCGCATGTTTCGTTTTGCGACACGCCGCTCGGAGAATCGCGGGTCGCCGTTTTTCATGGCGACCGCCGATTCTCCGGTCCGAATGGGCCGAGCGGCCATGCTGTTCCCGACTGTTCACGCCGGCGGCAACCACACCTGGTCGCTGCCGGCGTGAACATGGCGCCAAAGGGTGGAGTTTGTGGCTTGTGGGGGCGAGGAGGGGAGCGAATACCACGGCCGTGCTCGGGAGGGGACTGGCCCGTGATCGGTGCCCACCGATCGTCGGGCCGGCGTCTCCGAGGGACGCACTCTTTCCCCTACACCGCCCCGCATGATCAAGCCGCCACGTCTTGCGGGGCAGCGGAGGGGAAGACGGCAACCGCGCATGGGCGGGTTGGCATCCGCCAATCTGCGCATGCACGGCTGACGTCATTAGGCGCCGCCGGCGTCATTCCCGGCGGCCGAGATTCATGGAACACCGCTCCTAGCCCCGGGGGGGGGGGGGGGGGGGAGAATAGGGGGCGAGGAGCGGTCTCCGACGCCGGAGTGAAACACTCCGGGTTTCACGACGCCGTCGGGCGTTGCGGAGTATTCCGCCCTATGAAACCGAAAGGTGCAGATGGTCCACACTTCCCCATCCCTCTTGATCACCTCAGCCTCTCACCTTCACCATTATGGATTTACCTCAGTGTCTTGGTACAGGATGAAACTGGTAAACAAAAATGGCCACAATAAATAAGCTGCATCAAAACATCTGATTGGTGTTCCAATGCGTTCAGGCATCTGTGTATGAACCTCATCTTTGGATCAAATCATGTACAATGGATTGGATTGGATTTGGTTATTGTCACGTCTACCGAGGTACAGTAAAAAGCATTTTTCTGCAAGCAGCTCAACAGATCATTCAGTACATGGGAAGAAAAGGGAATTAAACAAAATTCAAGAAAATATAAGAAAATACATAATAGGGCAACACAAGATATACAATGTAACTACATAAGCATTGGCATCGGATGAAGCATACAGTGTGTAGTGTTAATGAGGTCAGTCAATAAGAGGGTCATTTAGGAGTCTGGTGACAGTGGGAAGAAGTGTTTTTGAGTCTGTTGTGCGTGTCTCGACTTCTGTATCTCCTGCCCGATGGAAGAAGTTGGAAAATTGAGTAGCCGGAGTGGGAGGGATCCTTGATGATGCTGCCCGCTTTCTCCAGGCAGCGGGAGGTGTAGATGGAGTCCATGGATGGGAGGCAGGTTCGTGTGATGGACTGGGAGGTATTCATGACTCTCTGAGTTCCTTGCGGTCCTGGGCCGAGCAGTTGCCATACCAGGCTGTGATGCAGCCCAATAGGATGCTTTCTATGGTGTATCTGTAAAAGTTGGTAAGGGTTAATGTGGACATGTCGAATTTCCTTAGTTTCCTGAAGAAGTATAGGCGTTGTTGTGCTTTCTTGATGATAGCGTCGACGTGAGTGGACCAGGATAGATTTTTGGTGATGCGCACCCCTAGGAATTTGAAACTGCTAACCATCTCCACCTCGGCCCCGTTGATGCTGACAGGGGTGTGTACAGTACTTTGCTTCCTGACGTCAATGACCAGCTCTTTAATTTTCTGGCATAAAAGATTAGAACGAGTATAAGTTAAGTAAAAAGTGGATCTGTTGGGGCAAGTGGATCTGATGGCAAACAATTGCACCACATAACGTCTGTTCCATATTACAGGTGTGGTGTTTGAGGTACTCAGGAACAGTGATTCTTTACAGATAATAGGCCCGGAATTTTGAGGCAGTAGGAGACTCCACAGGTGGGATTCTGCGGTCTCCGGTGCCAAAATCACATTCTATTCCTGGAGTATGCCGCACGCTGTATCAATGGCCTCAGGACGTTGCCTGAGGCCATCCCCCCCTGATGTTCCGCCCCGACCGGCTGAGTTCCCAATGGCATGGGTTTCTCATGCTATCTTTTGTCAGGAACTCGGTGTGGCAGCTGCGGACTCAGTCCAGCGCTCCACAGTTGGGGAAGAGTCGATCAGCGGGCAGGGTGGACTTTGGCAGGGGCTGGGGGCACTGTTAGGGGGTGGTCCGGGGGTCGTGGGCCTGGCCAAAGGGGGGCTCTATTGGCAGGCCAAGTCCTTGCACGGCCGACGCCTTGTTGCACGACGCGGCCGCTGCAGGCCACTGCCGTGCGCATGCGCAGCCACAGACCCGTCATTCTCTGGCCGATACGGCAGCTAGGGGTGCAGCTAGCCCCCCCACCAGACGGAGGTTCGGTGGCCATTTGCGCCAATGTTTTGGTCCTAAAATGCCACATTCCCAAGTTGGTGTCAGGACATAACCAATGTCTTAGCCAAAATGTTGGCAGAGTCCTGAATGCGGAAGTCCTGCCCTCCGCTCAGGACCCACCCTTTTTTGCAGGGGACAGGAAAAGTGCAGGTACCTTCACTCAGTTTTGTTACCGAGATTTCCATTACATGTTTTGTGGGACTCATGACTTTGAGGATTAAAGGATCTCAAGACTTTGAGATCTAAACCCAGCAGAGTTCTTTGGAGAGGTTAGGTACCCTTTTAGAGAACTTTACACATTTTCACCAAGTGCGACAGAACTACAACAAATTTAAACACTATGGGCGCGATTCTCCGACCCCACGCCGGGTGGGAGAATTGCGGGAGTGCCGGGCGAATCACGCCACGCCGCCCTGGCACCCACACGTGATTCTCCCACCCCCCCAAAACGGCGTGTCGCGTTTTGCGGCTCGACCGGAGCGGCGATTCTCCGGCCTGGATGGGCCGAGCGGCCTGCCGAATCCAACCGATTCACGCTGGCGCCAACCACACCTGGCCGCTACCGGCGTGAACATCATGCGACCGCTGTGTGTGGGGCCTGTGGGGGGCGGAGGGAGAATCGAGCACCAGGGGGGTGCTCAGGAGGGGTCTGCCCGCGATCGGTGCCCACCAATCATCCGGCCGGTGTCTCTGAAAGACGCACTCTTTTCCCTCCGCCGCCCCGCAAGATCAATCCTCCACGTCTTGTGGGGCAGCGGAGGGGAAGACGGCAACCGCGCATGCGCGTGTTGCCGCCGGCCAACCTGTGCATGCGCAGGTGACGTCATTCAGGAGCCGCCGGCCATGTAATTCAGGCGGCGCCGCTTTGATGCAAGCGTCAAGGCCCGGCGCGCGAGATTGACGTGCCGCTGCTCCTAGCCCCCCCAGGGTGGGGGGGAGAATAGGGGGCGAGGAGTGGCCTCCGACGCCGGAGTGAAACACTCCGGGTTTCACTCCGGCGTCGGCACTTTGTCTCCCTTTGGGAAAATTTGGCCCTATATGTGGCTGACACCCAATGGAGTTGGAGGGTGGGGGCCATTGGGCTTGGAAGGGCATATATTCCTGGTGCTCCTGGCTCGGGCACCCAGCTCGGAGGAAGGAGAGTGTGCAAGATAAGGGGAAGAGTGTGCATAGTAGTGAAGAAACTGCAGAATGTAGCTGGCATCTTTGTCTATTCACACCATAGAGGCACACGAGGAGGAGCAACATGCAGACAGAGAGGGGACAAAGTGAACGAGTTTGTGGAGGGGCACATGTCACACACCAGGTAGGAGGAGTGAGGACACCAGGTTTTACCTCGGGTATGATTATCCTGATATCTGAGTATAACTGCTGTATATTGTTGGATTATCTGTAAATAGCAGGATGCCACATGCCAGGGCTGCACTCAAAACTGATTGGATGTGTAGAAGAACATAAGAACTAGGAGCAGGAGTAGGCCATCTGGCCCCTCGAGCCTGCTCCGCCATTCAATGAGATCATGGCTGATCTTTTGTGGACTCAGCTCCACTTTCCGGCCCGAACACCATAACCCTTAATCCCTTATTCTTCAAAAAACTATCTATCTCTATCTTAAAAACATTTAATGAAGGAGCCTCTACTGCTTCACTGGGCAAGGAATTCCATAGATTCACAACCCTTTGGGTGAAGAAGTTCCTCCTAAACTCAGTCCTAAATCTACTTCCCCTTATTTTGAGGCTATGCCTCCTAGTTCTGCTTTCACCCCCCAGTGGAAACAACCTGCCCGCATCTATCCTATCTATTCCCTTCAACTAATTTATATGTTTCTATAAGACCCCCCCTCATCCTTCTAATTCCAACGAGTACAGTCCCAGTCTACTCAACCTCTCCTCGTAATCCAACCCCTTCAGCTCTGGGATTAAACCTAGTGAATCTCCTCTGCACACCCTCCAGTGCCAGTACGTCCTTTCTCAGGTAAGGAGACCAAAACTGAACCCAATACTCCAGGTGTGGCCTCACTAACACCTTATACAATTGCAGCATAACCTCCTTAGTCTTAAACTCCATCCCTCTAGCAATGAAGGACAAAATTCCATTTGCCTTCTTAATCACCTGTTTGCACCTGTAAACCAACTTTTTGCGACTCATGCACTAGCACACCCAGGTCTCTCTGCACAGCAGCATGTTTAATATTTTATCATTTAAATAATAATCCCGTTTGCTGTTATTCCTACCAAAATGGATAACCTCACATTTGTCAACATTGTATTGCATCTGCCAGACCCTAGCCCATTCACTTAACCTATCCAAATCCCTCTGCAGACTTCCAGTATCCTCTGCACCTTTTGCTTTACCACTCATCTTAGTGATCCATCCTTGTAACAGAGAGCATTGTAAAAATGAAACATAACGGTGTGAATTTCTGGCCAGCGCAATCTTCCTGACCCACTGAAGACAACCCCCCATGGCAGGTTCCCTGGCGGTGAGACGAACAAGCCACCCAAAATGCTTTAGATATCGGCAAGACTGGAAGATCCTCTCTGCGACTAATGACGACTACCTCCGCCAACCAAAAGCACACCATGGAAGGTACTGGAAAATTCCATCCAAAGGGTTTCTGATCTTTTCAACCTTAAAGTGTGAAGTGTGATTATTAATAATGTCTGAAGCCAAAGGACAACAAGTACTCACAACAATGCAGAAAGTGGCTTAGATTAACCTGGCAACTGGTTACTAAGGTATATGCCATGGTGCAACAAGATCTGGCACCACAGCCTATAATCTGCATGCCCTACCAATGGCACTCAACATCAGTGTCTCTGAATATTATACTGCTGGCACTTTCCAGAGCTCAGCAAGACACCTCTGCAGCACTTCACAGTCAGCTTCACACTGGTGCATCAAGACAGTCACAAATGCCCTCTTTGCTCAGGTGAGAGAGTACATAAACCTCCCATTCGAGTGGCATTGCAGACATAGGGCCAGGTGGTTTTACAAGTTAACAGGCTTCCTTCAAGTACATAGGGCTATTGACTGCACTCTCATCATAAAAAGGGTACTAAGCCATAAAACAGGAAATCCTGCCACTCCTGAATGTGCAGGTGTGATCACACCAAGCGGTCACAATTAATTTATCCTGAGGAATTTTCAATTGCCTCAACTTTTTCAGACACCAAGACAGGTCCGTGATTGGGAACAAGGCGCACCCCCTTAATGGAGGTAGCTGATGACACCCTTTAGATGCTCACAAAACTGACAATGACAGCCATGCGCTGACCCGCAATACAGTACAGCAGGCTAGAGGCATTTTGAAGATATGCTTTAGGTGCCTGGTTATTCTAGAGAAGCTACAGTATTCCCCTGCAAGGATGTCCCGAATAGTTGTCATGTGCGGCATGCTGCAAAACATGGCACAGCAGATGGGCCAAGACCAGAGGGGACAGAGCTGGGCTGTGGCTAGAACATCTGGGGAAGAGGAAGATGAGGAACAGGAGCAGGAGGCTCCAGTCAAAGGCCATGGATCTGACACAGAGGTGGACGAAGAGGGTAATAATGGTAGACAGTTGAGGAGCAGGCCCTGTAGCCATGGCTGATTCTTTACAAGAGGCGATCATCTGCTAATTCAGAGTAGATTCTCCTGGGCTCTTGAAAGTCCTAAATTACATCAGCCATTCCTGGTTAACAAATTCACGAGAATAAACCTTTAACATGGAAACCGCACGTCCTCAAGGAAATGCCAATCCCCTACGAGAGAGGAAATAAAAAGGTTTGTAATAAAAGTCATTGTCCTGAATACTGGGATGTGAATGCAGCATTTTAGAATGTAGTCACAGTTGACTTGAAAGCCAATTTGTGCAGTGCGGGGTCTCACAAGTGGAAATGAAACAGATAATCAGTTAGTCTGTCTTTTCTGTGGCTTGGTTGAGGGATAAATGTTGCCTGGACACCGGGAGAACTCCTCAGCTCTTCTGTAAATAGCATCATGGGACTTGAGAGGGCAGACAAGTCCTTTATTTAACTTATCACCTAAATAAGGGTACCAACCAACACTATAATACTGAAGTGCCAGCCTAGGTTATGTACTTCAGCTTCTACAGAGGGTCTTGAAAACACAACCTTCTGAATCAAAAAAAACGGTGCTGGTGAAGCCAAGGCTAGCACTACTAATATTTGAATTAATATTTAAAATTAGCGCCTGCTTATTCAACCTGGGTGCTTCCACTGCAGTTGGTTTTACCCAGAAGGAAATGGAGTGTTGTGCAAAGTGGACAGGTTTAGCGTGGGCGGAATTCTTATTATTTTCTAATACTAGAAACACATTTAAACCAAAGAAGGGCCAGCACCAGAAATACCTATGCTCAGGAATCAAACATGAGCGTGATCTTTCTGTTCACTACCACAAGAGATGCTATAGGTTATCAATGGAATATTAGAGGAACAATGCCTATTGTTTAAAATAATCTTAAGAAGCACAAGATTCCTACTGTCTTTGGTGAACCAATGTTTTTCAGAATTTCATATATTTGTCACCTTCAGTCAAAAGTACACATTGAGTGGAACAGTAGTATCTGGCAATTACACAAATGGTACTATGACATGGATGTGAGTTGGGAGATAGATGAGCTAAAAGACAGGCATGAATAAATCTAATTCACAATTCTTGCCATAGTCTAATCAGCCAACCCGAAGGAAAACAGACAGAACATATTAAGCACACACACACATACACACACATACACACACACAGGCTGTAATATCAGGATTTAGGAAGATTCAAATCAACAATTATTTCAGATTCATATCTTTGAAGTACTTTTTAGCTTCACATTGTACTAACTTTTGTTCAGTGACACACACATAATTCTAGCTTCATTTGTCTCTTTCCATAAGATATATACATATATTCAATGAGATTATAATGAAATATCATTCATTTAACGTGTTACAATTTTTCCATTCCCAAATTTTGTCCCTCATCTCCCCTGTAGACACTGACCCGTCCCCTCCTTAATATTGTGTGGTGAAATTGCACCTTCAGCTTCAATAATTTCTAACTATGGGAATTAACTTTATGGAGCCTGCAATGCATGGGACTGGGTATTAAAATGAATTTTTATCAAGCGTCCCCAATGGCTTCTAAATCTGACATTAGTCTCCTTACCTGTGTAATTGAAGGCCCCTCATCTGAACCTATTTTAAACAGCCCCTGAAATCAATTTCTGATGACTGGAGTGGGCCTAAGCTGATTTTGTCAGCAAAAGGTACATTTAAAATAAAATTGTTCCTTTGGAGTTAGGATGAGAAGGAGTGCTCTGTCAGACTTTAGAGTGATGTGGAGATGCCGGCGTTGGACTGGAGTGACCACAGTAAGAAGTCTTACAACACCAGGTTAAAGTCCAACATGTTTGTTTCAATCACTAGCTTTCGGAGCACTGCTCCTTCCTCAGGTGAATGTATGGTGTCTGCCATACATTTGTTCTGAAGGAGCTGTGCTCCGAAAGCTAGTGATTCAAAATAAACCTGTTGTTCTTTAACCTGGTGTTGTAAGACTTCTTACTGTGCTCACCCCAGTCCAACGCTGGCATCTCCACATCACGTCTACAGGGTACGGTGCGACATTTACCAACAGCAAATGTCACCAGACAATTTAAACATCCAGGAGTGGAGTGGGGGTGGGGGTGGGGGAGAGGGGTGGGGGTGACATAACATCAGTTTCCATTCTGTCTCACTTAGCATTCACTTGAAATTTCCTGGAGGGTATCTGGGGAACGATCAGGAATAGAACTTTATCTGATTTTCGTATGGCTAAGCCTGATCTAGATCAATAAGTAAAATAAGTAAATTCATGCATTGATGATGGTTATGTTGAGATCAGCAATCTCTGCAAATACTGCCATTAAACATGGGGTGGGGGGGGGAGGAAATTTGTTCTGATTGACAGATGCTGGCCACTTTAAAGCATCTTAGTGCTTACACCTCATTTTTCTAACCCCAGAAAGCACTTAGCATTGTTGAAGTGGCCAGCAGCTGTTGATCAGAACAAGAATGTTTATACACATTATGGTTAGGATCAAGGGAGGGTACTTCAGATGCATTCAAACTTCCTGACTGGTGGTGTTTAAACCATTACGCTGTCAATCAAAGGCTATTTACAGGTACTGCACTGTGAGATTGAATGAATGCTAGGCTTTTCAAAGGATCTCAGGGGATTTCAATGCTTTTAAATTGTTGTGGGCTTTCTAGAAGGCTCTGACACTTTAAAAAGCATAGGGCTGAGTGAACAGATGTGAGGAAAGGGAAAGTGTTCCTGCTTTGAATCTTTCAATTCACTGACTGATCTGCTCATCAGCTGACAGGCAGAACAGTTAGGAGTGAGAATGCCACTTCAGAGTTTAAACAGGTCAGACAAGGGTGATCATTTTGAACAGAGGGCTTCCTGAGATCACCATGCCAAGAGTGATCTTCAGGTTTCCCAGGGCTGGAAGGGGCAGTCACACTGGACCCTCGTACTGGGCGAGGGTCCCGGGATCAACCCCTTACCCTCAGGCTGAACATATCCAACCACCTGGTCCTTTGGGGGACCCTCCCTTTGCAACCCCCTTGATCTGCCTCAGAGTCCTTCATGCCATCACAGCGCTTGTCACCAAATCATGTCTGTTGGAGTTCGCGCTATGGGGGTTGGAGTATAATGGGATGGAGGTTTGGGCTTCCAGTCTGTTAATCACATTGTAATGAATGCATATCAGCTGTCCCCACCGGCATGGGGCAGAAATCCTCCAGCGGGGTGGGACCATAGACTGGGACGGGCCTGTTGCCCAATCCCGTTTTTGGGCAGACGCAAGATTCTCTGCCCAATCAGATTCCTAATCTTAGCGGTGGTGAGCATTCCAGTCAGGGTCTTACCCGTCTGTTTAGCTCACTGGGTAAATTCACTGATGTATTGGAGAGCTAGAATTTATACATTTAGAGGAGATACTTGTACAACACCAACAAAATCTGGTTGTTTTGCATTCTTATCTTGAATGAGTGGTTTCCTGAATGTACCTATGCATAACCAGTTCAGAGATGAGCAAGGCATTGTCCACTGCTGTGATTAACAAAATTGTTATGATCAGAGCTTGAATTTGACATCTTCCCCAAGACCTCTCCAATAACCCCTTTACTAAGCTTCACTACCAACCATTCAGGGCAAATCTCTCCTTTGTGCTTGTCAGCTTTATAGACTGAATGTCACTTCTGCCTGTAAAAGTGCCCGCACTTCAGCTGTCAGTCAGCCCTTGCAGTGTCAGCTGAGAGCATGGCTGGAGCTTGCTGGATTAGAGGGTAGTTACCA
Source organism: Scyliorhinus canicula (assembly GCF_902713615.1). Lineage (NCBI taxonomy): Eukaryota > Metazoa > Chordata > Chondrichthyes > Carcharhiniformes > Scyliorhinidae > Scyliorhinus > Scyliorhinus canicula. The sequence goes on along the minus strand of NC_052147.1, from coordinate 200,506,855 downwards.
TAGCTGTCAGGCTCCTGACAGCCTGACACCCACTTTCAACATTTCCTTCCATTCCCTGTGTAGCATTTTAGAGCTATCTTGAAATGAAGAATACAAATCACAATTTCTCCTGCTCTGACATCTCCTCATTTCTTCATCCACAAGCAGGCCTTTGACCTTAGATAAGCAGTTTTATTATGTATGTATAAAAATAATGAGCATTTCTGTCCAAAGAGAGTTAATGTGAAGTACTTACTAATTATAGTTTGTTGTGGAGTATGAGGTTAATATTCCTTCATGTAGTCCTGATTTTGTTTCCCCTCTTGGCCCTGACAAATCTTAATGAAAGTTTTTGAGACTTGACTGCAATAATAAGCAGACATTCACATGTCCTCTGTGTCAAGGCTTGAGCATTAAGCTTTTCTTTTTTTTAACAACAGTTTGCATAGCCTAAAGCATCTATTAAAATCCCTTGTAAAATTCATAACATAAAGAGTGCAGTGCGGGTTATGTCTAAAGGGAGAGAGAGTAAGCTGCTTATTAGCAAAAAGTCAGAAGCCCAGGACCAATTACAGATCACAAAAAGAAGGAAAATTAAATGACAGGGGAAATATTTTTTTTTAACTCAATGGGCTCAGCTGAAGAAAAAAAACCAAGATGTAAAACAAAGTGTGCTCAAAACATGTAATTAAACAGAACCAGTGCAAAGCAAATGGTAGCAGTATCTCAATGAATCTATGCAAAACAATCCTTAGCACTTGCTGGTTCGACGCATATGGACTAAATTGGTAGGATTTAGATGCAGTCCCTTAAGAAGAAAAGCAGGGCTGCAAGGAGAAAGACTGAGCTCAGGAGATGCATAAGAAATCTCTGTGTAGAATTTGAAATGCCACAAATTAGGCTAAAAATTAGCCCCTTCCCCCTTGAGCTAGTGGAAGGAGAATAAAGTAGCATAAATAACACTAACATCGCTGTTCCTTTAATTATGTCCCTTACTAATCCGTTGCACAAAAGCTCAAAGTTTTTTATTGTGCCTCGAAGTTCCGATTGCTGCAAAGTTGGTTTTGAATTTTGATTTTGTTACTTGAGAAATGTTACAACTCATTTTTTCCAGTACTGTGTTCAATGTGCATGAACCTAACACTGGTATCTGGAGTACTTCAGTATAATACTCTTGGTACCAGTAACAGATTAAATTATTGTTCCCCATTTACACTTGCCTTTCTGCATTCGAGCATAAAATAAATTGCTCATTATTCAGGATGCCAGTTTCTTTGACCATGACTTTGCATTGTGGTAAACTATACAAATGTCACTCACCTTACAAATCTCATTCTTTAATGAACCGTAATACCTGAATTTGCTGTCACCATTAACCTGTAAAAATGATCGCTCAAGAATGTAACACACCTCAGCAGTAAGCAGAAGAACAAAAATATGATGAAATATTTAATCCTGGTGTGCCCAGACGGTTGAATAGATGCCAGAGGGATGAAGTGACAAACTGCAGACAACACAATATTGATGTATTTATATCCTTATTATTTTGAGTTTGTTATGCAGAACAGTTTATAATTCCAAAACAAGGTAAAATCACCTTGGAGCCCACATTAACTGGTGTTTTTTTCTCCTCTGCAAATTTTTATTGCTTGTTCAAGACCTTACATTCCCATGTATATTTTATCAATCTGTTGTGCATTTGATTTCACAGTGATCACAGGGAGAATACTTTACAATTTACTGGTCTAATTGTCCCTATGCTGAGCGCAATATGAGATTAAGAGTTGAAGCAATTTGTTCTTGGACCATGGGGTGCAGTATTTCAGGGAGTAGGCGCTCCTGCTAATTGCCACTTTGGTTGGAATTCTTGTCCTCCTGTTGCTAGTCTGGATTGGCCTGAAAACAGGTGACTTGTGACACGAGATGTTGAGTGAACCTCCTAAGAACCGGTCCCAAAGTTCTTTTCACAAAAGTGAAATGCTATGGATAGTGGAATTCTGAAATAAAAACAGAAACACTAGAAATACTCAGCAGGTCAGGCAGCATCTTTGGAGAGAGGAACAGAGTTGATGGGCTGAAGGTTATCAACTGGGCAGGGCCCCAATGTCTGGGTGAAAAGTGGGTCCCGAGCCCACAATTGCCAGTGGGCTTAGTGGTGGGTGGGCTCTGCATTTGCTGAATCACAGGTCTAGCAACAATGAAGCCTCAGCAGCAACACCGAGGAAGGGGGTCACTGCTGTGGCACTCAGGAAATTTTAGAAGCCAGGTCAGGTAAGTTTTTAAAAAATGAAAGTACACAGGGCTACACATCGGGGGAAACCCCTCTGGGGAGGTCATTGGACAATTTCCCAGTCCAAAGCACCTTCTTTGGCCGATGAGCCTCCCCCCCCAACCACCCGGATTGCTGCTGGGACGCCATCTCTATTTAACAACATGCCAATAGCACAGTAAAATGTTGATAGGACCTTATTGGAGTTCGCAGCATCTCTAAATGTAATTCCCCTGCACCATCCCAACCCTCCCCCCAACCCTCTCCCCCCAACCCCCCCCCCCCCCAACCCAGTAAGAGGCAGTAAGAGGTAATCATTGATTCTAACCATTTACTTGTTTACATCTAGATGGCTAATGGAATATTGTTAATGGAAAGGAGATTCCCTGGGGTGTAGATAATTTGAGGGACTTTGTTAGCCCTAGCTAAGCAGGTCATGGGACATCTTGGTGGGATACAGGTGAGGTAATTAAAGGGAGGATCCAGGTCTGTCTGTCTTTTTGTCGGTTTGCGATAGGGTTTGAGTCTGGCAAGACAGAAGGATTTTTCAGGTTGTTCCCAAAAGAATCTCTCTCCAAAGGTCTTCACAGAGCACAGCAAGTAACTTTGATTGCTAACTTTATTTATGAGCGGACTTTGAACTGTACTGTGTTACTTTGTTGGAATATATATAGTTATAGTGGCAGGTGTAGATAGTGAGTTAAAGTTTTTTCCCATTATTAAAGAATGTTTTCACTGTTAGTTGCAAAGATATTTCTTTGACGTTAATGTGGTTAATTCTGTGTTTAAATTAAAGGTTGTTTTAAGATAAAAGCTATCTATTGGTCAGAGTCAACACTCCTGGGGTGAAACATCCTTTCCTCACAGTTTTAAAAATTGCTAATTATTTGCCGTTTCTTGTCTGGTATCCTAACCAAAAACTGGTGTCTTGTCCAGTGGACTAGCAGGGTACAATTCTAAACAGTGTTCCGGAGCAGAGAGACCTGGGTGTATATATGCATAAATCATTGAAACTGGCAGGACATGTTGAGAGAGTGGCTACTAAAACATCCAGTATCCTGGTTTTATCAACAGGGCCATTGAGTACAAATGCAAAGTCGTTGTGATAACATGTATAAAACACTGGTTTGGCCTCAACTAGAGTATTGCAACCAGTTCTGTGCACCACACTTTAGGAAGGATGTGAAGGCATTAGAGAGAGTGCAGAAAAGATTCCCAAGAATGGTTCCAGGGATGGGGAACTTCATTTACGTAGATAGATTGCAGAAGTTGGGACTGTTTTCCTTGGAGAAGAGAAGGCTGAGAGGACATTTGATAAAAACCTGCTATCATCTAAATTTTATGAACCATGATGTAATAATAATAATCGCTTATTGTCACAAGTAGGCTTCAATGAAGTTACTGTGAAAAAGTCCCTAGTCGCCACATTCCGCGCCTGTTCAGGGAGGCTGGTACGGGAATTGAACCCCCGCTGCTAGCGTTGTTATGCATTACAGCCAGCTATTTAGCCCACTGTGCTAAACCAGCCCCTCTGACCCTTTCAGGCAGTGGTTTCGAACCTTTTTTATATCTTGGCACACCTTTACACTATAAAATATTTTGAGGAACACCTCCTATTTTCCCCAAACTGAACTATCCTCTCACAAAAGCCTTTTATTTCTAAAACCTCCTGCCTCTAAAACCTCCAAAAAAAAACAAGGCAATGATGAGTGGGGTATTGCAGGGATCGGTGCTGGGACCCCAGTTATTCAAAATATATATGAATGATTTAGATGAGGGAACAAAATGTAATATCTCCAAATTTTCAGATGAGACCACGTTGGGTGGGAGGGTGAGCTGTGAGGAGGATGCAGAGATCCTTCAGTGTGATTTGGACAAGTTGAGTGAGTGGGCAAATGAATGGCAGATGCAGTATAATTTGGGTAAATGCAAGGTTATCCACTTTGGTAGCAAAAACAAGAAGGCAGACTATTATCTGTGGGAATGTGGAACGAGACCTGGGTGTCCTCGTAGACCAGTTGCTGAAGGAAAGCATGCATGTACTGCAGGTGATAAAGAATGGTATGTTGGCCTTCATAGCGAGAGATTCGAGTACAGAAGCAGGGATGTCTTGCTGCAGTTATACAGGGCCTTGATGAGGCCACACCTGGAATATTGTGTGCAGTTTTGGTCCCCTTTTCTTTCTAAGGAAGGATGTTCTTGCTATAGAGGGAGTGCAGTGAAGGTTTACCAGACTGATGCCTGGGATGGCAAGACTGACATATGAGAAGAGATTGAGTGGGTTTGGATTGTATTTGCTGGAGTTCAGAAGAACGAGGGGGATCTCACAGAAACTTCTAAAATTCTCACAGGACTAGACAGGGTAGATGCAAGAAAGATGTTCTCGCTGTTATGGGTGTCCAGGACCAGGGATCACAGTCTGCGGATATGGGGTAGACCATTTAGGACTGAGATGAGGAGACATTTCTTCACCCACAGAGTGGTTGGCCTGTGGAATTTGTGACCGCAGAAAGCAGTTGAGGACAAACACTGTTTTCAAGAAGCAGTTAGATATAGTACTTGGGGCAAAGAGGATCAAAGGATATTAGGAGGAAGACAGAACAGGTTATTGAATTAGTTGATTAGCCATGATCATAATGAATGGCAGAACAGGCTCAAAAGGCTGAATGGTCTCCTCCTGCTCCTATTTTCTATGTTTCTAATACAATTTTCATTAATTTAAGAAATTTATAATGAAAACCTTATCACCATTTGGGTGAGCCTGTTTCTTCTTAACTTTATTGATTCGTGTTTCCTACCTCTGTCTTCTTCCTTTCCTGGGAATTTTTAAAACCGTCTCACTGTCTTCCCTCCTGTTGTATTCAGTCTCTCTCTGTCTCCCTCATTTCTGCCAGGCTTTTGCGTCCTTTGTGTGTTTTTGCTTTTTGCACAGGTATACAGCCTTTGTCTTCAAACCCGTGGTCAGTATATCTAATTCCCCAAGAATCTGGGATCTCCTGTGCATGCATCAGCCAGGAAAGGGCTGCACAAGCGCCGTTTGGAATGTTTCCTGTTGGTAATCCGAACCGTGCATGCGCCGGCCGGGAATGGGCTACACATGCGCAGTTCTGGAGTGGGATTCTCCGTCGGCTGACACCGGAATCTGGAAACGCAGTTGGGCAGAGAATTGGTTTTGATGCCAAAATCATGGGCTGTGCCGGTTTCACGTAAAATCGCAATTCCCTGGTGCCTGGACAGCGGCATCAATGCGTTCTACTCCACACATACAGGAAACACCCTTGGCATATAATTCGTGGGACCGACACGGTATTCTCCAGGGCCTCCACGATTCTCTGCCTCCACTGGAGGGAATTCCCGACAGCGAGATTCACTTGTGCTTTTAAAAATCAAGGAACAGTGAGCGGGGGAGGGGGGGGGGGGGGGGGGGGGAGGGACAATAGGTGGGAGATTGTCTGGCGCCAAGGGTGAGGGCTAGTTTACGGAAATGTAGTGGGGGGTGAGCAGATGTTAGGCTTATCAAAGGGGTTGATTTATTTTGTGCAGTTACTGTGGGGGGAGGGGGGAAAATGTACTGCTGACGAGGGAGGGACTGTTGCTGAGGGACAGAGAGGAGGTCGGGGGTGGAGGCTGCCTGGGGGCAGGCCGGTGGAGGCGCGATGCATGGGTTGGTGCCTGGCCCAAGAGAGGGGTGGCTGATCGGCAAAGGGGGGGTGGTGATGAGCTCCCCAAATAGACTGGTCACCTGGAATGTAAGAGGGCTCAATGGGCCGGTCAAGAGTGCACGCGTGTTCGCGCATCTGAGGGGACTGAAGGCGGACATGGTAATGCAGCAGGAGACGCATCTTAGAGTAGTTGATCAGATGAGATTAAGGAGAGGTTGGGTCGGAGAGGTTTTTCCACTCGGCTGGACTCAAAGACCAGAGGGGTTGCGATCCTGATCAACAAGTGAGTGGTGTTTGAGGGTGGAAGAATAGTTTGGGATGGGGGAGGCCCGTACATTATGGTCAGTGGGAAATTGGAGGGGGTGTAGGTGGTATTAGTAAATGTATACGCACCAAACTGTGACAATGTGGAGTTTATAAAGAGGATGCTGGGGAAGATACCGGACCTGGATTCGCATAAGCTGGTCCTGGGAGGGGACTTCTATAGTTATTGACCCTGGTTAAACCGGTCAAGCTCAAAAATGGGTAGGGTGCCAGCAATGGCTAAGGAGCTAAAAGGGTTCATGGAGCAGATGGGGGGGGGGGGGGGGGGGGGGGGGTGAACTTATGGAGATTTGGGCAGCCGAGAGTGAAGAAGTTCTCCTTCTACTCACACGTGCATAAAGTGTACTCCCGGATTGATTTCTTTATTCTGAGCAGGTCTCTACTGACGGGCATGGTGGACACGGTGATCACAATCTCAGACCCTGCCCCGTACTGGGTTGACCGACAGGTTAGTAAAGACAGTAATCAGCGCCTGCACTGGAGGTGAGACTTGGGGCTTTTAGCGGACGAGGAGGTGTGTGGGCGGCTGAGGAAATGTATTCAGAACTACCTGGAAGTCAATGACACGGGCAAAATTTCAGCAGCGGTGGTCTGGGAGGCATTGAAGGCGGTGGTTAGAGCGAAGCTGATCTCGATAGGGGCCCACAGGGAGAAGGTAGACAGGACAGAGACGGATTGACTTGTAAAGGAGATATCGCAGGTCGACAGGAGGTATGCGAGGCCCCAGAGGCAGGGCTTTTAAGGGAACGGCAGAAGCTACATGCGGAGTTCGGCTTGTTAACCACAGTGAGGGTGGTAGAGCAGCTGAGAAAGGCTAGGGGGGCGATTTATGAGCACGGAGAAAAGGCCAGCAGAATGCATGCACAGCGGCATGGAAAGAGGGAGGCGGCCAGGGAGATAGGGAACGTAAAGGATGGAGATGGGAACCTGGTTGGAGACTCAGCAGGGGTGATTAAGGCGTTAAGGATTTTTATAGTAGGCTGTGTGGGTCGGAACCCCCACCGGGGCCAGAAGGGTTGGGGCACTTCCGAGGGGGGCTGAATTTCCCGAAGGTGGATGGGGAGCTGGTAGAAGGGCTGGAGGCCCCAATCGGGATCAAAGAGATAGCGGAGGGGCTGAAGGCCATGCTGTCGGGTAAAGCCCCGGGGCCGGAAGGGTACCCAGCGGAGTTCTACAAAAAGTTCTCTGGGATATTGGACCCGCTGTTGATGATGACATTCAATGAGGCAAGGGAGAGAGGGGTGCTTCACCCGATGATGTCACAGGCCACGATCTCACTGATTCTGAAGCGGGATAAGGATCCACAGCTGTGTGGGTCCTACAGGCCTATATCCCTGTTGAATGTGGATGCCAAACTGCTGGCCAAAGTTTGTCCTCTAGGATTGAAGATTGTGTTCCGGACGTGATTGAGGAGGATCAGCCGGGGCTCGTTAAGGGAAGGCAGTTGGTGTCAACTGTAAGAAGGTTGCTAAATGCGATCATGATGCCCCCAGAAGGTAGGTAGGGAGGTGGAGGTAGTGGTCGCAATGGATGCAGAGAAAGCTTTTGATTGAGCAGAATGGGAATATTTGTGGGAGGTGCTGGGACAGTTCGGATTTGGATGGGGCTCTATTGACTGGGTCAGGTTGTTGCATCAGGCTCCTGTCAAGAGCGTACAGACGAATAGGACAACCTCGGACTATTTTAGGCCACACCAGGGGACGAGGCAGGGGCGCCCCCTCTCCCCACTGTTCTCCGCGTTAGCCACAGAGTCGCTGGCAATTGCGCTGAGATCCTCAAGGGGCTGGAAGGGGTTGATTCAGGGCCGAGTGGAACACAGAGTTTCACTTTACGCAGACGACCTGCTCCTGTGGGGGAGTTGGAGGAAATCATGAGGATTCTGAGGGAATTTGGGTGGTTCTTGGGGTACAAACTGAATATGGAGAAAAGCGAGACGTTTGTGATCCAGGCAAGGGGACAGGAGAGGCGATTGGGGGAACTGCCATTTAGAGTGGTAGGGGGAAGTTTTAGGTATCTAGGCATCCAAGTGGCGTGGGAATAGGAACAGTTACACAAACTGAATCTGGCCCGTCTGGTGGACCAAATGAAGGACGATTTTCGGAGGTGAGACGCGCTCCCGCTGTCAGTAGCTGAGACGGTGAAGATGACGGTCCTTCCGAGATTCCTGTTTGTGTTCCAGTGTTTCCCCATCTTTATTCCACACTCCTTCTTTAAACGGGTTAACAAAGTTATCACGGACTTTGTATGCGTGGGCAAGACCCCGCGAGTAAAAAAGGGGATGATTGAGTGGAGCCGGGGAGAGGACAGGCTGGCCCTGCCAAACTTCAGTAACTATTATTGGGCAGCGAATATAGCCATGATCAAGAAGTGGGTGGTGGGGGGGAGGGTCGGCATGGAAGCGTATGGAGACGGCTTTATGTATGGGCACCAGTTTGGGGGTGCTGATAACGGCACCCCTGCCGTTCCCGCCAGCACGGTACTCCACCAGCCTCGTGCTGGTGGCAGCCCTGAGAGTCTGGGGGCAATGGAGGAAGCATGTGGGAGCGGAGGGAGCATCGGTCTGGTCTCCAATCTGTAACAATCACCGGTTTTCCCCGGGAAGGATAGATGAAGGGTTTCGGAGATGGCAGAGAGCAGAGGATGAGGGATATGTTTATAGAAGGGAGCTTTCCTAGCTTGAGGGAGCTGAACGAGAAATTCGGATTGGCAAGGGGAAATGAATTTAGGTACCTGCAGGTGCAGGACTTCCTACGTAGACAGGTCTCAACCTTCCCGCTCCTACCACCAAAGGGGGTATAGGGTATTTCCCAGAGTGAGGGTGGGAGAAGGGAAGGTCTCTGACATCTATAAGGAGCTCATGGAGTCAGAGGAGATGCAGACTGAGGAGCTGAAGCGCAAATGGGAGGAGGAGTTGAGAGGAGAGATAGAGGATGGTCTCTGGGTGGATGTGTTAGTAGAGTGAACGTGTCCACAACTTGTGCCAGGCTCAGCCTGATACAATTCAAGGTCGTTCACCTGATACACATGACAGTGGCCCAGGTGAGCAGGTTCTTTGGTGCAGAAGACAGGTGTGCAAGATGTGCGGGAGGGCCAGCGAACCAGGTCCATATGTTCTGGACATGCCCAAAGCTCAGGGGATTCTGGCAGGGGTTTCCAGATGTCGTGTCCACGGTGTTAAAAACAAGGGTGGCACCGAGTCCAGAGGTGGCGATTTTCGGAGTGTCAGAAGATCCGGGAATCCAGGAGGAGAAAGAGGCAGAGGTTCTGGCCTTTGCTTCCGTGGTAGCCCGGAGACGGATACTATTAGCTTGGAGGGAATCAAAGCCCCGAAGTTGGAAACCTGGCTATCGGACATGGCCAGCTTTCTCTGTCTGGAGAAAATCAAGTTCGCCTTGAGAGGGTCAATGTTAGGGTTCGCCCGGAGGTGGCAACCGTTCGTCGACCTCTTTGCGGAAAATTAACTGTCAGCAGAAGTGGGGGGGTTAGTTTAGTTTAGAGTAGGGGATTAATAAAGGTGGGACCTGCAAGGGAGGTAGCAGGCTTTTTTTGCACTCTGTTTATAGACTTATGTATATTGTTTATTTTGTCATTGTTGTAATATCAAAAAATACCTCAATAAAATGTTTATTAAAAAAAAATCGAGGAATTGCTGCCGAGGCTGCTGAGGGAGAGAGAGAAGGTAGGACACAGAGAGGGGTGACTGTGGGCTGCTGGTCCTGACCCTGGATGGACTGGCTGAGGTGGGGGTCGGCCCTGCCAGGACTGGTGGGGGAGGGGAGAAGGGGGGAAGGCTATGGGGCGGGGTGACACCCCATGGGACTGGGGTGGTGTCCAGGCATGGACCGTCATTGCTGCGGCCTGCAAGGCAGCCACCTTGCTGCATACCCCATTGACCACCCACCTTGGCCCCTGGTTCTGCAGAGTGACACCGACTATATGGCCGTCCCCACTCTCCCACCCCAGCACCGCAGCCGCCACCCTCCACCCCACCATCCCTGCACCCCATCTCCACCATATCACCCCCCTCTCCCAATCAGCTGCCACCCACTGGCAGGGCATCACCCAGCTTGCCCTAGGACAACGCCCACGGTAGCCCCTACAGGGGGGTGCTGGATGGGGGCCATGGAGCGTACCGCTAGCAAGGGCAGCACGAGCTGACGGTACCCCTGACAGGAGGGACAAGTGCCAGTGCCAGAGGCACGACAGTACCATGGGTTCAGGGATTGAGGGGGTAGGGGAAATGCAGGGGTAGAATCCGCAGTGCCAGCTGGGGCTACTGTGTAGCCTGGTGGACCTGTTTGGGTATGGGAGTACGCACCACGCTAACATGCGAGCCTTTCACCCCCTGCAGATAATGGATATTGGAATACAACCAGCAATGGTGGCCTTCATCTAGTCGCCGTAGCCCTGGGGGATTCCCTGATTCTGTACGAGCTGCAGTTGCTCCGGGAGGAGAAAGGTATAGCAGTGGAGAATGCCCCAGAGGAACAGGAGGCAGACGCTGAGGATGGACAGCCAGCCGCCCACCAGGCCGAGGAGGAGGAGGAGCTGCAAAGGATGCACCGCATGAAGCTTTGTGTGTACAGGCAGCATCTGTCATTCGCGGATCTCCTGGACCGGGCGTATCATCAAAGACTCCAGCTGAGCCGGGGGGGAAGTGCGACTGCCAGATGATGGTACACCTGGTACTGTGGGGAAATCGGGGAGGACACCCATTCCCGGAAACCTTCAAGGTGATGGTCCCCTGAACCTCCACACAACGGGGTCCTTTCAGATGCCGAGTGTGGATCTGTCCAGTGTCATGTCAGAGTACCTTTCAGAAATGGATGTTTGAACAATGTACCTTTAAGAAATGGAGCTGCTCATATTACTGAAGTGATGTCAGAGGGTGGGGGGAGCTGAGCTGAGCTCACTTCTGTTTTTGGTTTCAGTTTTGAGGAAAAGAGCTTGGGTGTGTCTGTGTTTGCAGTAAGCTGGATCTGCTGTGATCTCTGCCATGAAAGACTATCTCTGAATCATTTGGGTGTTTTAAACTCATAATAGTAATTTCTTTAACCTGATGTGTTTCTGTTTAAAGGTGTTAAGTCTTTTGGAGGTTTGAAGGAACATTTTGAGGGATTATTTAGTGTTGTATTTTGTTTGGGGTTATCTTTGAAGTAAGGGGTGTTAAGTGATCCAATGTTTATTTAAAAGGTTAAGTTGAATTCATGGAATAAACATTGTTTTGTGTTTAAAAACCACATGTCCATAATTGTAATACCACACCTGGAGTCCAAGCCGTGTGCTTCAAAAGCAACAATACATTAAAGGGGGAGGTTGGTTGAACTCCATGATACAGTTCAGGGTTCTGAAAACGCCTCTCCTATAACACCAGTATCTCAGAGAGTTCGGTACACAGGTGCGCCTGGGCCATCACGGAGGCTTATATGCCCAGGTGGAGCAATACATCCATTTCAATGTGGACTGAGTCCACCAGGATGCCCGGGCAGCAGGGTTCGCCGCCATCGCCGAGATGCCCCAGGTCCACGGTACAATCATGGGATGCTTGTCACCCTAGGACCACCTGCAGATGACAGACCACTCTTCGCAAACCGAAAGGGGTTCCATTGGATGAAGGTGCAGCTGGTGTGTGACCATCAGGTGCGCATCATGCACGCCTGCTCCCAATACCCACGCAGTGTGCATGACACTTTCACTCTGGCACACTCGACAGTTCCTGGTATCTTCAAGGCGCACTCTCATCTGGGGGGTTGGCTCCTGGGTGACAGGGGTTATCCGCTGCGGTCATGGTTGATGATGTCTATCCCAAAGCCACAGACTGACACGGAGACCCACTATAATGATGCCCATGCAGAGACCAGGGGCGTGATCAAGCGGTGCTTCGGCATTCTAAAGATGTGGATCAGGTGCGTAGACCGCTCTGGAGGGACCCTCCAGTATGGCGCTGGGAGGGTCACCTGCATCATGATTTGCTGCTGCATCCTCCACAACATGGCGCTGTTGACTGGCGTAGACGTCCTAGAATCCTGCCCCGGAGTCAACACTTAATCTCAGGAATGGAGAGTCCTGCCGCCCATCTCCTATTGAGTTGCACCACCTGAGACTTTTGAATTGTTTGTGAGGCAAGTCATTAAAATGCAATGACCTTTTCCAAGACATTAACTGCTGCAGACATGGCCAATAGCATTCACCTGGAATATACAGCCAGTGAGGCACTTCAAGGGCTTTTATCAGGAGGTGGGAGAAAAGAAACAACATGGTACTGAACACAGACTCATCGAAGCTGCACTCTCCCTGTATCTTGGATATGCTGTGCCTGGTTTGCAAAGTAACCAGCCTGAAAAGAAAAAGCCAACAGTGAATCTGAATCTTTCCAAAAGATCTGCTTCATATAACTGCACCCAGGTGGGCCGTTGAACAGAATGGCCGCAATGTTGAACCACTGCATTGAGATTAATGAACAGCTAACCGTTTACTCTTTTGTTTTATCTTTCATTAACTGTAAAAAGATTCTATCAACCTATCCTTAGTCAGCCATCTATACTAGTATGTGTGGGCCCAGACGAACATGTGTGACATTATGACTGGTGGTTGTACTTTGCCTTGTTTTTTTTATCTCAGGTAATAGTTTCAATAAATGTGTTTCTTATTTTCCCTGAGAAAATCTGTCTGAATAATTCTTTACAACCTCAAAGTGAATGAGATTCGTACAGAATTAGTGAAGTACATCCTCCCTAAATTCTCAAAAAGCCCATGTTATGGTCAAATGGGAGAATAGGGCAATCATTTCATTCCTCACGTGATTGTAACAACCAGAAAAATTTGCAACTTTGAGCTCACATTGTTAATTATCCCTTACTATTATAGAACTCTGGGGCCTATGGGCAATATCATAGATGGATGATATGCGACCTCCAACCAGCAGGTGGCGGTGCAGACGCACCATGCGGTATCAAGACCGTGGTCAGGTGACCAGCTATTCCCATGTAAGTAGATTCACATCCGACCATCATCAGAAGGTTGCAGAGGAAGTAAGACATACAAATGAATGGTCGGTGCTAGGTGTAGTTCAAGAGGTGTAATAAGGAGACTCCATGATAACGTGCATTAGAAAGAGACTGATGACACAAATGTGGCAGTCATGGACACAGGCCTTCCGAAAGTACAGAGCAAAGAGGAAAAGAAACAAGAGGCCGGCACGTAAGCCAGTCTTTGAAGAGGCTGGCAACAGCTCGAATGATCACAGTGGTGATCCTGTGGGTGAGACACAATGATTTTTGCAAAGGAGATGGACACTAGCCTGGCATATTATGTTTATGGACACCTTAGTAAAACTCATTCACTAGTTAAAAGATCATTGTGGCTTGTAAACATATCTCAATGTTTTGGGAGGAAGGGGAATGGGGTCATGTACCTGTGGGCAATATCATAGATGGATGGTGTGTGACCTCCAACCAGCAGGTGGTGGTGCAAACACAGCATGCGGTATCAAGACCATGGTCAGGTGACCAGCTACTCCCTTATAAGAGGAGACAGATTCGACATCATCAGATGTATGCAGATGGTCGTAAGACATACACGTGAATGGTCAGTACTAGGTTTAGTTCCAGAGGACTAATAAGGAGACTCAATGATAACATGCTCTGTAGCAGATTGCTATCTTACCACACTAAACTCAATAAAGGCCCTGGTTTGGACAAGTCAAGGTGTTTGGTGGATTCCTTAGCAAGGTACAGAAGACCAAGCGCAACAGAACCAACTCCGAATGAAGCAACAGCAGAGGATGAGCGAAGGACCTGCCTTGAGGCAGAGCTTCTTCTTTTGTGATCACTTGCTAATGAGTATGTTTGTCCACCTAAGAAACTCCGTGTTACTGGTCATAGGTTCTGTGGATTCTTCCATGGCTATTAAGCCCAATCCCAGAGCCGCATCTTCGATCACACACTTGGCAGGTGTTTCCAGAGGTGGAATGGTCCTTGGAATGGAGATCGCTGCTTTCCCTTTTTAGGTTCTGTTTCCGGACCTCCTCTTGCCGTCTGGTAACCTTGAAGAATGATGTCCCTTCAATCATCAGGAGGTTCCTGCAAGAAGGTCTCTTCTGAGCAAGGGTCTCCCAGACATTGACATTTATGTTGAATCTCTTGAGGTAAGTCTTCAGGGTGTCTTGAAGCACTTCCTTTGCACTCCTCTTGTTCAGAAGCCTTCCTTGAGCTGGGCAAAGAAGATTTGCTTTTGCAGTTGGGTCTCTGACATCCAAAGCAGGTGGCCGGTCCAGCAGAATTGGTCCCCGATGATCATGACTTCGACGTTGGTGCTCTTGGCATCTTCAAGGACACTGATGTTAGTACGCATGCTAGCCAATGTGAAGAATCCGTCTCAGACACCATTGATGGTACCTTTCCAGGACCTTGAGGTGCCGTCTGTATGTAGCCCAATTTTCAGAGCTGAGCTGTATAGACGAGTTGGGAGATCGACTGCCTTGTACACGAGGAACTTGGTATCAGTACGGATGTCGCAGTCGTCAAAGATACTCGTCCTTAGGTGTCCAAAGGAGATGCTCGCGAATTGGATACAATGTTGATCTCCGCATCGATGTCAGCCTAAGAGGGGAAGTGGCTCCCCAGATATGGGACATGTTCCACATTTCGGAGGGTTTTTCTGTTATTCTTGAGACCGGATCTTGCCCTTAGGCAGGCTGGTAAAGGGCTTGAGTCTTCTTGAGGTTGATGGCAAGACTGAATCTTTAGTATGCTTCCGTGAAGGTGTCAAGCATGGCTTGGAGATTCTCTTCTGAGAGATAGCGATGTCACCGCATACTGAAATTACACGTGTGATGTCAGTGTTGTTTTTTCTTGAATTTCAACCGGTTGAGATTTAAACGTTTTCGGTCCATCCTGTAGACAATGTCCACTCCACTGGGACGCTTGTTCTTGACAAGGTGAAGGATGGTGACGTTGAAAATGGAGAAAAGGATGGGGGCGATGACACATCGCTGCTTGACTCCAATCTTGACCTCGAAGATCTTTTTTCCGTCGGGTGAGGACTGTCACCGACATCTTGTTGTGGAGGAGCCAGAGGATGTTGATAAATTTCTTTGGATAGCTGGCCTTTGACAGGGTCTTTCATTGCATTTTCCGATTGACTGAGTCAAAAGCCTTGATCAGATCGATGAAGGCCATGTGGAATGATTGATGTTGCTCCTGGAATTTCTCTTGAAGTTGTGGAGCAGTGAAAATCATGTCCACTGTTCCACAGTTTGGTCAGAAGCCACACTGATTTTTGGAAGGATTTCTTCAGAGACTGGGTGAAGGTGGCTAGCGAGGATTTGGGTGATGATCTTTCTGGCGATGGAGCATAGGGAGATTCCTTAGCAGTTCCCACAGACCGCTTTGTTTCCTTTCTTGAAGATGGTGCTGATGATGGCATCCCTGAGGTCAGCAGAAATTGCTTCTCTGTCCCGGAATTTCCGCAACAGCTGATGGAGATGACAGCTGATCTCTTCTCCACCAAGTTTGAGCATCTCCGCTGGGATCCCGTCCACTCCTGTGGCTTTTCCATTCTTCATGTATTTAATGGCGGGATTGACTTCGTCCACACTTGGTGGGAATCCAAGATCATCTTTGACGGGGAGTTGGGGGATATCCTCAAACATATGCTCTTCTATTTTATGACAGTTTAGAAGTTCTTTGAAGTGTGCTCTCCATTGAAGGCCATTGTTTTCTCTGTCTCAAGAGGTTTCCATCCTTATTCTGCACCAGTTTGAGGCCTAGGGTATTGAGTATATGTATATTGCCTTGGTGGTACTGAAGAAACCTGGGTGTCATGCATGTCAGTGAGAGGTTGCAGCTCCATAGCTTTCTCATTCCACCATTGGTTCTTGATTTCCCTAGTTCTTCTTTGTACCTCCACTGTGGTTAATTATTAAGCTCTCCTCTTTGCCTTGCTGGTCATGTTGTTTTGCCAGGTGCAGAGAGCTTTCCTCTTCTTGTCGATGAGGTCTTGGATGGTGTGGTCATTCTCGTCAAACCAGCCTTGGTGTTTCCTGGTCGTGTAGCCGATGGTTTCTTCACAGCTTGAGATGATAGCTGTCTTCAGCTTTTTCCAGGTTTCTTCCAGTCCATTCGAATGGACACTTTGGAGATTTTGGAGAAGATATTGTTGAATGCTCACAAGCATGTTTGGCTCTTGAAGCCACTCAACCTTGATCTTTTTTTCTGAGCTGTTTTTTTTTTCATCTTCTGCTGCTTTTGGTGGAGTTTGATGGATATAGAGTAGATTAGCCAATGGTCTGTTCAACAGTCATCTACACTGGCCATTGCTTTGGAAATGAGGGCATCCTTTTGTTCTCAGGATCAGATGATAACAAAGTCAATTGTGTACCAGCTTTGATCGTGGATGTCACCAGGAAGCCTTGAACTTATGTTTTTGGCAGAACAGTGAATTAGTGATGATGAGTGGTGTTATGCACATTTGGAGAGCAGGAGAGCCTCATTAAAGCTGCAATTCCCAACTTCTTCCTTTCCAGATTTGGGAATCCTTTCCAACCCTGGCATTGAAGTCCCCAAGGAGGATAATCTTATCTTCCTTAGGAATGATGGAGAGTATGGTGTCCACGGTGGAGTAGAAGCCACCTTTGGATGCATCATTGGAATCAAGTGTTGGGGCGTGGGTACTCATAACCATTGCTTGCTGTTTCTTGGAAAGTTATAGACAAAGGGTCAAGGGGCGATCATTGATGCCAACAGGGAGTTCTGAGAGTTAGTTGCCGAGTTCGTCCTTCTTTAAAAAACAATTTCCGATTAAGGGGCAATTTAGCGTGACCAATTCATCTACCCTACACATCTTTCGGTTGTGGGAGTGAGACTCACGCAGACACAGGTAGAATGTGCAAATTCCATATGGACAGTGACCCGGGGTCGGGATCGAACCCAGGTCCTCGGCGTCGTGAGGCAGCAGTGCTAACCACTGCACCACCGTGCTGCCCTAATGAGTTTGTTTTTGATGGCGAATCCATTTTCTTGCATCCTGGGCTGATCCTTTGGTTTTCCGCTCCAGAAGAATGTATAACTACCTCCATCTTCCCTCAGCTGTCCTTCGCCCGCTCTTTAGGCTCTTGCAGGACAGCGACATCAGTGTTGCAGTGCCTGAGTTCACAAGCAAGAAAGAAGTTCTCCTTTCCAGTCAATTGCTTCATTCATTATCCATGAGGGTTCGTTCATTCAATCTCCGATATTGAGTTTAACATTAATTTTCTGGCCGCAGGTAGATGAGCTGCTGGATGTGGTTTTCTAGCCAGGTTGAGATGGAACAGACTATTTTTAGGGCACCTTTTCTAGCCCTTTCCTCATGTGGGGTCAACAAAGTGGATCCTGAAGAGGGCTACAGAGTTGTGAACAAAGCTCCAAAACACTCTCCTGTTCCTATTTCAGGAGTGAGACGACTGAATTAAACTTCGCTGTCTACATGCCGTTCTGAAGCTAGAGACTTCCAGATCAGTCCTGTCCCTATCACCCATCACTGATTGCTGCGGGTTTGTTTATGTGGGAAGACTGCTTTGGTTTCCTCTAGATAGATGACGGTAAGAGACATCTTTTAACGTTGATATGCCGTTGCACATCAGCAGACACCAAGTCCTTGACAAAGGATAGGTCCAGTTCCAGTGGCAAGGGAACCTCGACGATGAGGGATCTCCCGACTGTTGCGGTTTTCAACTGCCATCACAGCCATTTATACCATATGTGTATCTTCCACCTGATCAGGCAGAGCTATATTTTAGATGTTACCTTCCATTTATCAGTCAAGATGGATGTTGTGCAGATTTTATTACATGAAGGCTGTTACTTCATTAACTGTTGAGCTGTGAATGGATTGAACACTATTCAATCATCAGTGAACATCCCCACTTTGAACTCTGTGATGGAGAGAAGGTCATGGATGAAGCAGCTGATGATGGTTGGGTCTAGGACAATACCTGAGGGAACTCCTGCCATAATATCCTGGCAGTGAGTGATTGTCCTCCAACAGCCACAGCTATCTTCACTTGTACTATGTATGACTATAACCAGTGGAGATTTTTCCCCTTGATTCAAATTGACTTCAATTTTTCTGGGTGTAAAATTGGACAATGGGTGCCAGGAGGTGGCTAAACATCTGGTCCCATCAGACAATTCAGTGGAAAACCCTTAATCCAAGGGTTTTTGCAGAATATTTCAGGATGTTCTACTACCTGAACTTGGCTGAAATGATGAGGTGACCAATGAGTAGGAGTGGGTTTTGTGTAGCAGGATATTGTCACTGGAAACCTGAAGAAACAGTCCCTGGCATAAGGCAAATGGTGAGGTGGGGGCCAGAGGCAATTGTAGATGTAGAAGCAAAAGAAAGCTGGGATTCCCAAGCTTTCATCATAGATTCCAGAACTTCATTCCTGGTCCTCCTGGCCCACAAGGAAACCAAAGTAAATTTTAAATTTAAACATACGGGTATTTAAAATCAACAGGCTAGGAAAATGCCCCATGATCCATAAAGTTTGCCTGCATCATAATGGCTGGGGTATCATGACTAATCTTTTATCCCTTCCTGTCACTCTGCTCCCACGCTTTCAGCAATTTTGTAATCTCCTGGGAGGGGCAAAAAAAGTGCAAAGCAACCCAGGGCCCATAAGGGAAAGAATATTCTGGAAAATATCTCTCTGATTCCTTTTGACAATCAAAACCAGCCACGGAGATCACATGAACCCAGCATTACCTATAAAAATACTTATGGTACGATCTTTGCCCATGTGAGGGGCCGGTTCAGCTTCCTCTTGAAGCTATACAGAGCCAGCACCCAGTACACCAGCCACAAAGTATTTCAGAGGCTTATACATCTCTGAAAAATGACCAGCCAACTCACAACCACTCTATTCCTACACTTATATAACTTGATATTAAGCCTCTTGAGCCTCCGCAATCTGTTGACTTTGAACAACTTCTGAATAAGTGCACTATCCAGCCCTTTAATTATTTTATAAGCAGGGCTGAGGATTACCATTGACCAGAACTTCAACTGGACCACCTCTCTAATTCCTGTGGCTACAAGAGCAGGTCAGAGGTTCGGAATTCTGTGGTGACTAACACACCTTTTGATTTCCCAAAGTCTGTCCAACAACGACATGGCAGCAGTCAGGGTGAGATGGAACACGCCACTTGTCTGGATGAGTTCAGCTCCATCAACACTCAAAAAGCTCAACACTACCCAGGACAGAGCAGCCTGCTTGATTGGCATCCCATCTACCACCTTAAACATACCCTCGCTCCACCACCGATGCATGGTGACAGCAGTATTCATCTTCAAAACCCTTGAGGGCGTGATTCTCCGAGCCCGTGCCGGGTTGGAGAATCGGCGGGGATGCAGGAAATTCCCATCACGCTGCCCCAACATCGGGACGTGATTCTCCGACGACCGGAGAATCAGCGGCAATCGCGACCGCGCGGTTCCAACCTGGTAGCACCCAGCGGGAGCTCGGACCTGCGGCAGCAGTAGACATCCTGGTGGGGGCGGGGCGGATCTGACTCTGGGGCGGGGCCTCCACGGGGTCCAGGCCCGCGATCGGGGGCATCTGATCGGCGGGTGCCCGCGATCTGGAGGGGGCCTACCTCCTTCTGCGCGGGCCCGCTATAGGTCTTCGACATGTTGCTCCGTGCCGGTGCGGAGACAGCAACCACAAGCATACGCTGGCGCGGAGATGGCAACCACGCGCATGCACTGGCACGGAGATGGCAACCACGCGCATGTGCGGACCTTCGCCAACCGTGCAGGGCCGCCTTTCAGCGCTGGAGCAACACATAGCTCTCCGGCACTGTGCCAGCTCCCTGAAGACTGCTGAGTTACGCCGGCGTCAACACTTGGCCAGGATTTCGGAGAATCCCGGCCTTGACCTCTACCAACTGGAAGGGCTGCAGATGTGTAGTATAAAAATTGAGTCCTTTGATATATACTGAAAAGCTCCATTAATGCAACCCAATGATCTGATATTTTTGGCTTTGGTTGCTCTATTGGCCTTGAACCTTCAGTGATCTGTACACAATAACCTTGGTCTTTTTCCCTTTCAACCTCTTTCAATATTGCACCTGTCCTTCATCTTAACCATCGTCCCTGTCAGCAAGAGTTAAAAATCAGCCCTGTACCCTTTAAACAAACATTAATGGCTGTTTTCCAAACTAATCAGATCATTGCTTTATAATAATCTATCTACTAATTATTGTTAATTGGAGAACATATGTTTGATGCTCAGTGGGGTAGGGCTGACTGTGCTGGGGAATAAAAATGTGGTCTTTTGCATTTGGTGACAGTTTTAACTACAGCTTCCTTAGAATTCAATCTGATTTTCTACTTGACATCAACTGTCTGAATGCTAGTCAATAGATGTAGAGAACAGAATTCCTATTATGGGGATAGTTTCAGCCAAATCAATTTATTTAGCTTAAAGTCATCAGCATGAATCGAAGAGAACATTCTGCTTTTGAAGTTATGGAGGAATTTTCACTTTGATCATCAACAGAAAAGAAGTGATAGTGAATCAGTTTTACATGATGCCCGATTCTGGGTTTCCATTGATGCCAATAGTAAGAAACATCAGGGCTGAGAGGTGCGGGAGGGCTGGGTGGGGGGGATGTTTTAAATGGTCGATTAATCCATTGTTGCCCATTTCCAGCTTGGAAATCAAAGTGAGAATTTACCTCTGTGAGTTTTATATTGCAGAATTGAGGATGCAGCATCCCCTTCTTTATTTCACTGTCATCTGCCAATAGTTGGGCTCTGATTGGTAGAAATGTAGGAAGCAAGCTAATAAACAGCAGATAATGTTGAGTGATGCTCCTGCATGCTCGTAACATTTGCAGTACATGACTCTTTAATACTGTATTTGTAGTCCTTCTAGGTGATGGAGAGTGCAGGTTTGGGATGTGCTGTCGATGGAGTCTTGGCAAGTTGCCGCAGTGCATCTTGTAGATGGTACGTTCTGCAGCCACTGTGTAATAGTGGTAGGGGGAATGAATATTTGGGGTGGTAAGCCTCTTTGTCCTGGTTGGTGTGAAGTTTCTTGAGTGTTGTTGAAGCTACACTCATGCAGACAAGTGGAGAGTATTCCATAATGGACCTGACTTCTGCCGTATATAAGATGGGGCAGGCTTTACGAAGTTCAGATGAGTGACTTTCCATAGTACACCCAGTGTCTTCTAGAGCTGATGCAGCTCGGTTTCTGGTTAATGGTGACCCACCTGCCAGAAAATTGATGGTGGGAGATTCAGCAATGATAATCCTGTTAAATATCATGGGGAGATGCTTAAATTCTCTCTGTTGCCAGAACTTGCGTGACATGAATGTTATTTGCACTAATCAGACTGCAGCCTGAATGTTGTCCCAGTCTTGTTGCGTGTGAACACAGACTATTTCAGTGTCTGAGGAGCCACGTATGGTACTTAGCATGTTTTCATCACTGGTGAACCGTCCCATTTCTGTAACAGTAGGAAGTTCATTGGTGAAGCAGCTGAAAGGGGTTGGGTTGAGGACACTACCTTGAGCAATTCCTACAGTGCATTTCTGAAGCTGAGATGATTGGGCTCCAACACTTAGAACTATCTTCCTTTGTGCTTGGTATGACTCCAACCAGTGGAGACTTTACCTCCTGATTTTGTTTTACTCCAGTTGTGGTAGGTATTCAGTCCAATGCTCCTATGATGTCAAAGGGCGTCATTCTTACTTCTCCTGTGAAATTCAGCTCCTTTGTCTATGTTTCGACTCAGGTTCTAATGAACTCTGGAGCTGAATGGTTGAAGCAGAACTCTGGCAGATAATTAGTGAGCACGTTATTAATGATTTTGTACTACTCACCAACACAATTAATGACATCTTCCATCATCTTTCCCATGCCCAAGAGTAGACTGATGGGGCAGTATTTAGCCAGATTTGAACTTCCCTGCATTTTGTGGACAGGACATACCGAGGCAACTTTGCACATTGTTGGGTCATTGGCATTATTGCAGATATGCTGGGATAGCTTGGTTGAAAATGCAGCTGATTATGATTTTTCAGCACAAACCTTCAGCAGTGTCGTGGTTATAACCTTCGCTGTATCCAGTGCAATCAGCACTTCTTAGTAGCACGTGGAGTGAATTGACTTGACTATGATAGTGGTGTCCTCAGGAGAAGGCCCAGAGGGATCATTCACTTGACACTTCTGACTGAAGGTGGTTACAAGCACTCAAGACTTGGGCTTTGCCCATTATTGGGGATGGGATATTTAATGGAGTCGCTTCCTCCCATTAAGTGTTTAAATGTGCACCGCCATTTGTGACTGGATGTGATAAGACTGAACTGTTGAATGTGGTATCACTAAGCCCTGTTTATCACATGTTTATCATGCACACCTCTGTTAACGGGATTTCCTGTTGTGTGCAACCACCCCCCACTCCTCCCGCTGCTGGGGAACCTGAGCTCGACGTTGGTGGGACCGGAATATTTCACCAGTGGAAACGGCTTGAAAATTCTGGCCACAGAAACAAGGAGCAGGTGTAGGCTATTCTGTCCTTTGAGCCTGCTCTGAACCTTTGCCACATTATATGTTTTTTCGTTAAGTTTAAGAACCATAAGCCCATGAGAAATGGGAACAGGAGTATGCCGTTCAGCCCCTTGCGTCTGCTCTGCCATTCAATAGGGTCATGGCTGATCCGACATTCCTCACATCCACTTTCTTGCCCTTTCCCCGTAACCCTTGATTCCAAGAATCTGTCTATCTCAGCCTTCAATATACACAAGGACTCTGCCCCCACCCCCCCAGCTCTCTGTGGCAAGGAGTGCCAAAGATTTACAACTCTCTGAGAGAAGAAATTCCTCCTCGTCTCAGTCTTAAATTGACACCCCTTTATTCTGAGATGATGCTCTCTGGCCCTAGACTCTCCCATTAGGGGAAACATCCTCTCAGCATTTACCCTGTCAAGCCCCTTGAGAATCCGATATGTTTCACTGAGATCACCTGTCATTCTTCTAAAATCCAATGAGTAGAGTCCCAACCTTTTTAACCTTTGCTCATAAGACAATCCCTCCATACTTGGGATCATCCCAGTGAAACTTTTCTGAACAGCCTCCAATGAAACAATATCTTTCCTTAAATAAGCAGACCAAAATTGCTCACAGTACTCCAAGAATAGACATAGATAATTTTCTAAATGGGAAAAGGCTTCGGAAATCAGAAGCACGAAGGGACAGAGGAGCCCTAGTTTAGGATTCTCTTATGGTTAACATGCAGGTTCAGTCGGCAGTTAGAAGGCAAATGCAATGTTAGCATTCATGTCAAGAGGGCTAGAATACAAGACCAGGGATGTACTGTTGAGACTGTATAAGGCTCTGGTCAGACCCCATTTGGAGTATTGTGAGCAGTTTTGGGCCCCGTATCTAAGGAAGGATGTGCTGGCCTTGGAAAGGGTCCAAAGGATATTCACAAGAATGAACCCCGGAATGAAGGACTTGTCACATGAGGAGTGGTTGAGGGCTCTGGGTCTGTACTCATTGGAGTTTAGAAGGATGAGGGGGGATCTCAGTGAAACTTACAGAATATTGAGAAGCCTAGATAGTGTGGACGTGGAGAGGATGTTTCCACCAGTAGGAGAAACTAGAACCAGAGGGCACAGCCTCAGCCTGAAGGGACGATCCTTTAAAACAGAGATGAGGAGGAATTTCTTCAGCCAGAGGGTGGTGAATCTGTGAAACTCTTTGAAATGAAATGAAAATTGCTTAGTGTCACGAGTAGGCTTCAATGAAGTTACTGTGAAAAGCCCGTAGTCGCCACATTCCAGCGCTTGTTTGGGGAGGCTGGTACGGGAACTGAACCGTGCTGCTGGCCTGCCTTGGTCTGCTTTAAAAGCCAGCTCTTTAGCCCTGTGCTAAACCAGCCCCTGTTTGCCACAGAAGGCTGTGGAGGTCAAATCACTGAATGTCTTTAAGATAGAGAGAGATAGGTTCTTGATTAATAAGGGGATAGGGTTATGGGGAGAAGGCAGGAGAATGGGGATGAGAAACATATCAGCCATGTTTGAATGGCGTAGCAGACTCAATGGGCCGAATGGTCTAATTCTGCTCCAATGTCTTCTGGTCTTATGGTCTTTTGGTCTCTGCATCAACAGCTGTCCCTTGGCTCATTAATCTCTGCTAAATTTGATAGGAACTTACCTACTTGTTTCACCATTCCTAAGCATCTTTGAAGTTTAGTTATGTCCCTGGATTGTTGAAATTCTCTCGTTTTGTTTTTTGTGGATCAACTTTGATTCCAGTTGCTTGTACTATGTGACCTAGAAACTTTAATCACAGGTTGGCAAACACATATTTTTCATTCAATGTTAGACTTGCATCCTGTAAGACTCTCGGGTCCACTCTGACTCTGTAAACATGCTCTTCTCGCTTGGAGCCATTTGTAAGTATGTTATCTATATCATAGAATTTACAGTGCAGAAGGAGGCCATTTAGCCCATCAGGTCTGCACCAGCTCTTGGAAAGAGCACCCCACTTAAGCCCACACCTCCACCCTATCCCCATAACCCTGTGACCCCACCTAACCTGAGGGCAATTTAGCATGGCTAATCCACCTACCTGCACATCTTTGGACTGTGGGAGGAAACCAGAGCACCCGGAGGAAACCCACGCACACACGGGGAGAACGTGCAAACGCCGCACAGTGACCCAAGCCGGGAATCGAACCTGGGACCCTGGAGCTATGAAGCAACTGTGCTAACCACTGTGCTACCTTGCCCCCGCCCCGGTATATTATTAATATGGTATATTCCTCCTTCCATGTCTTCTAGAGCATCAGCCATTGTTCTTTGAAACATTTCTTGAGTGGACAATATTCCAAAGGGCAACGTGTTGAAACAATAGCAACTGAATAACTTTGTACATCAGGTCAGCAATCTGGATTCTTTGTCAGAGGCAACTGTCAAAATCCACTGTTCACATCTAACTTGGTAAATAGAGTACATTGGTTAATTTGTCAAGGCTCTCATCCACTGAGTCATCAGGTAGGATCTCACATTTCACTGATTTGTTTGAGTTAAATCCTCACAGATTTGTATCAAACTGTTTGGCTTTGGGACCATAGCCATTCCTGAACATCATTTTGTTGGCATGTTAACCTGTGAGATTGCCCCTTTGTCTCAGAGACCTCAGCAAGTGCTGTTCAACACTGTTCTCCACAAATGGGGGCCAGATGGAACGGCACTGGTGGGGGTCTCTCAGAGGATTCCATGCTTCAGCTGAGCTCTGGAATGGTTCCTATTTCTGTGCTGCTGCTTCTGCTTCGGGCCTATGCTCTCTGCTGTCTGGTCCCAGGGTCTGTGTCTCAGCTTGCATTTGCTGCTCCAGCATTGTTCCAACATCTTGTTGAGTCTTAATGCCCTATGGGCAGGGTGGTGCCCTGGCATTGCTGGTGCCTGCCTGACACCCTGGCAGTGCCACCTTCCATATTGTTTCGGGCTGGGAGAAGGTCGGGGATTGTTTCGGAAGCCTCCGAGATCAGGACACCATTTAAAGATAAATTGCAATAATATGTACAGGCCCTCCACATCACTTATCTTTTTATAGAGAAAAAATAAAATAATTTCTTTAAAGTGCCAATGGTAATTTTGATCAAACTGTCAGGAGAATATTGTCTCATAGAAATTGTTGGATATGGTTGTGGTTACAGCAGCACGGTTTTAGACACATACATTAACTTTATCCTTCCACACACTCACACAGTGAGTAAATGGATTACAGTTATTTAATAAATGTTTACCACCAATCAGCAGCTAAGGCAATAAAGAACTCACACCAAGCAACAAACGCCCTGACGCTCTGCTTGTTCATCACCACTTTACTAATAATACGCAAAAACATTAAAGTGGACATGCATATGCTGTGTGAATATGAGTGCAGTATTGAGACCGCATGCTCAATGACAGTGTCTATTACTCATTGTCTATTTACTAATCAGCACTGAAAGTATGCAAACTATGCATGGCTAGTGGCTATCAGATTGAATAACACTCCACTAGAAGATCGTAACATCATAGATAAATATGAGAAATACCATTTAATCCATTGGAGCACCATGATTTGCACTGCTGCCTCACAGCTCCAGGGACCTGAGTTTAATTCCAGCCTCGGGTGAGTGTCTGTGTGGCGTTTGCACTTTGTCCTCGTGTCTGCGTGGGTTTCCTCCTGGTGCTCCGATTTCCTCCCACTGTCCAAAGAAGTGCAGGTTAGGTGGATTAGCCATGCTAAATTGCCCCTTAATGTCCACAATGTTAAGTGGGGTTATTGTGTTATGGGAATAGGGCTTGGGCCTAGGTAGGGTACTCTTTCCAAGGTTCAGTGCAGACACGATGGGCCGAATGGTCTCCTTCTACACTGTGGATATTCTATTCTAAGGTTCTATCCATAAATAATCTATCGTTGCCCTTTAACAGCATTCTTAAATAATTCCATGGGCTCTTCCTCCAGTCACCCACCCTAAAATTCTTTCTATTTGTTGATAATTCTTTTGTGTTGGTGGGCAGGGAACAAAAGTAAGATAAATGGGTATTACTCAGATTGAGGAAGTGCTGGATAATGCTGTCCGTCAGGATTAGTTTTAATATATTGGCCTTGGCATATGATTTGTGCTTTGGCATAGGGAGAAACATCAAAATAAGCTGATGGCACAAAAGTGGGAGATTTGGCATTGGCAAACAATGAGAAGGACTTCAGGAAGAGATTAAAAGAACGAGCAAGCAGAATAAAGATTGAATTTAATGCAAATATGTGTGAGACAATACATTTTGGAAGGAGGAACAAGGAATAGGAGTATATACTGAATGGTAAAATAATAAAAGAGGTGAACAGAGAAAGTTAGCATCAAAGCAATTCCTTAAACATGCAAGTAGACAAAGCTGTAGAAGGGCTAATACAATTTTGAGACTTTGCACAACATTGTGCTGGTCCAGAGCCAGAGAGCTGTAAGGAGACATGCGTTTGGTGCCACTCATAATGGATCAGGTCTCCCTCCCACAGACAAGATTCGGTCAGCAAGTTCGGTTGGTCAACCGATCAATAATTCAAATTTACCTTTATGTATCAAATGTGAATCTTTCCTGAAATAAAATGGGATAAAGGCAAAAACAATTAGATTGCCACCATTGGCATGGTTTGCCTCTGGGGTTTCTTTGAGCAGTTAAATCCACCAGCCGGTTGTCATTAACCATTGGGAGAGCAATTCACGTGGTGCTCAGAACATTTACACTGCAGAATGATTCAGTGAAAACCTGCTTTCAAGTAAAATAAAATAGAATTGTAACTAAAATTTAATGTCCTCATTTTCCCAATTTTGGAAAAGTATAGTGTTTGTGCAAGTACCAGGAATTGAGCATAACTGTGACATGGCATTTAATTTTATACCAATTAAAAAGATAGCCCTTCAATTCTTCAATTAGCATTCCTACAAAATCTTCTTTATTTAGTTCTTGTCAACAAAATGATAGCAGTGTGAAACATTATTTATGTGTCTTAAAGCTACAATGTATCCTTTCTCCTACTGAGCTGCATTGCCCAAAGATTATAAGACGACCAAGTTTGCCTCCAGCTTTGAACTAACAGTATCCTTGAAGATCAGATCAATACTGTTCAATGTTATTTTCGGTGTCTTAACACTTCAGTTTATTTTTAATGAAAGTAGTCTTAAATAGCAGAGCTACATAAATGTTCTGTGGTTTTCTGTAAGTGGTGGGAAAATCAAACCCTTTGAACATTCAGGCTGAATTTTGAAAATGCTACAAGGTCAATTCTGAGCAGCTATTGTGTATTTCCTGTCAGGGACTTCGGTGTGACACTGAAAATGGCAGTAATGAAATCGCTGTCAGAATTGGCATCAATTACATCCGATAGAAAAATGTTGAACTTGTTTCAAAATTATTTAAATAACATGGAAGCTAATATTGGGTCAAGAAGCCAGTTCTGTCACCAACTAAACAAATTCACTATAATTGGGTCTGGATAAGTCTATCAAAATTCACATTTCCTGAGGATGGTGACAGACCTTGTAGAAAATAAATCTTGCATCTTCAGTCTTCGCAACTCCTTTCAAAAATGTCTAACTCTGCTACTGTGGGTTTTGAAGTGGAATTAAATAGCCAGAAGTGCACTAACCAGCTATACTGATATTTAATATTTTTCCTGTAGTTTGTCTTTCTCCTCTTCCTTACCCAAGTCTATGTGAATAGCGTGCTCCAACCAATGTAGTGGACACACAAGCCAAATTATCCACTTGCAAAATGCTACAAATTGGCATGGAATTGACAGACAAGTTATGCAATAGCTTTATTTTCATATTATAATCTGATATTAAAGTAAGGCCAGGCATGATTCCTGATATTCATGAAGGGAGTACTCCATGCAAACAACTCATTGATATGAAATGGCCAATAAAAGGAATTGTTCAAGAATTGAGTTCTCAAAGCTCTGTTGCTGAATTCTTCAATAGATTTTGTATTGAGTATTCCTCCCTTTTCGAGTTTTTGGTGATGGAAGAAATGGATGAATTAATTGAAAGAGATATCGGTTTAGTTTCACTCGCCTTTACCCACGTTGCCACATCCACAGTATAACACATATACATCTTTGAATCTCCAATGGCAGCTACATTTGCAGATTCTGGGCGTGATTCTCCCAAAAGGGAACAACTCCCCGAGCGAGCGCAGTTAGCCGCTTGTTTCCAGTGCCACTTGCAGTGCCAAGAAACACATGGCTATTCAACGCGACTTGTGTTGAATAAGGGGCCTGAACGGAGAACGCACGGCCTAGGCCGCACATAGCCCCAATTTTTACGGCAGGGATATCCGCTCGTCGGAAATCCCCCTCTGATAGTTACTCCATTACAGTGATCCATTATCTCCAGTCTGCCTAATCTGAGATTCCTTATTGGTGAATTGCAACTGTTTTTCATTTTGAAGTGGAAACCATTTATCAGGTTAATTTAATGGTTCATCTCCTGGTGAGCTACTGCAAAAATAACATTACTTTTGGAGATTTAATAAGGTGTGATTATTACTAAATGGGCTGGATTTTGCTGACGGCAGGAAAATAATGGCACCAGTCTTTCTGTACACTTACAATTCTTTGCAGATTTTCTCTGGGATTTCCCACGAGAACACACTGTAATTAGAAATCTATTTCAGTGCAACACCTTCTACAAGGAATCTGGTCCCGTTCTGAACCAGAGAAGCAATATCAGCCGAGATCTGCCACTGTGCCCGTGGCGTTTTCCTGACTTGACGATACAGCCCAATTCTTCTGGGATCTTCCAGTCCCTGTGAATGAGAAAATAGGCAGCATAGCCTCTCTCAGGTAAGTTTAGCGATCACAGTAGAGTATGGGGAAGAAGGGACCCCCCCATTTCACAGCAGTAGCTGCCGTATTCAGGTAAGCCGTTGAAGGTCCAAGTCTTTCAATCAATCAGCTTGGGGTGATGACCGGTGAGAAAATGGATGAGTGGTCAAATGAGCAGATTGGTAAATGAGTGTGTAGATG
This sequence comes from Scyliorhinus canicula, assembly GCF_902713615.1. Taxonomy (NCBI): domain Eukaryota; kingdom Metazoa; phylum Chordata; class Chondrichthyes; order Carcharhiniformes; family Scyliorhinidae; genus Scyliorhinus; species Scyliorhinus canicula. The sequence continues at coordinate 200,477,053 of NC_052147.1, read as the reverse complement.
TGTGACTTAATGGTTAGGTGGCTGAAGTAGATAATTGGGTAGGTGAGTGAGTGGTGAAATTGATAAATGGATGAGGTGGGTAGGTGGATGAGTGAGTAGGCTGGTGAGGTGGTTATGTGGGTGGGATGGAAAGGTGGGTGAATGCACAGTGTTTGTTGTGGGGTTAGTTAGATAGTCATATGTTTGGGGGCAGTTGGGTTGGGTTGGATGTAGTTGGGTGGCCAGGTCAGATTTTGGGGGCAGTTGCATGGTCTGGGGGATAATCAGGTAGTCAAAGAGGATGATGGGGCGGGGAGAGGGAGGGGGGGGGGTTACACATCTGTTAGGCTAGATATTAAACTGTCTCACGTTTCCAAGGTAAATCTGGTGTGTCTGACCCAAGCCTCTGCCCTAAACCTATATGTCTCTAACATTTGTGGAGGGTCTGTTGAAGCAAATAATCACCTCATTGGAATTTTAAATCTCCTGGGCGATTCCTACACATGTTAGCACTTGTGTATGCATCTACTGATGCACCTCCCATCTCCGACAATCCGGAGACAGGACGACTTGAGCCAATGTGTTTCCACGACCAATGGAATTGAAGAATTATTAATGAGATGGAGAATCTGAAAAGGAAGTGTCAGCTGGAATATATAAGCATAACTCAAATCATGAACAGAAGATAGCAGCACGTAGCACAGTCGTTAGCACTGTGGCTTCACAGCGCCAGGGTCCCAGGTTTGATTCCCGGCTTGGGTCACTGTCTGTATGGAGTCTGCACCTTCTCCCCATGTCTGTGTGGGTTTCCTCCGGGTGCTCCAGTTTCCTCCAACTCGTCCCGAAAGATGTGCTGTTCGGTAATTTGGACATTCTGAATTCTCCCTCAGTGTACCCGAACAGGTGCCGGAATGTAGCTTTCATAGCTTTCATAGAATCTACAGTGCAGAAGGAGGCCATTCGGCCCATCGAGTCTGCACTGGCTCTTGGAAAGAGCGACTAGGGGCTTTTCACAGTAACTTCACTGCAGTGTTGATGTAAGCCTACTTGAGACAATAAATATCATTATCAAATTAAGAAAGGAAAAAGAAGATGGGGTTAAGAGAGATAAATAAAAGAGATAGCAAAAAAAGGAAAAAAAGGCTTGTTTCATTTTTTTCTATTTTAAAAATCTCCAACAATAATTCAGATCTGAAGGAATGAGATTCTGCACTTTTAGAAGTTCAATTTCAGTGCCAGAGAGGCACTAATTAAAACTTACTACACCATAAAAAATGTACTGACACTAAAATAGACAATGGACAGAGTTTTGCCAATGTTTGGTAAAGTGTCACCTCGGGCAGGAACAACAGAGGGTAACCTGCCAGCTCTGCTGCAGGAACGGGTCCCACGATGTCACACTGTGCCAGGGTACTTTTATGAAGTGTTTATTTCTTTATATTTTTTTCCAATGTTTCTATGACTGGGTAACTTTTTTTGGCTGATGTAAAAACAATGGGATGATTAGTGCACCATATATTTTTGTGTGTTTCTACATTCAGTAGGTATCTATCAAATAAGTTCTGATAAAAAAGCAAGTTAAAGGGATTTGGGGAACAGTTTGCGGGGTGGGGGGGGGGGGGGGGGGGGGGCAATGAGACCAGAAAGTGGTGAGCCATGACCAGATTGAATGACGGGCTTGAAGAGCTGAATTGCCTACTTCTGCTCCTAATTCTTATGTCCCTATGTTTCCAAGTACAGAAGCTTCATGCTGTTCCACATGTTTGAATGCAGAGTTCCTTAGTGAGATACTGTTGACTTCTGAAGCAGCAAAGAAACGTGGGCAGCAACATCCTGATTCCTGTGTTTAACTCCATATGTGTGATGACTGGAAGTTGCTGTCTGATGATGACCTTGGATAGCTTCAGTGTTATTTCCACAGCAAAATGCAGCTCCTGACCTGGCTGACTCCTGGCCTGCATTATTATAGTGGCTGCAAAGTACAGCTTTTCCTGGTTTCTTCCTTCTCATTGGATATAATTAACGGGTTAGGGGGGCAGCGGACAGCTTGCGAGAGAAGGTGACAAAATGGGGCGATAACACAATTATGTTCATCGAAAATATAAGAGCTAATCAGCCTTCCTACCTTTCGGAGCCAATCTGGCTGTTGAAATTTGAATTTAAAATTTTATGATTTGTCTTCTTCTCCCCGAATTGTCTGGTCTTTCCAAAAATCCAAGCTGTCTGTTGCTAACAGATGCAGAATGTATTTTTCTGCCATTTCCAGCTATGGGTTTGGTAACAGTTGTCTAATGTGATGGCCTGGGTGCATTCTAAACGCTTTTCCAGCACAAGTAAAACGGGTTGTGTTTTTCACTCAATCACAATTCTCTATGAAGTTGACCATTTTCTGATGTTCTGTATGACATTGGTACACTGTGAGATCCTTGAAAATGTGAGCCTGTTTCAATACTCAGGACCCTCCTCTCTATGGAGACAGGTATAGGCGATGCAATTCATTATTGTCGCTTATGTGCCAGCTCAACCTTCAGTCAATTGAGGAAAGGTATATATGAGGACCAGAAATCAAACCTGAGACTAAGGTAATGGTTCACAACAACAGAAAATACTGGGCTATCTCAGCAGGTCTGACGGCATCTGCGGAGAGAGAAGGGAGCTAACATTTCGAGCCTGGATGATTCTTTATCAAAGCTGATCAGAACTGGAAATAGGGTCAGATTTGTACAGTTGTGGGGGGCGTGGAGCAGTGGGACTGGATAGAGGGCCATCGATAAGTGGAGATTGACAAAGATGTCATGGACAGAAAGATACCAACGTCCATCCAGGACCCTTCACCCCTCCCTCGGATCCCATAGTTTCCAACTGCAGCTCTTGCCATGTATTCACCATACCCTCTGACCTTCCCCTCTCTGAGACTGAACGTGCTGTACTCAGCAAAGGTCTCAGCTTCATACCCCAACCAACCCCCCTCTCCATCACCTCAATGTAACTCAGGCTCGACACAATGCTGAACGCATCTTCCGCCACTTTCATCTCCGTGCTCACTTCTTTGGGCAGGAGTCCTCCTCCCATTCAACAAAGGCTTTCACCCTCCTCCAGCATACTCCCACCACCTTTCTCCCTTTCTCCGCCCACTTAGTCTTTCAGATCACTTCAACTTAATCTTTCCATTCAGAACTGTCGCTGTGACATTGACCATCTCAATTTCTCTGCACCTCTCACACAATCTAACCTGCCTCCTTCTGAACTGGCTGCACTCAGCTCTCTCAGGTCCAACCCTGATTTTGTTATCAAACCGCCGACAAAGGTGAGGCTGTTGTTGTCTGGCGTACTGACCTCTACCTCACAGGAGGCTGAAAGCCAACACTCTGACACTTCCTCCTACCTGACCCTGGACCATGATCCCACCAACGAGCACCAAGCATTTGTTTCCAGGACCATTACTGACCTAATCTCCTCTGGAGATCTTCCCGCATCATAATCTCCCAAACCCCGGACAGCTTGCTTCTACCTCCTGGCCAAAATCCACCAACAGGACTGTCCTGGTAGGCCCATCGTGTCAGCCTGATCCTGTCCCACCAAACGCATATTTTCCTATCTTGGCTCCATACTCTCTTCCCCCTGTACAGTCCCTTCCCACCTACACCTGCCACCATCCCCGACCCATCACTCCCACTGACCGGATGTCCATTATCCTGCAGGATCTCCAAACAAAGGTGCTGGCCCATCCAGGGTGATTTCCCACCTCTGCCTCCCATGAGAACACCTCGGAGGAGAGCTCCAAGGAGACCACCACATTCGCGGCACAGCTGTCACCCCCACCCTCCACCAACGCAGATACACACACCTTGGTGGGCGACAGCAGTGGTCAGGCTTCTGGGGCACATTCTGGTGAGCACCACGCATTTGCTGATGCACACTCTCCCTGTCCCCAAACACCAGTGTCTCCAAATAGCCTGCGAGATCCTCCGATGTGCCGTCATGTACATGTTTGTGTAGAGCAATACTAAACAGTGCCTTAGCGAGGTCTCACAGGCACAGCCCTTGAGTCCTAGGCACAGGGTAATGGCTCATTTAAGTACGCAGATTAGATTTTGCCCAGTGAGAGCAAGATCCAGATCGTACCGGATGGGTGACTTGCGATCGTCCCAGCCCGGAGCCCGATTTGGGTCTCACGCCCGATTTACTAGTTGCACCTGACGCAGATCCGGGTGCAAAGGTGTCACCGAATCACGCCCTATAGCTTTAAAGTTTGGAATACTGTCATTCCTGTACTGAGCATAACATAAGTAATACTAAAAGATTTGTGGAGAGTTAACTTCAATGTTTGTTTTTTAAAATCTTTTTATTGGCTTTTCTCATATTTATAAACAGTTGTTGTGTTTCTACATTACATTTTTATTGCCCGCGCTAATTTACTTTATTTTACAGAGAGGTTTGTTTTGTCCTTCATTTAACTAACTCTATGTACATTTTGTTGCCTTCTGAATTGGTCTATGATCCCCCCCCCCCCCCCCATTTCTCCCCTCCCCCCCATTGGCTTCAGCACCCTTCTTCTTATCTTGTGGTTTCCCCACCTTCCTTCCACCCCCCCCCCCACCCCCGCCCCCCCCCCCACCCCCCGCCCCCCCAGGTTGCGCGGTCCTTTGGTTCCCACTCTTTTTTATCCTTAGCTCACTCCTCGTTGCTGGCCTCGAACAGGTTTTGGAACAGGCCGGCAAACTAACCCCAAGTTTCCAGGAAGGCTTCCTCCAACCCTCGGGTGGCGTAAGCCTTCCTCCAACCCTCGGGTGGCGTACTTAATCTTCTCCAGGTGGAGAAATTCCGAGAGGTCAGCGAGACAGTCTGTAGATCAAATTGGGAGGAAACAAGGCAGTAGTATGACAAAACTATAAGATGTCCCATTCTTGCTGATTTTTGGTTCAGTGACATTTAGGGGGGGGGGGGGGTGTAAGTTGAGCCGAATGGTGGCAATAAGATGTAGCTGAAATTTTTAATTACCAGTAGGTGGAATATGTGCCTACAGGGTCCTAGATTTTCCAGTTAACAGTAAAGCAAGGGCACTTGGTGTTGATCTTGTTCAGAAACCTAGTGATTTGTGTTGGGAGATTTACATCTGCCATACAGTGGATTGTAGCATCGTTTAATGTGGAGTTGCAGTGATGTCATCAAGCTGTCTAAGTGGCTAATCACATTAAAGAAATCTCACAGACAGTTAGCCAGGAAATGGAAATTACCAAAATAAAATCACTATTTTGAAAAATTACATGAATAAATGCAAGATTGATTCATATGCACAGTATGAAGGTAGAAGCCAACATATCCTGAGGATAACTTTTTTAAAAAGTCATAAGAATTCAGTTTGACCAAATCCAATAATTAATCTTAATAGAGTCATTTAACAATATTCTGCAAATATAAAATTATTTTTTAGGGCCAGATCAGTTGTTCAGCAAATGTTATTGCTCAGATTGCTAGTAAAAATCCCGTACCAGCCTCCCCGAACAGGCGCCGGAATGTGGCAACTAGGGGCTTTTCACAGTAACTTCATTGAAGCCTACTCGTGGCAATAAGCGAATTTCATTTCATTTTTTCATTTCATTTCATTTTTCAAAAACCGATTTACACCTCAGTTACCTTTTTATGGGATTTCTTTTATTTTAAATATGTATTATGACAAACATGTATCAAAACAGGTTACAACACATAAACACCCCGGGAAACATTGGGTGGGATTCCCCCAGCCCTAGGCCGGGCCGGAGAATCCCCGCGACTGGGCCACGCCGCCCCGATGCCAGTAAGTGATTCTCCGCAGAGTGGAGAATCAGCGCCATTGGTGCTGGCATGGTTGGCGTGACGCGGTCGCGGGCCGCTCCATGCGGTCGGCCCGGCGATTCTCTGGCCGGATGGGCCGTGCGGCCGTAAGAAAAAAAACGATTCTCACCGGCGCCGTTCTAACCTGCTCTAAGCCAGTGGGACCTCGGCGTTGAAGGGTCGGGTGGCGGCCTGTGGGGGGGAGGGGGGGTCCGACCCCGGGAGGGGGCCTCCGATGTGGCCTGGCCCGTGATCGGGCCCACCGATCGGCGGGCCTGCCTCTCTGGATGGGGGCCTCCTTTCCTATGTGCCGGCCCCTGTAGCGCTGCGCTATGTTGCGTCGGGGCCGGCGTGTTGAAGGAGGCCACTGCACATGCACGCGTTGGCGCCAGTGCCATTGCGCATGTGTGCATTGGCGCCGATGCCGTTGCGCATGTGCGGATCCCACGGCGCACAGTTCGCGCCTGAATTGGCAGCTGGAGCGGCGTGAACCACTCCAGTGCCGTGCTGGTCCCCTGTAGGGGCCAAAATTACGCCTGGCAGTGGCCCGTTCACGCTGTCGTAAAAATGGCGGCTTTTACGACGGTATGGACACTCTGCCGCGGGATGGGAGAATCCCGCCTGTTCTTCCCAGCAATCAACTATGCAGTCTGTACAAATTTGTTCTCTTTTTCACCCTCCCCCCACTCCCTGCGACGAACAGCCTCAAACACGATCGCAAACATCCCTCACCTTTTCTCAAACCCCTTTGCAGAGCCCCTTAGCTCATATTTTATCTTCTCCAGCCGCTATGTACCCGAATAGGTGCCATAATGCGGCGACTAGGGGCTTTTCACAGTAACTTCATTGCAGTGTTAATGTAAGCCTATTTGTGGCAATAAAGATTGTTATTATACCTGCACCTTCGATCCAAGCCGCACCCTGACTTGGAACTATATTGTTGTTCTTTCACTGTCACAGGACTGAATGTCCAGAACTCCCTTCCTCGCAGTGCTGTGGCTGTTACCCTACCCCAAATGGACTGCAGTGGTTCAACAATGTGGCTCACCACTACTTTCTCAAGGTCCTTGAGGGATGGGCAACAAACGCTGGTTTTGCCAGTGATGTCCACATTCACAAAGGAATAAAAAATGTTTACCTCATCGGATCCCAATCTGCATGTTTATAGAAGGAGCCAGTTAGTTTCATGTGTGCAGCACAGCTGGTCGAAATTGGGCAAGTCAAACATTTGTGGGTAAATCACCCAGTGGCTTTTAACTATTTACCTTTGCAGTTTCTCACTGAATGTGGTGGTTGTGGGAGTGGGGGGATAGCTTTGATCTGATTAACAAAAAAAGAGGCAATCACACAGCTATGAATTTGCTATAGATCTCTAAAATGTTAGAAGGTGTTATGGAGCAAACAAGTAGTCAGATTTCTGAGAGATGCAGAAAACAACCGTCGGAAGCGGTACTATGGGGCATTTCAACAAACTGAATATTACTTGGGATAAAATTAGTCTAAAAGATACAAAGGGCAGAGAATTTTAAAGATACATTTGGAGAACTTCTTTTAGGCAGTTCTAGACTTAGTTTAAGGGAAATTTTAAGGTTTAAGCTGGGTAGGTAGAAAGGATATCAGTAGGGAACCTGGCTGTGTGCATTTTGAATACTTGTCTTGGCTGAATACGCTTCAGGAAAAATTAAGTAACTGTAAAGTGGATTTCTATACAAATTCTACTTTCACTTTCAAGTTGAAGGCGGGACCACTATAGAAGCTTCATAGGTAGGCAGAGTTTTACTGCAACACAGTCTTCCATTTACCCATAGTTCTTCATTAGAGCCCAACCACCATCTTAATTACCAAACCCCAAAGGTGAAACACAGCAGGAAGACAGACATTTTTTTGTATCTATCTTTGTGAAACTCCAGCAGTGTCAACTTTAAAGAGTACATGTTCAGTCCTTAAATGTCATCAGATAGTAACATGCTGTTTATGCCATATTTGTCAAGCGCACTGTAAAGTTTATTAAAACTGACTTTCATAACAAGTTCATATACGTATTTCCTGCTTCAACTTATAGAATCTTACAGCATGCAAGGAATACTTGTGCTGGCACTTTGAAAGAGCAGTGTAATTTACTCTCACTTCCCTGGTTTCTCCATTTTACAATTCTCTTCAGATTCATATCCATTTACCTTTTGTTATTTGCCGTGGAATCTGATTACCTGAATGGTTGGGGTAATGAGTTCTACATCACAACAACTCTCTGAAATAATTTATCTTCATTTCCACTCTTGTTCTTTTGCCCTTTGCTACCTCTGTTAACCACCCAGCAGAGAAACAAATTCTCCCTACCTACTCCACCTAAAGCCCTTGTAATTTTGATGACTTCTATGAGGTCGCCCAGTAACCTTCATTGCTCTAAGGAGAATAATTCCCCGAAATAACTGAAGCCCCTTATCCGTGGTAACATCCTACTAATTACCGTAGATAGCAACTTCATGACCTTAACATCCTTCATAATGTGCGGTGCTCAGAATTGTAAACAGTACTCTAAATGAGACCAATGTCTTCTTTGTCTTCGCATTCAATACTTTATTTACAAAGCCAAGTAACCTATACTCTTATAAACTGTCTAATAAACTTCCCTGGCACCAAATAAGATTTGCGAGTAAGGACTACATATTTCTTTGCCTTTTAAATAGTACAATTTAGTGTCTAAAACAACAAAACAATACTATGGATGTTGGAAAACTGAAATAAAAACTGATAGTTCTAGAAATAGGCAGCAGGCCAGGCAGTATCTGTGGATCGAGAAATAGGCACATGGCGGGCACATTATAAATGATAAATTATACGCCCTCTCCATGTTGTTTCTCTAAAAGGGCATCGCTTCACACTAACCACTAACCTTCTGCTCCTTCCAGCCCACCCTTGAACTTACCCCCATAATAAACGGGGGTTGGGGGAGGGGACCAGCACTAAAATCAGCAGTCCAACCACCATTTAAATAAATGATTACGGGTCAATCGGACTTGTTACCAACCCAATTGACTCTGATAATTCACTGCCCACCAGGAAAAAATATTTGGTGCGGCCAGTCGGGCGGGACTGGGCAGCCTGCTTAGTCAGATGCTTTTCAAAAGGCACCAAGAAAGGGGGGGGTTACTATTTTCAGCAGGCTGCCCTTTGCAGATCTAGGAGCGACCCTCCTCCGCCTCAACCCTTCTTCCTACCAGTCTGCTGCATTAAGCACACAACCTCCACCCTATCCCTGACCCATCCCAAACCTGCCCACGTCCTCCCTGCCCAGGACTCCTGGGGGCAGTCCCGGCCACGCTCACAGAGGCGCTCTTGAAGCGACTGACCATTCCCCCGTGTGGGTCTCCAGTGAGGGATGGAAGCCCCACAATGTCTCTAATTAGGCCACTCACGGCACTTTTTGGCTACGGGGCAGATTGGCATGGAGCAGGTGGGAACCATGCCAGGCTTTGTTTCTGGTCAGGGCAAGTTGTCCACTCCCACCTGTGGTTTTAAACTGATAGTCCCTGGCCAAATGGTCGGGCCATTAGTGGATCAGGATTACGTTGGAATCTCTGGTGGGCTTTGCTCTTGTTCTTTAACTGAGCTATGGCATTAACACCCTGCTTCTGGGTTCTGCAACCCCAATTAGAGAGGGCAGATGGGATCACATGCCTGATCTGTCGGGGGCTGGTTTAGCACACTGGGCTAAATCACTGGCTTTTAAAGCAGACCAAGGCAGGCCAGCAGCACGGTTCAATTCCCCTATCAGTCTCCCCGAACAGGCGCCGGAATGTGGCGACTAGGGGCTTTTCACAGTAACTTCATTGAAGCCTACTCGTGACAATAAGCGATTTTCATTTTATTTCATTTCAGAAAGGTTTTCTTTAAAGGCAGATGATATGAATTACAATGGCTCACCTGCACATGGATATTTGAGGCTGCAGCAATCACAGGAATGGAGGCGGACTTGAGACGTCTACTTGGTGTTCTGTCACTCTTACCTGGAAGTCTTGAAGCAGGATCTGACGATATCATTCCCAAGGATGGGAGGAAGAGGACAACCTCTCCAACCAAGAAAGTCACAAACAGGAGTGTGGTCCATACTATCTGGCAACAGTGTACACGATTGGATTGGATTGGATTTTGTTTATTGTCACATGTACCAAGGTACAGTGAAAAGTATTTTTCCTGGATAATTCAGGACTTCAGGAGAGTTGGAAAGGTGAGCGCTAAGCTCCAAACTCTGACCATGATTCTACTGCACAGCATTCTTCAATAATAATAATCTTTATTATTGTCACAAGTAGGTTTACATTAACACTGCAATGAAGTTACTGTGAAAAGACCCCAGTTGATGCATTCCGGTGCCTGTTCAGGTACACTGAGGGAGAATTCAGAATGTCCAAATTGCCCAACAGCTCATCTTTCAGGACTTGTGAGAGGGAACCGGAGCACCCGGAGGAAACCCACGCAGACACGGGGAGAGCGTACAGACTCCGCACAGATGGTGATCTCAGATGGGAATCGAACCTGGGAATCTTGCGCTGTGAAGCAACCGTGCTAACCACTGTACTTCCATGCCGCCAACACACCTTACAATTCCACTCATTCATCCTCTCCAGGTAACTCATATTCCTTCATCTGATCAGCTGATGTTCACACTTGTCCTCATCCTATTGCCCTCTCAAACCCAAGCATCACAGTCATCTTCCAAAAAATGTTGTTCTCAGAAAGCCTACAGTGCAGAAGGAGGCCATTCAGCCCATCGGCTCTACACCGACCCTTTGGAAGAGTATCCTATCTAGGCCCACTCCCCCGCCCTATCCCTGTAACCCCACCTAACCTGCACATCTCTGGACACTAAAGGGGCAATTTAGCATGGCCAATCCACCTAACTTGCAGACACGGGAGAACGTGCAAACTCCACAGAATCACCCAGGACCGGAATTGAACCTAGGTTCCTGGTGTTATAAAGCAACAGTGCTAACCACTGTGCCACCGTTCTTCCTTGCTGTCCACAGAAGTCATTATTAATAAATTTTCCTTGCAGGAGAAAAGAGCACAAAACCTCAGGGTAAGACCTGGAAAAGCCATATGCCTGTGTGGTGATGATAAGTTGACCGAGGTTTCCTATCTGGACAGGTACCTAATGCCGTAGATAGAAGGTCTATATGCAAAGCTAGCTGGAGGTTATTCCTTTTCCAAGCCTGACATGAGCCACGCCTATCTCCAGCTAGAACTGGACTCTGATTCCATGTGTTTAGTAACCATTAATACTCACAGGGGTCTCCACGAATACACGAGCTGCTGTTTGGAGTGTCATCAGCTTGCGCAATTTTTCAGCGGGTAATGGAGAAAATCCTGAGAGGGCTACCATGTGTGGCTGTCTACTTAGACGAGAACCTGGTCACTGAATCCACAGAAAGGGAGGACTCGAGCAAGCATTCGTGACACATTACAACCCCTCCAAGCCGCTGTTGGTGACGTGTGACACCTTGCCTGATGGAATCAGAGCTGTATTGTCTCACCCCAGGCTGACAGAAGAGAGAGGCTGACAGCATTCGCGTGAAGGACTCCTGGACCGGAGTGCAATTCCGCCCGGGTAAAATAACAAGGGCTGGCCGACATATCCACAGTGAAGAAGTTTTATCAGTACATTTATGGGTGTCGATTCACCATTGTGACGGACCACAAGCCATTGCTAGCGGTTTTTAAAGAAGACAAGAAGACAATGATCCAACCAATTATGTCCGCCCAGATTCAGCGATTGGCTCTGTTGCTAGCAAAGTACCAATACACGTCCGCGAATCACCCAGGCACATAAATTGTGACCCTGGATGTGTTGAGCAGACTCCCGCTGCCGACTCGCCCCTGTCCCCACCGAGAGCCAACAAAGTCGTTTTGACACTTAACTTTATGGACTCCATGACGGTCACCACCACCCAGATACATGGCTGGACACAAAAACACTCCGTATTAATGAAGATTGACATGTTGTTTTACCCAGGGGCCAGCACAGAAGGTGCCTGAAGAACTTTGGACATCTGATGCCAAAATGCAGGAGCTCAGCACGAAAGACGGGTTCCTTCTGCGGGGGGCTTGCCAGGGCAGGGATGCTAATCGTCAGGATCTGCACAACTTATACCCAGGGATGGTGAAAATGAAAATGTTGGCCCGCAGAAATGTGTGGTGGCCAGGCCTGGATGGAGCAATCGAATGACTGTCCCAACAATGCACCACATGCCAAGAACAACAGAAGCTCCCATCAGCCATCCTGCTGCATCCATGGGAATGGCCAGGCCAGCCTTGGGTGCGCTTACACGCCAAGGGTCAATGCTTTTACTTGTGGTAGGCGGCCACAAGTGGCCTGAAGTCCATTGGATGTTGTCCATCATGTCGAAGGCTATGTTGAGAAGTTGTGTTTCTCCTTCAGCACCCAAGGCATTCTGGAGGTACTTGCCACAGACAATGGCACCCCCTTCACCAGCAACGAGTTCGAGCAGCTTATGAAAACAAATGCGGTGTGGCACATCTGCATAGCCCCGTATCACCCTTCCTCAAATGGGCTGGCTGAGCGTGCAGACCTTCAACAGAGGAATGAAGAAACAGACCACAGGGTTCGTGGAGATGCCACTAGCAAGACTTTTGTTTAGCTATCAGACCATGCTGCATGCCAGGGTGGTGTAGCACTGGCAGAACTGTTGATGGGCCGAAGGGCCAGGACCCACCCCAACCTCGCGTTCCCTGATATGGGCAGGAAAATACAACATAGACCTGACAGGGCATGCGGATGCGGACCAGGAGTTTCAAACCAGAGGATGCAGTGTACATCTGAAACTTTGGGGATGGTGCTCTTGGATTCCAGGGATCAGTGGTGAAGCAGACCGGACCGGCTTTGTACCAGGTGAGGGCGCACAAACAGACGATGCGGAAGCACCTTGACCAACTCAGGAGCAGGCGGCCAGTGTCTGCCCCACCAGAGAAACTGTCTTCCAGCCATGTCGCCCAAAGACATGTGGTCTGGGGGTGTCGTCCCCTGCGGGGCCCCAACACTGAGATGCATAAGGTGGTGGATTCCGACTTGGAGATGGAGACTCAGTTATCCGAAGCTTCCGATGGCGACTTGGCCAGGGATCAGTCACCAGTGGTAACCCCCCCCCCCCCCCCCCCCCCCCCCCCCCCATCGAGGAAACAGCGTTCTCTAACCTGTTATACACCCCCAGTCCAGCCCTGCAGCCACTGGAAGTGCAGCCACGGGCAAAAAGGAGCGGAGCCTATCCAGCGCCACCTTCTTCGGAGGAACATGATATAACCTCCACACGACCCATAAGGATGACCTGTGAGCCTGATGGAGTACGACCTCTGCCACTGAAGGGCGGAGGCCAATCAGCAGGCTAGTTAGCTCAATTCCTTAAAACCCAGTCCAGGCAGGAGCCTTGCTGCAGTGTAGTCTCGACTGGGACTGTTACTTGTAAACACTATACTTTTGGTAATAAGCTATTCTTTTGACTCATTTCTGGACAGAAGGTGGTGGTGAGGGAGGGGGTGGGAGTAGGGTTCTGTTGGCTGATATGGGCGGGGGAGTCACAAAGGGGTGTAGGACTTTGGAGTGGATGCCCCCAATAAGCACATGACATCCCCCAAAGGAGGTATCCTCCACTTCCTTCCCATTTTTCACCTGAGATGGTGAAGTAATAGGCTGGTCTTCTTTGTTCGGCCTTCCCCAACACCTATTATTAGAGTGGGTGGACTAGAAGTTTGCAGAATTTACAATGCAAAAGATGGTCATTTGGCCCATTCCGTCTGGACTGGCCCTTGGAAAGAGCACCCCACTCCAATTTACCTAACCTGCACATCTTTGGACTGTGGGAGGAAACCAGAGCACCCGGAGGAAACCCAGAGACACGGGGAGAATGTGCAGACTCCGCATAGACAAGCCAGGAATCGAACCTTGGATCCTGGAGCTGTGAGGTAACTGTGCTAACCACTGTGCTACCGTGCTGTCCCTTTACTTCCATTAATTGGCCAGTTAAGGGACTGAATAGGCCTAAAGATATGCAAGCTGGCTGACGTCTTACCTGTCCACCGTATTATAAAATAAACATTCTGCCAAGATTCCTGTTGGTATTCCAGACCCTTCCGATCTTCATTCCGAAGGCCTTTTTTTTCGGAAATTGGATGCAGCGATTCCGGAGTTTATATGGGCGGGGAAGGTACCTCAGTGAAGAGGGCCTTGCTACAGAGGCAGAAGCAGAAAGTGGGGGTGGTGTTACCAAATCTGATGCATTATTATTGGGCTGCAAAATGGGTTAGGATGGAGGAGGTGTCCTGCAGGGGGTCTAGCCTGAGGGCCATGGAGACGGCATCGCTTACGCTGGCACTAAGGAGGTACATGGAGAGCCCAGTGGTACAGTCCACGATTAGGGTGTGGAACCAGTTGAGGAGACACTTTAGGATGGTGTGGAGATCGTTGCTAGCACCGGTGTGTGAGAACCATGGATTCAAGTCGTGGGAGACAGACTGCATATATCGAAGGTGGAGAGACGTGGGGCTGGTGAGGGCGAGGTATTTATATCTGGAGGCGATGTTTGCAAATCTGGAAGAGCTGTGGAAAAGGGTGGAGCTTCCGAAGGTAAGCAAGTTGAGGTATATGCAAGTGAAGGACGTTTTGCGGAAGGAATGCAGAGGGTTTCCCAAGCCGGAGTATACCTTATTGGAGCGTTGCTGCTCCCGGATGTGGAAGGGGAGGGTAGGATTAGTGAAGATTAAGGAGAAATGGGAGGAGGAGCTGGGAGAGGGGGGTGATATGATGGGGAGTGTGGAGTGAGGCAATGCTTAGGGTGAATTTGACCACCTCGTGTGCGAGGATGAGTTTGATTCAGTTTAAGGTGGTGCATAGGGTGCATGAGGCTCGAGCGAGGATGGGTTCTTCCAGAAGGTGGCGGACGAGTGTGAGAAGTGTTGGTGTGGACCAGCAAGTGATTTACATATGGAGGCAACTCACCATCGCTTTCTGAAGGGCAACTAAGGATGGACAATAAATGCTGGCCTAACCAGCGACTCTGACATCCCGTAAATGAATAATAAATAAAATATTCTGGGCTGTGAGAAGTTCGGTGGCGGCCTGGCTGGGGAACCTATATGATTTTCTCCAGCTGGAAAAGATTAAGTTTGAATTGAGGGGTTCAGTGGAGGGCTTTGAGACGTGCTGCGGACTGTTTATTACCGTGGGTTAGGGAGGAGGAGGGGGGGAGGTGAAAAGGAGAGGGGGGGGGGGGGGAAACTTGCAAAACTGTGAACTGTGAGGTGCGGAGAATGCTCTTTGATTTATTTATGTTTTTGTACCTTTGAACATGATTGGAGTAAAATACATTTTTTTAAAAAGAACTGGTTTTGCGAGGGCCATGAAGAATCCAGCACCAGTTGAAGGATAGAAAGAAATAACATTTATTTACAATAACATATATATAATATATATATAAACAGCAGCAGAAACTCCTTTGCTGCTCACTCCTCTCTAGCTGGTACCAAACTGCCCAGCTTTATTTATGCTGGGAATCTGCTAATGATTTCTCCGTCCCCTCCTCATTGGGGAAGCTCATACTCCCAAAGGATTGTGGGATTGCCATCAGTCCCCAGCCAGTGGTAAGCAGGCAGGTTATAACATCTGGAAAATTGCAGTCAGAGTTTCTTCTATTTCCACCCTTGTTCCCTCAGCAGTTTAGGATGCTAAGTGAGTGATTTGTTAATTTTGAATGATGATAACTTTATTTTACTATCCGAAATCCCTCCTCCTCTACTGCAACAATAAATTTATCCTCTTCTTTCCTGAGAATAACTGCATGGTCATTTACTACCTCAGCTACCACCACAAGATTTCTTTTCTTGTCTCTAATCAACCAAGCCATTCCTTGATGCATGATCAATTGCACAAAGAGGAGAGTTGAATACAACCAAGGCTTTATTGCTCTAAGATGTGTGGCCTCCCACAGCAGCCGGCGAAATGGCTGCAGCATGGAGGACACACACATTTATACTCCGCCTACTGGGCGGAGCCAGCAGGCAGGGACTACTGACGTACCTGTAGTACAGGTCCTACCATACATCACCTAATATAGGTGCAACAGTGGTTTACCACATTCCTTTAACAATCTTTCTCTTTTATGCATTTATGAAAGACTTTTGAATTCCCTTTCATAGTATTTTCTTATCCTCTATCTTTACTGCTATATCCTCTCTTTCAAATTTACCCTGTGCTCCCTCGAATCTGCCAGGTTTTCTACTGTATTCTGCACCAAACATTTATAAGCCGCCTTTATCTGTTTTGTATTAACTTTCATTTCCTTTGTCATCCAGGGAACTCTAACTTTGGAAGCTTGTTAAGAGATCTTATTTCATCAGAACTTCAAAACAACGATTAAATTTCAGTGTTGCTGGTGTAAAACTACATATATCTATCAAGTTTTATAACAGCAATTAAAGTATTAATTACAACTAAAATAGCAAACACAATATGATGCATGGAGTGATCTGTGATGTGACATGGTGGCGTAATTAGAATGAATGCCGTTATTGCTTAGATTATTTGCTTTATGTTTAAAATCATCAGAATCTATGGGCTGGGATTCTCCGAGCTTCTGCACCACAATCGCGATTGGCGCGGTGGCGGAGAATGGGGTGTCAGACCTGTGATCGGGTCCGATGCCTTCCCGCAATTCTCCGGGGACCGCCGTCAATCACCTGTGCGCTGGTCGGGGTCCGTTGAAAGAGATCAAAGTGGCGATTCTCCGCCGACTACTGGCCGAGTTAAACGCCGGCGTGGTTCACTCATGGTTCCACCTGGCGGGAGCTCGGAGTAACCACTGTCAACCCAGTCTGGGGGGCTCAGTTACTTGGGGGGGGGGTGGGGGGGCTGGCCTCAAGGACGGCCAGGCTTGCGATCGGGGGCCACCGATCAGCTGGCGCACGCAATCTGGGGAGGGCCTATATTGTCGGTGTGGGTCCGCGCAACATCGTGGCCGGAAGTGCAGGGCCCGTATCGGCAGCCGGAGCTGTGATGACTACTCCGGGGCCCAGCTAGTCCCCTTCAAAATGGAGAATCACTCTGGACTATCTCCAGGAATGTCCAGAGTGATTCGCGCCCGTTTTTTGTGGGCGTGGGGACATAATAATAAGAACCTTTTATTGTCACAAGTATGAAGTTACTGTGAAAAGCCCCTAGTCGCCACATTCCGGCGCCTGTTCGGATAAGCTGGTGCGGGGAATTGAACCCGCGCTGCTGGCCTTGATGTTGCTGGCATCACAAACCAGCTGTTTAGCCCACTAAGTTATCAGAGAATCAGAGTCCCATTATCAGAGAATTCCGCCCCATTTCTTTTCATATTTTTCAACCCTTTCAATGCCACCAGTGCCTTAAGTCAGGTTTAGTTCCTTTAATGGTATATTTCTAATGAAAGTTTTTAATTTTATTGTTCGTTTTCTCTCCCCAAAACTTATCTCATTAGTTGCCTTGTAACAGTTGCTGGGAGGGATGAGAAAACAATGAGAAATGAGTATGAATAACCTCCACCACGGTGCCATGCAGGCTCAATTACCATCATTTGGGCAATACACAAATCCAAGCTGTCACTTTCCAGACAGCTCTTACAACTACTATACAATTGATTTTATTACAATAACCATATGCTTTAATTCCCAAAACATGACTAATGGTTCTCCTTCCCGCACAGCCCCCCCCCACCACCGCAACATGATGCGCTGCCCCCTTCCTCCCCAAATTATGTCTAAACTGCCCAGCACTAATCCAACAAACAGCTTAAGAAATGATGAGTATGAATGGCTAAAGTGGAGCTCTCTATGGTTATAGAGTTTTAACTGTAAAGAGATGTTTCCCCTTTAATCGTTCAAACTTCTGAAATTAAATAAAGGGATCAGGTGTTTTATCTAAAAAGCAGATCCATAATTATTAGGGAAAAATAGTTATGATTGTTTAAGTTTTCTTTGATCAATTTGACCTTGTTTATTTTAAAACTCTCACTCCCTTAGTGAAAAGGAGTGAGAAGACGTTCTGTCTTTGGGCTGTCAATTTAACAGCAGGATACCTTAGTCAAATAAATTCTTGCAAGTGCATCTGCTTCTTAAGATATGAGGCGACTTTGCTATTGCATTAATAAGTGGTGCTGTCCTAATTAGCACTGCTTGACAAATGTGTAAGGTACATTTTAAAATTAGTAGGGATGATCTGCAAAAAATAACATAAATAAGTGCTGTATATAACCAATACTTTCAAATGATTAGGCAGTCACTCTTTCGGGTAAACCAGATAATAATATACTACCGATCCTGAATATGCGGGAGCACAGCAATGCAACCATTTAATTGCATTGTAGTTCTTTTCAGCTTTAAAAATTTTTCACACTAATGAAGTGTCATACAAAAAAAGTTGTATTGATTTTTCCGCCACACAGCTTCAACCACAAATATGTAATTATCCCTTTTATATCTGGCAGGGGATTAAAGTAATCTATAGTGCATAGTCTTTGTTCATCCCTGATGGGTTTCATGGTACTTTTACCCTTTTCAAAATATGCAATCTTTTGATGAATGAACTTTAGACAAATGCTACCCTGATTTCTCATTTCTTCTAAAGCAATGTGGTGTCCAATTTGCTTTTAATGTTTTCTCAGGTTGTTGATGCCTTTTTCAAAGTAATTGGGAATAAAAGAACTGAGGACTTATTTTTAGTTTCCCTGTATTTTGGGATTCCTCTCTGCAATTTATTTTGACCACCAGTATTTACAAGGTATTGAGACCACTGCAACAGATATGCAACTTACTTTCAAATCAAGTTCTGAGATTGTCAATAGTTTTAAAGCAACATTTAGCCATTTTCCTTCCATGCTTCATTTGTGCATTCGATCTATTTTCAAATTCTTCTGAACATCCACTTTAAAAAGTGTATAATGCATAGTACACAAGCACAGAATATCTCCCAGTCGTACTCTTAACTATTCCTGTAGTTTTGAAAGAATGTTATTAGCTGGTTGCTGAATTGTGAAATGACTCATGTTGGCCATTTTCGAATGATGCACAAGGTACATTGCACAAGATACTTTGTGTGCTACAGGGCAACATTTTCTGCCGTGAGTCCATCAAAAATAGCATTACCTCACTGAAAATATTCTGTGTGCTTGCACAAGCAGTTGTGATGCACATCTATCACTGCAAACTAATCTCAGCCCTTGCTATGCTATGCTATACTATACACTCAAACATTCCCCTCTTTCGACGCTGAATGTGTGTTCCCCTTGCTTGACGCTGAACGTGTGTTCCCCTCACTCATGCTGGATGCTCGTTCCCATCGCTCATGCTGAACGTTCTGTGTTCAGCAAAGAACTCAGTTTCATCCATTCCCTTACTTCCTCACATCGATGCATTTGGGGCTCAGCATGATGCTGAACTCTTCTTCCATCACCTTTGTCTCCATGCTCACTTCTTTGGGCAGGAGCCCCCACCAGCCACCCGCTACCTGTTCCATAGGATCCTTTCACCCACCTCTAGCACCTTCAGTCTCCTCACCCGACCGGGACCCTTCCCTTTGGCCTCCTACATGATCTTGACCTTGTCATTGAGAAGTGTTGGCGCGACCTCTGCCATCTCAGTTTCTCTGCTCCTCTCACCTACTCCAGCTGTCTCCTTCAGAACTTGCTCTCAAGTCCAACCCTGACTTTGTTAGCAAACTTGACGACAAGGATAGCACAGTTTTTGTTTGTCATACTGACTTTTACGTTGCAGAGGCTGAGGACCGACTTTCAGCCACTTCCTCCAACCTCTACCTGGACCATAACCCCACCACCAAACATCAAGCCATAGTTTCCAGGACTGTTACTGACTTCATCTCCTATGGAAATCTTCCCTCCACAGCTTCCAACCTCATAGCCCCCCAACCCCTCACAGCCCGCTCCGACCTCCTTCCCAAAATGTACAAACAGGTCTGTCCTGGTAGACCCATTGCATCAACTGTTCCTGCCCCACTGAACTCATTTCTTCCCATCCTGGCTGTATTCGTCTCCCCTTGTCCAGTTTCTTCCCATCTACATTCATGATTCCTCCCGTCATCTTACCAATTTCTAGTTTTCTGACCCTAACTGCCTCCTCCAATCTCTGTACACCTGCAACCCTCACCTGGAGGGTCTGAGGGCTCTCCACTTATTCCTTGAGCAGAGGCCTGAACAATCCCATCCATCACCATTCTCCTCTGCCTAGCTGAAATTGTTCTCTCACTCAGTAACTTCTCCTTTAACTTGTTTCACTTCCTGTAACTAAAAGGCATGGCTATGCACCCACATGGGCTCCAGTTTATGCCTCTCTTTTTGTGGGGTATTCGGAAGATTCCTTGTTTCAGTCCTACTCGGACCGGCTCCCACTAATGACCATATCGGTGCTGTTTCATACTCTTGCCTGGACATGGAAAGATGTATTGATTATTATTTCCAATTTCCACCCCTCTCTCACCTTCAAATGGTCCATCTCTGACAGTTCCCTTTCTTTCCTTGAACTGTCTGTTTCTATATCTGGTGATAGACTGACTAATATTCATTGCAAGCCCACTGACTCCCACAGTTACGTGGACTGCAGCTCCTCACACCCTGCTTGCTGTAAATACTCCACCCCATTCTCCCACTTTCTCCACCTCTGTTGCATTGGTTCTGATGGTGCCACCATCAAAAACAGTAGGTGGGATTCTCCCGGATCAGCGAGGTGGCCTGATGCCAGCGTAAAAAACGGTGCGAACCACTCTGGCGTCGTGCCGATCGGAAGTTGTGGAATTCTCCGCACTTCCGGGGGCTAGGCTGGTGTGGGAGGGGTCGGTGCCGCGCCAGTCGGCGGCGAAGGGAATGTGGGAGTTAGCGGATGTGCAGAACCGTCGCCGTGGTTCGACGCATGCGCAGATCGGCCAGTGTATCCTGCCGCATGCGCAGGGGGTGTCATCTCGGCGCCGGCTATGGCGGAGCTCTACAGGAGCCAGTGGGGAAGGAAGAAGTGCCCCCATGGCACAGGCCCACCCACAGTGGGCCCCAATCAAAGGCCAGGCCACCGTAGGGGCCCCCCTGGGGTTGGATCCCCCCGTGCCCCCCGAGGACCACACAAACCAACTTACCTGGCAGGTCCCGCCATGTGGGACCATGTCCAATCCACGCTGGTGGGACTGGCCAGAAACCGATGGCCGGTTGGGCCATCGGGGCCCGGAGAATTGCGGGGGGGGGGGGAGCGCTGCCAATGGCCCCTGATTGGCGTGACGTGATCCTTGCCCCCGCCCGAATACCGGCGCCGGGGAATACGGCAACTGGAGTCGGAGGGGCAGGGCAGGATTCACGCTGTGCCCCGTGGATTCTCCGACCCGGCGGGGGGGCCGGAGAATCACGCCCAGTGTTTCTGACATGTCTGCCTTTTTCCTTAATTAAGGTTCCCCCTCCCACTGTAGTTGACCGGGCATTTAACCATGTCTGAACCATATTCTGCAGCTGTGCCCTTACCACTTCTCCACCCTCCCAGAACCATGACAGAGTCCCTCTTGTCCTCACTTCTCATCTCTCCAGTCTCCGCATTCAATGGGTCATCCTTTGCCATTGTTGCCAACTCAGCATGATGCCACCATGAAACATTTCTTCCCCCCCGCACATTATCCCCTCCCCCAGCAGCATTCCGCAGGATCACTCCTCCATTACCCCCGATCCTTTATCCTCTTCCCATGGCAACTTCCCGTACCATTGGAGAAGGTGCCACACCTGCCCCTTTATCTCCTCCTTGTCCAATGCCATAAATACTTCTTTTAGGTGAAGCAACATTTCACTTCATGAAATGAAGTGAAATGAAAATTGTTTATTGTCACAAGTAGGCTTCAAATGAAGTTACTGTGGAAAGCCCCTAGTCGCCACATTCCGACACCTGTTCGGGGAGGCTGGTACGGGAACCTCTACACCTCTAATTACACCTCTAATTTGGTCTATTGTATTCTCTATTGTATTCTCTGCTCCCAATGTGGTTTCCTCTACACTGGGGAGACTAAACACAGACCGAGTGCCCATTTTGTGGAACACTTTCCCTCCAACCACAAGCATGACCCCTAACCTTCCTGTCCCTTGCCATTTCAACTTGCCAACTTGCTCTCAGGCCCACATGACTATCTTTGGCCTGCTGCAATGTTCCAGCGAAACCCAACGCCAACTGGAGGAGCAACACTGAGGGCGAGATTCTCCGCAAATGCGGAGAATCGTAAAGGCTGCCGTGGGACAGGCCGTGACCCACAGCAGCCTTCACGCCCACTTCCAGGGCCGATTCTCCCCCCCCGGGAGGGGCTAGGAGCGTGGCCCCGTACATCACGGCAGTGCGGCCTTGACGACGGTCGTCAAGGCCGCACATCAAGCATCACGCCAGCTGACGCGGCCGATGACGTCAGCCGCGCATTCGCAGGTTGGACAATGCCAACCCGCGCATACGCAGTTGGCGTCTTTTCCCTCAGCCGCTCTGCAAGACGTGGCGGCTGGATCTTGCGGGGCGGCGGAGGGAAAAGAGTGCGTCCGTTACAGATGCACGGCCCGCGATCAGTGGGCATCGATCGCGGGCCTATGTCCCCCTTGGCACGGCCGTGGTACTGCCATGCCAATCGGGCCCCCAGATGCCCCAAACGGGCATCTGGCGCCCGTTGCACGATGGCAGCGAGCAGGTGTGTTTGCTGCCGTGTTGAAATGGGCGTGAAGGCCCAGCCGCTCGGCCCATCGGCCTTGGAGAATCACCGCTCGCCGTAAAAAACGGCGAGCGGGGATTCGTGGCGTGGGTCGGGCATGGGGAGTGGGGGGGAGAATAGCGGGAGGGCGTGAAAAATGTTGGGAGGCCCTCCCGCTATTCTCCCACCTGGCGTGGGGGGGGCGGAGAATCGCTCCCCTCATCTTCCGATTCGGCACTTACAGCCTTTTGACCCAACATTGTGTTCAACGATTTTAGACTGTGAACTTTCTCCTTCATCTGGATCACTATTTTTAATCTAACATTTTTTGATGTTTGCCCCAACCCAAATCCCTTCTGCCACCTTCCCCACAGGGCCATCTGCCACTTGTTCTTAAGTTTTGCTTTCACCGAGCACTTTGTTCTGTTAATACCACATTCTGCTATCTTACGTTGTTGACACTATCAGCCCTTTCTTTAGTCTTAAACTTTACCATTAACACTCCCTTTGTCCCCTGCTCGTGACATCTTTCCTAATCTACCACATGTCTATCCCTCTTCAGCTCTGAACAAGAGTCAGGTGGACTCAAAACGTTAACTCTCTCCACAGATGCTGCCAGACCTGCTGAGTTTATCCAGCACTTTCTGTTATTCCAGAGTAATAAGTGCTCAATGTTGTCAAATCTATGAAGAAAACTCGGGCTGATTTTTCTGTGACAGTACACAACTCAAAGGGTGTAATAGAACAGAAAAGGTGTGGAGGTGACGATGCCAAGTTTTTATCCTATTTGCTCTTGAAACACAATTCCACTGGATTTGAGGAAATAGCTGCTTAAAAAGAGACAAACAACTAAATGATATTCAAATGACATGGTAGTGACTCTGTAACACCTTTCTGCTTCAGAATCACACCTATATACAATACCGGCGACCATCAGCACACCTATTATGAATTTGTGTACGCATCTCCTTTCCCCGATTATAATGTGGCCATGGCTGATTCCCGTACTGCCTTGGTCTCCAAGCTGCTGCCAAACATCACTGCAGGGAGACAAGTAGCGTGGTGCAAAAAGCACATGCTGCAGGCAGCTTTCCCTTTGTAAAGACACAGTCCCTATGAATGAGAAGTTGCAACAATGGCTGCAGGCTGCTGCATAATCACTTTCCAGCTGTGAGGGAGAGGAGGGTAGCGTACCAGATGAA
This sequence comes from Scyliorhinus canicula, assembly GCF_902713615.1. NCBI lineage: Eukaryota > Metazoa > Chordata > Chondrichthyes > Carcharhiniformes > Scyliorhinidae > Scyliorhinus > Scyliorhinus canicula. Next base: position 200,453,326 of record NC_052147.1, on the reverse strand, counting down.
AGAAAGAGCTTCCTGCTTTAGTGACACCATCTTTAGTCAGAAGGCCACTGTTCCAGCAAGGGACAGGATGTCTTCAAGATTGAGCCTCCGTAGGGGATGGGAGCAAGTGGGAAAGGTGGTTGATATCCAAAATGTGGCACCCGGCACATGACAGGAAAGGTTGGAAAAGGTTTAATGAGCTCACACAGGTGGCTAATGTGAATGAAACCATCTGCACATTATATCTCAGGTTTACCATATGACTCACATCACACACTACTCAATACATTATACTCCCAACATTCACCTAGAAGTACACCCTGATGCTCAGGATTTATCCTTAACATTCTCACGCTACACCTCACCCAAACACAGCCTGCAATCAGGCCAGTCACAAACCCCTCCACACATCTAAAGCTATTTGGCTGTGGCAGGCATTTTATGCAATCACACTGACACACATTCACAGACATTCAGCCCTCTCTCTTGCACAATGCCATTGACGAGAGGAGTCCAAAAGGACTGGCAGAGGACCAGCATGCCTGCATTTCTCAGTGCCTTTAGGCAATGGTGCCTAAAATGCTGGGCACCATTGTCTCCGAATGAATGGTGCCCACCACTGCCGAGTCAATAGAGGATGATGGTAAATTGCAGCCTTATGAATCTTCTCCACTCACTCCTCACCCTCATTCTGAAAGGTGCTCTGAAATGGAAACTGCTGATGGTGTGAGGGTAAGACTCCTGCTTTCCTCAGCATTACAGTCTCTTTCCCTCACCCTTCCCCGTATGCTTTACAGTTTCAGATAGTCACAGGTTGCTGACTGCTAAACCATTTCTACCTCAGGTTGGAGGGCGAGCAGACGAGCATACCTCTGAAGAAGAAGCAACAAGGGACAGGCAATGATGAGAGTTGTACAGAGCAAGACTCCAAAAGACCAAAAACCTCATTAGACAGTGAGCATGTTTGCACGGGACTGTGCAGCCTTGTTCCGATCATAAAGGGAAGACTGGGTCTTAGAAAGGACGGGGACTGGGAAAGGTAGGTGAGGGGTTCAGACAGGGAGAACGGGCAGTCAGCGGGCATAAGGAAGGGGCTAGACCAGCCCAAGGAGGAGGGCCACCACACCATAGCTAGCACGGGAAGGCAGAAAGCAAGGGGGTCTGCAGCGCACCTCCTGGGGGCACAGGGATGGATAAAGGGAAAGCATGGGATGGGGGGACGGGGCACAGGGGGGAAGAGCACAAAAGGAACAGAACAGAAAAAATGTGTTGGTTTTCGTATGGCCTTCAGCGGGTGAGGAACAGGTTGAGGAAACGAGATGGCGCCACAAGCAGCCACTTTGGAGGTTCCAAAAACAAAGGGGGACCTCGGAGTGCAGGGGCGCACCCACGTTGTGTACACACAGTTGGCGGCCATGTTGGCTGCCCCCTAGACAAAGGGAATCCCTGGAGCGCTGGGACCTGACCTCATGGTGAGAACGACGACGGCGGCCATTTTGGATGGCCCCCTAACAAAGGGAAACCCCGGGGTGCAGGGGTGCATCCACCAGGTAAGTATGGTTGATCCCGCAGGAACAGGGGCACAGAGCCCCGCACAAGGATTATCACCTGGAATGTCAGGGGACTCAACGGCCCGGTGAAAAGAATCGGAGTCTTCGCCCAACTAAGAAGTTTGAAAGCTGACATAGTCTTCCTGCAGGAGACATGCCTGAGGGAGAAGGACCGTCTGTAATTAAGAAAGGGGTGGGTAGGACAGATGTCCCATTCATGTTACAGGATGAGGGCTAGGGGAATAGCCATATTGATTAGTAAGAGGACTCAGTTCACTGCGACAAGGACGCTTACGGACCCAGGGGGATGGTATGTCGTGGTCAGCGGTGTCCTAGACGGGACACCTGTAGTCCTGGTTAATGTGTATGCACCCAACTGGGATGACACAGGCTTCATAAAAAAGGCCATGGCAGAAATCCCTGACATTGACACACATTGCCCCGATTTCAACTGCGTACAGGACCCATTGACAGACTGATCAAACCCCAGATCGGGGAAAAGGACGGGCATGGCTCGGGAGCTGGGAACATTCACTGAGCAGATGGGTGTGGTGGACCCATGGTGGTTCCTACACCCCGGTGCAAAGGAATTCTTGTTCATTTCGCTGGTCCACAAGGCATACTCAAGGATACTTTGCAGTGGGGAAAGCGGTGCTTCCAAGAATTGTAAGGGTGGAATACTCCGCAATAGTTATCTCCGACCGTGCTCCACATTACATGGGCGTGAGGTTGGAGACAGACTGTGCCCAGCGCCCCACGTGGAGGTTGGACATGGACCTGCTGCCCGATTAGGTCTTCTGCCAAAACGTATAACCAGCCATAGGTGTGTACATTACAAACAACCAGAACGGAGAAGTCTCACCTTCCATGTTCTGGGAGACACTGAAGGCTGTGTTTAAGGGAGAGATTATAGCCCCCAAGGCACAAAGAGATAGGGAAGAGAGGGTGGTCAAGCAACAACTGATCAACTCCATCCTGGAGGTCGACAGAAAATACTCCGAGGCCCCGATCGTAGATCTTCTAGTGGAGAGGAAAAGGCAGATGGATGTTAGCCTGCTATCCACCAGGAAAGCAGTGCACCAACTCTGCCAGACACGGGGACCTTCAACAAACACGGGGAAAACGTTGGCATCTACTGGCTCACCGGCTGAGAAAGCAGGCAGCCATGAGGGAGATCTTGATCCCTCTGAGCCCTCGCCATGGCAACACTCCCAACCCCCCCCCCCCCCCCCCCCCCCCAATAAAGTACACATCCAGCCCAGTGTTGGTAGCCACACTAAAGACATGGAACCAAATAAGGTAGCATTTTGGTTTAAACCCACAAATTCCTGCTAGCCATGCTTGATGCCACATTTAAAAAATGGATACAGGATGGAGGGGAACGTTAGCAGTCAGGGACTTTTACATAGGAGACAGACTCATAACTTTAGACAAACTGATGGAGGGCTTGGACCTGCCGACAGGACAGGAACTGAGACACCTCCAAATGAAACACTTTCTCTGCAAGGAGACAGCAAAATACCCCCAGGGCCCCGAGAGACACACTATTAGAGGAACTAATAAACATGGACAGTAAGGAGGGGGGTACTGTGGGAACATATACGGACGGTTACTAGACAGGTCAAGACTACCACTGGGCGAAGCCAGACAGAAATGAACTGGAGACGGGGATGGGTTGGGAACCTTGGAGCAAAGCACTGAACAGGGCCAACTCCACCTCCTCCTGCGCCAGGCTAAGCCTTATGCAGTTTAAAGTGATGCACAAAGCCCACCTGATTAGAACCTGAGTGAGCTGGTTCTTCTTGGAGGTGGAGGACAAATGTGAACAGTGCCAGCCAGGGAGGCCCAGCCAACCACGGCCACGTTTTCTGGGCCTGCCCCAGTCTTGTCAGGTTTTCATAGAATTAACTGTGCAGAAGGAGGCCATTTGGCCCATCGTGTCTACGCTGGCCCCTGCAAGAGCACCCCACCTAAGCCCACTCCTCCACCCTATCCCTGCAACCCAGCAACCCCACCTAACGTTTGGACTATGGGGCAATCTAGCATGACCAATCCACCTAACTAGCACATCTTTGGACTGTGGGAGGAAACCGGAGCACCCGGAGGAAACACATGCAGACACGGGAAGAAAATGCAAACTACACACAGACAGTGACCCAAGCTGGGAATCGAACCCAGGTCCCTGGCGCTTTGAAGCAACAGTGCTAACCACTACTACCGTGCCTTTTGATTGCAGGAGGTAATTATTGGGTCAAGATAATTGTTAGTTTATGAAGAATGCAGCACATGATAGACATGCACCCTCTTTGGAATCTACTATAGAAGTTTCCCTGAGCCATCTGAGGATCTGAACCTTTGCTTTAGGAGACCATTGGCTTACTCCACAGTGTTGCGCATGGCTCCATGGCTTTTATTGAATGTCCTCTAATATCATGTGGTGGGATAGCAGAAGGGGTTCATGTGCCAAGTGTGGAGGGGGTAGCCATTCTGTGGTATGTCTCCAAGGCCTGAAGGTGGCGAGTGTTGCAGGATTACAGCATCATGGGTGTTACCAGGAGAGGGGGTCCCGCTGAGATGAACATCTTAGTGTAGCCACATTCTATCTGCACAACGACTGAGTGGTAGCCCGCACATTTGCAGCATAAGGAGGGACCTGCAGAGCCATAGATATGCAGGCAATGCTGCCCTGCACCATTGGGAAGTCTGCTATCTTGGCAAGCTACCCTGCTATTCTATTATTTACTTACATATTCATGTAGATTTTGAAATTCCTTTCCATTTGCATTTGTATGCTCTTCTTTCCTCTCTCCAACTTCAGTCAGATCAATAGATAAGATGCCTTTTGAGGCTTTCCAAAATTTACAATTATTTATCTACCCCTACTCTTCCATATCCCTTTAAATTTGACCCCACCCATGTTTCTGCTTTTACCCCTGGTGTATCTCCTGTAGCATTTAAACCAGCATCGGGAACAGTGGAGAATTATGGAATCTGAGTGCTATGAGTACATAACCATTCTGAGGAGATTTGTAACAGTCCTTAATCATTTAATACTGACTTGGGCCAGAAGACAAATTCTGTCTCTCTTCCGTAGATGAAGTGGATCGTTTAAACTGTGGCCTGTACCCCTGGAAAAATTGCGATAAATCTGAATAATTTACTCCCGCATGTTATCATCCTCCAAAGACTCTCAATCAGATGCTGCTGTCGAGGGATTAGACTCTTGAGGATTTTCTTTTGTTGTATTCAAAGAAATTGTCCCAAACAGTGTTTCTCCTGCTCTTGGTGCTTGCTAAAGGAAACAGCTGACTTTTTCACTCAAAGGCAAGGGAACTGAATGTTAAGGAACCAAGACAGGTAAATGGATTTAAGATACAGAGTAGCTGTGGTCTAATTGAATGGTAGAACACGCTCAAAGGGCCGAATGGCCTATTCTGTTCTGAGGCTTCGTTTTTTTCCTAGGTAAAGCAAAATACACAATAAATGTTCTCAAATTTGAAAATGAGTACCAATAAGTTCCAATTCTGGGTTCTGCTCTTACCTAGCTCAGGACCAGCAAGAATCATTTGAAATCTGCACCACCTGTCCAGTTTGCTATATTCTTGAAGTTGGTGGGCTAGGCCATTAGCATGGCCTTGTACAGTCTGGTGCAATCCTATCAATGAGCAGGACCTCGTTGCAGGAAATGACAAATAGAAAATCGGGTGCAGCACAGGAGTAGTTGCCAACCTTAGGTCCTCCCATCTGCCTTTGGAGAACAGCACTACAAAGTTCCAAATTGAAGATCTGGTACCTCTCTGAGAACAATAAGTGAAGTATATTGTTTGTGTCCTCTTCACTTACTGTCTTATTCTCTCTGACCCTCCAACCTGAGGAGGTCCCAGGCCCGGGCTAGTTTTCCTACTTGGCCAGATAGATGAACCACTGCCATCTCCCTTGCATGGGAATACTGGGCCTGTGTCCAATTATGGTAACACTGGAAACCGTGTGGCAAGGTTATGAGGATGAATTCCAATTTCATAGGTTTCCAGTTGCTATTCATTTCCAAAACACCAGGAAAAATGAATGTTCCACAGGTGCGAAAGAGGAAAATATTGAGCTGTAGTTTTACTGGTGATGCGACCATCAATCCACACGAGACGGAGTGTTGAAGTGAACAGTGGCTTTAATCAGCTAGAACTATGCCTGCCTGCGACTGCTCTGCACTGAGAGCCGCCTGCAGGGCAGCCGCTCTATCTACCTCTCCTCAAGGGGGCGGAGCCAGGGGCGGAGCCCACAAGGGCACCAACATGATATAAAGTGGTGTAATACAATACAATGGTCCATAGGTGGAGCCCACAAGGGCAACAACATAGTACAATGCAATAAAGAGGTGAGTGGCTGTCATAATACATTCACCACAACTGGGTCAAAAATTAAGCTATTGCTGGCTCCTTTTTGATACACTAATAACATAATTTATGACTTGTCTAATTTCAGATGTCTTGACATTTCTAATGTGCTCCTATTGCATCCAACAAAGCGGGTGGATCTCAGCAAATTTTAAATTACTTTGTTTCATTTTTAATTAGAGAAATAGATGCTGCCTTTGATCCTGGATGGCTCACTGATTTAAACTGTATTGATGGAAGCAGCATGCATTTCCTGTCATTTGAACAAGCTAATTGTTTGTCTACTGTGAATGTCTGAAACTGGTGTAGCAGATAAAGGTGAATTCTGCCGATCAGATAGTCTTGGTTTTGTTAAGCTTCACACTTGAATGAAGTATATGGGCGGGATTTTCCCGTACCCGTCGGAGTGGCGTGAACCACTCCGACGTCGGCCTGCCCCAAAGGTGCGGAATCCGCCGCAACTTCAGGGGCTAGGCCGGCGCTGGAGTGGTTTACGCCCCGCCAGCTGGCGCGGATGGCCTTTGGTGCCGCGCCAGCCGGGGCCGAAGGGACTCCGCTGGCCGGCAGGAGTCCGCGCATGAGCGGGTGCGTCAGCGGCTACTGACGTCATCCCCGTGCATGCGCAGGGCGGGGGTCATCTACGCGTCGGCCATCACGGAGGCTGACACGGCCGGCGCATAGGAAAAGAGTGTCCCCATGGCAAAGGCCCGCCCACGGATCGGTGGGCCCCGATCGCGGGCCAGGCCACCGTGGGGGCACCCCTCGGGGCCAGATTGCCCCGCCCCCCCAGAACCCTGGAGCCGGCCCACGTCGCCAGGTCCCGCCAGTAAAGGACTTAGTCTGATCCACACCGGCGGGACTGGCAAGGAACCAGCGGGACTTCGAGCCATCGCGGGCCAAAGAATTGCCGGGGGGCTGCTGCGGGTGGCCACCGACCAGCGTGCCGCGATTCCCGCCCCCGTTGAATCTCCAGTGCCGGAGAATTCAGCGGACGGCGGGGACGGGATTCATGGCGCCCCCCGCCGATTCTCCGACCCGGCAGGGGGTCGGAGAATCCCGCCCCATTATTCTTGTATTTGTGTGGGGGATATTTTGCAAGTGCATTTGTGAATAGATTTTCATTGAATTCACCTGAATGCCTGACTTCAAAAGAAATAGTCTTTGAAACATTTTTATTGTGGCTTCAGAGCTGTGCGATCAAAACAGATAAAAAATTCTATTGGTTACCTAAGTGTCAGATATGTTATATAAATCATGTTATGGTTAAAACTATAAGGATACCAGATGAGAACCACAAACAATTTGCAATTTGTAAAACTGAAAAGATACTTCACCCAGGAGTGATGACTCTGACCAGTAGGTATCTTTTATCTTAAAACAACTTTAAACACAGAATTAACCACATTAACATTAGACAAATAACTTTACAATTAACCGATTAACACTTCCTCAATAAAATGAAAAAAACTTTCACCCACTATCTACACCTGCCACTATATATATATTACAGCAAAGCTATCCAATACAGTTCAAAGTCAACTCATAAATAAAGTTAGCAATCAGGGTTATTTATCTGTGTAAACCTTTGGAGAGACACACCCCTTCAGGAACATCCTGAAAATCCAACTGTCTTGTCAGAATTAAATCCTATGGCAAACTGCTGTTCAACTTAAAATCTTCCAGCAGACTGCAAAACTAGAGACAGACCTGGCTCCTTGCATTAATTGCATCGCCTGTATACCACTAAGATGTCCCATGTCCTGCTTAGCTGGGACTGAACACCATCCCTCAATTGTCTACATCCCAGGGAATCTCCTGCAATCAAAACAATGCTCCATTAGCCATCTCTCCGTAAACAAATGGTTAAAATCAATAATTACCTCACCTTTTATGCGACCATAATTGTGGGTTTAGTAGTCATGCTGCCTGTATGTATTTTTAAAAAAAAGGTTTTTAATACAATTACTGTCACAAATATGAAATATAATATATAACAATTGCTACATTCATCACAAAATGTTATATTGATATCAAAAATGGCAGGATAAAAGCTGGTGAACCTTGCTTTTAGTTTTTGTTTTGTCCTCCAGTTTTCTATTTGATCTGTGTAGGTATATTAGTTGTTACAATATGAGTTTAATATCAACCGAACTGAAATGAGTGGAGGTTATGTTTAACAACCCTTGTAGGGCCTCTGTTAATCCTATGCCCACCTAACTTTGCAATGGCACATTACTGGACAAATATCAGTTCACAGAAACGTGTTGAAACCTAGAGCAGATGCAGTTATATAAAAGGCCAAATTGTAATAGCTCGTGGTTGACAGCATTGGCCAGAGTCCAATCCTCATAAAAAGCTAACAGCTCTGAAGAAGATACATAGGATGGAATCCATCCCGATGGAAACAGCAACATAATTGTCCACACTTTAAAAATTAATTTGTACGGTTTAAGTGGAAATTGACTGCATTGTGTCAGTAATATAATGGACAGCACTATCCTTAGCGTCCTGGATCACAGAATTTGGAGAGGCACAACATTTGCAAAAAAAATGGTATATGGTCTGGAAAATCAGTTGGGGGGGGGGGGGGGGGGAGATTAAATTGAAAGTGTGGGAAATTAAACCGGTAGCAGAATTGTGTTTATAACCTTGTTCCTGTAAAATATTCTGGGAACAAGATATGAAATTGATTTCAAAGTAGAAAGTTCTACCTGAATCTTCGTAGGGTATTGGCCTCGAGTTTCAAGTTATGTGTAGAAGATTGACATGAGGTAGTAATAATCCAAGCAGCGAAGAGAACCAAGTCCTTTGGAAGACAGATTCCTCCATCAAATTCTCGCCACTGAGTATTGTTATGCATTGATTGTGAGGGAAAGGTTTTACTGTTATCCTCTGTAATGTAGTGGGATCACGGAGATGAAGTTCAAGGGATTAAGAGCTCATATTCCCATCCCTTGATATGAATAAGTAAGTTGCTTTCTTGTGCTGAAAACATTTTCTCCTAACATACCACTTCCAACTGAAAAGATAAAGATCCATAGTTCAGGATTTATTGGAACAGGTGTATTGTAAACCTTCATATACACTCAGAAACTGGTATTGTTGAAACCTGTGGGACTATTAGTTCAAAATTTAAGCACTTGGGTCACAAACTGTGTTATATACAGCAAGAGTAAAAATTATGTCATTTATATTGCAATGTTGCACCATACCAAATCTTTTGGTGTATATATCACATTTTCCAGCAATTGTTTCAAAGGTGTGTAGCCATCTGAGATGGCCACCTGCAAAGAATGATGGGAATTATGGCCAGGTTTGAGACACAGACAAACTGCAGCTTGTATCTCTGCAAACGGAAGCCCAGAAGTATGCAGGAATTCACACCTGCAAATGAGCCATTCAAGGTGATTAAAATAACAATGGGACCATCAGATCCATCACATCATCTTCCAGACTAGGCGGCACCAAGGTCCTGCTCGGAGCCCTCCCAGCCCTCCCTCACCTGAGGAAGGAGCTACGCTCCGAAAGCTCGTGTTTGAAACAAACCTGTTGGACTTTAACCTGGTGTTGTAAGAATTCTTTCTGTGCTCCCAGGATTGGCCACTGATGCCCACCCCAAAAGTGATGTGGCTGCCCTGATTGGATGTGACTAATCAGAGGGTGGAGCCCTGAGGAATTGATTGACAGTGACCCAGAAACTGCCCACAAAAGGGGCGTGGAGATCTCAAGCCAGTTAAAAAGACAATGCAGCCATGATTTCTGCCTCTCTTGGATCTGGCCTATGCCAACCCAAGTGCAGCATAACGACCAGACAGGCAAGTTGAAGACCAACCACCGCTACCAGACGGATGAGCCCAGCAGAAACAGAGCCACTTCTTCCACCCAGCCATGCAAGATCCGGACAAAGGCCTTGTCCATCTGCATAGAGCCTGTTGCCCTGAAGCTAAGTATAGGTTATTGTAGTTGTTAGGTATAGTTTAACTTGTAGCGTTTTGTGTTGCATGTCAAAGTAATCCTTGTGTGTAAATAAACCATCTTTGAACTTGAACTGACTAACTGGTTGTGTGGTCCTTTGATCGATATCCGGTAAAGCCTTGTGGTGGTATCATTTGATACCTGGCGACTCCAAAGAGCATCATTATTAATTGGCAACATTACTCCGGTGCCGATTGGTGACAGGTGTTAAACTGATGTTGATCATCTTATTGTTTAAAGTTAGCTAACCCCTGTTTTCATTTTGAAGACTATAAGCAAAGAATAAAGATGGATTTGATTGTAAAAGATTGCCTGGTGGTCTCTATTAGAGTCCTAACAACTAAGTAGTTCTGTGGGTGTCCATTTATGTGGTTGGCTTCATTGGTCATCAGCCAGAATATATTACCCAGCAACAGAACTTGTGGATTGCATCACATGTCCTGCTTTCAATATAATGTTCATATATATTGAAGGATTTCTGTTAGATTCATGATAGATTATGTTGGAGATGTAGGAAAGAGAACACACTGAAATGGAAATGGAACTTCTTGGGAGCTAAAGCAAAATGGTGGCTATTATATTAGCTGTCGAATACACAGTATTCAATATGATTTACTTTGGGTCGTCTGTGGGATGTCATCAATTCAGCTTAACTGGCTGCGATGCGTTTATACTCTACAGCCTCCAAAATTTGCTCCAACAGCAGAAGTTCTGGCAGAGATGAGCCCTGTCTTTCATGAACTTATTTGAAGAATGTTACTGATTGTCCTGGGGCATTCATTGTACTAATTCTCCTTAATCTAATAAACAAAATAGAAACTCCTGGAAATACAACCACCTCCTGGTACCGTCTAACCCAATCTGTGGGAAGTGTGCACGTGCACTGGAAAATGTGGCTGGACAAGTAATAATAGGTAACAAAGAGAAAGCAGAGGAACTGAATAGTTATTTTGGATCAGTCCTCACGGTGGGATGCCAGAGCTCCAGGAGAATCAAGGGGCAGAGGTGAGTGCAGTGACCATCACTAAGGTGAAGGTTCTGGAGAAACTGAAAGGTGGATAAATCACCTGGACTGGATGGACTACACCCCAGGCCTTTAAAAAGCGATAGCTCAGGAGATTGTGGAGGCATTGGTGATGATCTTTCAGCAATCACTGGAGGTACGAAGAGCCCCAGAGGACTGGCAAGTGTCTAAAGTAACACCACTGTTTAAGAAGGGAGGAGGCAGAAGATGGGAAATTATAGGCTAATTAGCCTGACTTCGGTCATTGGTAAGATTTTAGAGTCCATCATTAAAGGTAAGATCGCGGGGTACTTGGAAGTGCATGGTAAAATAGGACTGAGTCAGCATAGCTTCCACAAGGAGAGGTCATGTCTGACAAATCTGTTAGAGTTCTTTAAGGAAGTAACAAGGATTTTAGACAAAGGAGAACTAGTGGACGTGATTTATTTTGATTTCCAGAAGGCCTTTGACAAGGTACCACATAGGAGACTGTTAAATATGTTAAGAACCCATGGTGTCAAGGGTAAGATCCTGGCATGGATAGAGGATTGGCTGACTGGTAGATGGCAGAGAGTGGGGATTAATGAGTCCTTTTCAGGATGGCAGCTGGTGACTAGTGGTGTGCCTCAGGCCTCTGTGCTGGGACCACAACTTTTTACAATGTACATTAATGATCTGGAAGAAGGAACTGAAGGCACTGTTGCTAAGTTTGCAGATGATACAAAGACCTGTAGAGGGACAGGTAGTATTGAAGAAGCAGGTGGGCTGCAAAACGACTTGGACAGGCTAGGAGAGTGGGCAAAGAATTGGCAGATGGAATACAATGTGGAAAATGTGAGGTTATTCACTTTGGAAGGAAAAATGGAGAAATAGACTATTTTCTAAATGGGGAAATGCTTAGGAAATCAGGAATACAAAGGGACTTCGGAGTCCTTGTTCACGAGGGCTTGAATACAAGTGAAGGATTGTACTTCTGAGGCTGTGTAAGGCTCTGATCAGACCCCATTGGAGTATTATGAGCAGTTTTGGGCCCTGCATCTAAGGAAGGATGTGCTGGCCTTGGAAAGGGTCCAGAGGAGGTTCACAAGAATGATCCCTGGAATGAAGAGCTTGTCGTATGAGGAACTGTTGAGGACTCTGGCTCTGTACTCGTTGGAGTTTTAAAGGATGAGAGGAGATCTTATTGAAACTTACAGGATACTGCAAGGCCTGGATAGAGTGGACATGGAGAGGATGTTTCCACTTGTAGCAAAAACTAGAAGCAGAGGACACCATCTCAGACTAAAGGAACAATCTTTTAAAACAGAGATAAGGAGGAATTTCATCAGCTAGAGGGTGGTGAATCTGTGGAACTCTGTCGCAGAAGGCTGTGGAGGCCAAATCACTGAGTGTCTTTAAGGCAGACATAGATAGGTTCTTGATTAATAAGGGGATCAGGGGTTATGGGGAGAAGGCAGGAGAATGGGGATGAGAAAAATAACAGCCATGGTTGAATGGCGGAGCAGACTCGATGAGCCGAATGGCTTAATTCTGCTTGCATGGTCTTCTGGTACAGGAGTCTGAGCAACTTCCAGAGGCAATGACAGCTGAGCCTTCTGACAGTAGGAGGACTGTGGGAGATGAGGTCCATGCTGAGCTCTAGGGTGATGGCGTTCCTCTAGAGCTGCCAGTGCTGCAAGTGCAGAGTGAGGTCTGTGAGCAGTGGCGTGCAGAGGTCTGGTGATGCCCGGGGCAAATCTTGATTGTATGCCCCAAAGCCCCACGTAAATATTTCATTAAATATCACCAAAAAACCTATAGAAAACGTAGTTGCACACGTTCTAGAGCTATTCACTGACCTCTTTATCTTTAGAACATGGAACGATACAGCGCAGTACAGGCCCTTCGGCCCTCGATGTTGCACCGACATGGAAAAAAAACTAAAGGCCATCTAACCTACACTATGCCCTCATCCAATAAACTTTTAAATGCCCTCAATGTTGGCGAGTTCACTACTGTTGCAGGTAGGGCATTCCACGGCCTCACCACTCTTTGCGTAAAAAACCCACCTCTGACCTCTGTTCTATATCTATTACCCCTCAATTTAAGGCTATGTCCCCTCGTGCTAGCCACCTCCATCCGCGGGAGAAGGCTCTCGCTGTCCACCCTATCTAACCCTCTGATCATTTTGTATGCCTCTATTAAGTCACCTCTTAACCTTCTTCTCTCTAACGAAAACAACCTCAAGTCCATCAGCCTTTCCTCATAAGATTTTCCCTCCATACCAGGCAACATCCTGGTAAATCTCCTCTGCACCCGTTCCAAAGCTTCCACGTCCTTCCTATAATGAGGCGACCAGAACTGTGCGCAATACTCCAAACGCGGCCGTACTAGAGTTTTGTACAACTGCAACATGACCTCATGGCTCCGGAACTCAATCCCTCTACCAATAAAGGCCAACACACCATAGGCCTTCTTCACAACCCTATCAACCTGGGTGGCAACTTTCAGGGATCTATGTTCATGGACACCGAGAGCCCTCTGCTCATCCATACTACCAAGAATTTTACCATTAGCCAAATATTCCGCATTCCTGTTATTCTTTCCAAAGTGAATCACCTCACACTTCTCCACATTAAACTCCATTTGCCACCTCTCAGCCCAGCTCTGCAGCTTATCTATGTCCCTCTGTAACCTGCAACATCCTTCCGCACTGTCTACAACTCCACCGACTTTAGTGTCATCTGCAAATTTACTCACCCATCCTTCTGCGCCCTCCTCTAGGTCATTTATAAAAATGACAAACAGCAACGGCCCCAGAACAGATCCTTGTGGTACGCCACTCGTAACTGAACTCCATTCTGAACATTTCCCATCAATTACCACTCTCTGTCTTCTTTCAACTAGCCAATTTCTGATCCACATCTCTAAATCACCCTCAATCCCCAGCCTCTGTATTTTCTGCAATAGCCGACCGTGGGGAACCTTATCAAACGCTTTACTGAAATCCAATACACCACATCAACTGCTCTACCCTCGTCTACCTGTTCAGTCACCTTCTCAAAGAACTCGATAAGGTTTGTGAGGCATGACCTACCCTTCACAAAACCATGCTGACCATCCCTAATCATATTATTCTTATCTAGATGATTATAAATTGTATCTTTTATAATCCTCTCCAAGACTTTACCCACCACAGACGTTAGGCTCACTGGCCTATAGTTACCGGGGTTATCTCTACTCCCCTTCTTGAACAAAGGGACCACATTTGCTATCCTCCAGTCCTCTGGCACTATTCCTGTAGCCAATGATGACCTAAAAATCAAAGCCAAAGGCTCAGCAATCTCTTCCCTGGCTTCCCAGAGAATTCTAGGATAAATCCCATCAGGCCCCGGGGACTTATCTATTTTCACCTTGTCCAGAATTGCCAACACTTCTTCCCTACGCACCTCAATGCCATCTATTCTAATAGCCTGGGTCTCAGCATTCTCCTCCACAATATTATCTTTTTCCTGAGTGAATACTGACGAAAAGTATTCATTTAGTATCTCGCTTATCTCCTCAGCCTCCACACACAACTTCCCACCACTGTCCTTGACTGGCCCTACTCTTACCCTAGTCATTCTTTTATTCCTGACATACCTATAGAAAGCTTTTGGGTTTTCCTTGATCCTACCTGCCAAAGACTTCTCATGTCCCCTCCTTGCTCGTCTTAGCTCTCTCTTTAGATCCTTCCTCGCTTCCTTGTAACTATCAAGCGCCCCAACTGAAACTTCACGCCTCATCTTCACATAGGCCTCCTTCTTCCTCTTAACAAGAGATTCCACTTCTTTGGTAAACTACGGTTCCCTCGCTCGACCCCTTCCTCCCTGCCTGACTGGTACGTACTTATCAAGAACATGCAATAGCTGTTCCTTGAACAAGCTCCACATATCCAGTGTGCCCAACCCTTGCAGCCTACTTCTCCAACCTACACATCCTAAGTCATGTCTAATGGCATCATAATTGCCCTTCCCCCAGCTATAACTCTTGCCCTGCGGGGTATACTTATCCCTTTCCATCACTAACGTAAAGGTCACCGAATTGTGGTCACTGTTTCCAAAGTGCTCACCTACCTCCAGATCTAACACCTGGCCTGGTTCATTACCCAAAACCAAATCCAATGTGGCCTCGCCTCTTGTTGGCCTGTCAACATATTGTGTCAGGAAACCCTCCTGCACACATTGTACAAAGAACGACCCATCTAATGTACTCGAACTATATAATTTCCAGTCAATATTTGGAAAGTTAAAGTCTCCCATAACAACTACCCTGTTACTTTCGCTCTTTTCCAGAATCATCTTCGCCATCCTTTCCTCTACATCCCTAGAACTATTAGGTGGCCTATAGAAAACTCCCAACAGGGTGACCTCTCCTTTCCTGTTTCTAACCTCAGCCCATATTACCTCGGAAGAAGAGTCCCCATCTAGCATCCTTTCCGCCACTGTAATACTGTCCTTGACAAGCAGCGCCACACCTCCCCCTCTTTTGCCCCCTTCTCTGACCTTACTAAAACACCTAAACCCCGGAACCTGCAACAACCATTCCTGTCACTGCTCTATCCATGTCTCTGAAATGGCCACAACATCAAAGTCCCAGGTACCAACCCATGCTGCCAGTTCCCCTACCTTATTTCGTATACTCCTGGCATTGAAGTAGACACACTTCAAACCACCTACCTGAACACTGGCACCCTCCTGCGAAGTCAAATCTGTGCTCCTGACCTCTATACTCTCAATCTCCCGTACCCCAAAACTACAATTCAGGTTCCCATGCCCCTGCTGAATTAGTTTAAACCCCCCCAAAGAGTACTAACAAATCTCCCCCCCAGGATATTGGTGCCCCTCAGGTTCAGATGTAGACCATCCTGTCTATAGAGGTCCCACCTTCCCCAGAAAGAGCCCCAGTTATCCAGAAATCTGAATCCCTCCCGCCTGCATCATCCCTGTCGCCACGTGTTTAATTGCTCTCTCTCCCTATTCCTCATCTCACTATCACGTGGCACGGGCAACAACCCAGAGATAATAACTCTGTTTGTTCTCGCTCTGAGCTTCCATCCTAGCTCCCTAAAGGCCTGCCTGACATCCTTGTCCCCTTTCCTACCTATGACGTTAGTGCCAATGTGGACTACGACTTGGGGCTGCTCCCCCTCCCCCTTAAGGACCCGGAAAACACGATCCGAGACATCACGTACCCTTGCACCTGGGAGGCAACATACCAAACGTGAGTCTCTCTCGCTCCCACAAAATCTCCTATCTGTGCCCCTGACTATTGAGTCCCCAATTACTAATGTTCTACTCCTTTCCCCCCTTCCCTTCTGAGCAACAGGGACAGACTCCGTGCCAGAGGTCCGTACCCCATGGCTTAGGGTCCCTGCACAGACTGCTTCTTCCCAGTCCCTCTTACAGTTACCCATCTATCTCCAGTCTTTGGTGTAACTACTTCCCTGAAGCTCCTATCTATGACCCCCTCTGCCTCCCGAATGATTCGAAGTTCATCCAGTTCAAGCTCCAGGTCCCTAACACGGTTTTTGAGGAGCTGGAGTTGGGTGCACTTCCCACAGATGAAATCAGCAGGGACACTGACGGCGTCCCTCACCTCAAACATTCTGCAGGAGAAGCATTGTACTGCCTTCACTGACATCACCTCTAGATTTAAAAAAAACAAGAAGAAAAAGAAACGAAGAGCTTACCTGATATTCCCTCAAACCCTGCTCCCGGTGAAAGGTAAGCAAATTTAAAGGCACTCACTCACCTTCACGACAGGCCCCAAGCTGCCTCTAGGTCAGGGGTGGGCAAATTTTTCCGTGCAAGGGCCACATTCAGAAATTCACAATTCACAAAGGGCCGCATAGTATATTAAGTAAAATAATTACTTCACCCGGTTATGATTCTGGGCGCCTCATACAGAACATAGAACAGTACAGCACAGTACAGGCCCTTCGGCCCTCGACGTTGTGCCGAGCAATGATCATCCTACTCAAGTCAACGTATCCACCCTATACCAGTAAGTAACCCAACAGCCCCCCCATTAACCTTAAAAAAAATTAAAAAAAAAAATTTTTTTTTAATGACTTGGAGGGCCGCAGAAATACCTTTGGCGGGCCGCATGCGGCCCGCGGGCCGTAGTTTGCCCACCCCTGCTCTAGGTCATCTCTAAGGTATAGGACGGCTGCCTGAGGTTAAATTGCGCTGTAAGAGTTAGTCAATTTCCCCTTAGCGCTGGGATTCTAGGGATATTGTTCTCTTCTTCAGTCATTTTGCTTTGCAGCAATGGGTGAGATGTTATGTCTCGAAAGTTGTGCCTCCCTCCTCTGCAACCCCCATGGAGAAGGATAAGAGCAGCAACGTCATGGAAATACTGTTATGACCCTTGTGGAAACAAACTACAAACAACCCAACTAAGACCAATATACAAAACTTCACTTTTATATTAGCAATCACACCAAAATCAATGTAAATTAAACATGAATTAACAGGAAAATTGCAATAATATGACCGATAAATTACACATAGCAGATACAAAGACATATCTCACACATTTCTCAGTCAGCCCATTCAGCACGTATCACATTCATTTCAGCCACAATATCCTTCAAAACGTTGAACTTCTTCAAATCAAATTCCATCTTCATTTCTCTAAAGCTTTAGCACCAAGTCTCATCAAACAACGGCATTACTTCACCCAATTTCCACAAATATAATTTTCACAGTCGACACATTTCCAGATCCCTTCTTCTTCACAAAACACTGGTCATGTGGGGCCTGTTTGTGCACTATGCCAGTGCATAAAGGGTCCCCAAATCCAGATATAAAGCTTTGTTCAAGATTCGAGCTCCAGCAGCTTGCAGTCAAGTAGAACGTAGAACATAGACCAGTACAGCACAGAACAGGCCCTTCAGCCCTCGATGTTGTGCCGAGCAATGATCACCCTACTCAAACCCACGTATCCACCCTATACCCGTAACCCAACAGCCCCCCTCCCCCCCTTAACCTTACTTTTTTAGGACACTACGGGCAATTTAGCATGGCCAATCCACCTAACCCGCACATCTTTGGACTGTGGGAGGAAACCGGAGCACCCGGAGGAAACCCACGCACACACGGGGAGGACGTGCAGACTCCGCACAGACAGTGACCCAGCCGGGAACCGAACCTGGGACCCTGGAGCTGTGAAGCATTTATGCTAACCGCCATGTTACCGTGCTGCCCCTGTCTCTGAGAATCTCCCATTTATAGGACCCTGGGCTTTAAGTATAAAGGGTAAGAGGGCAAAAGTTAAGAGGCCATGATGAATCTTCATAAAATACTGGTTCTGTCCCAAATGGGTGCCCCTGGCCCAAATGTCAAATTCTGGGCACGACAGTTTAGTAAATTGACAACTATAGAGAGGGTGCAGAGAAGAGTTTAAAAATGGATCAAAAGATAAAGATAAAGAATAAATAAAACTCACCCATGGTGGCATTGATTGCCGTTGATTCGGGAGATTTCGCGCCCTTTTTGTTCACCAGGCGCGCAGGCGCGCTCCGGCCGCCCGCGGTGCGCAGGCGCGCTCCGGCCGCCCGCGGTGCGCAGGCGCGCTCCGGCCGCCCGCGGTGCGCAGGCGCGCTCCGGCCGCCCGCGGTGCGCAGGCGCGCTCCGGCCGCCCGCGGTGCGCAGGCGCGCTCTGGCCGACCGCGGTGCGTGCTCCCTTCTCTTCACGCTGCTGCCCCCATCCAATTGATGCCCGGGGCCAGCGCACCGTCGGCCCCCCCCTCTGCACGCCACTGTCTGTGAGGACAAGGCGGAGCTTTGAAAGGGTATCTGTGCCTTGGCTCGGTTAGTGAAGAAGTCTATCCAGGTCAAGTGTGCTACAATCTTCCTCTTTTCTAAATATGTGGCCTCCTTCATCAAGAGATTGGTGACTCTCCTGGAGAGCCGCATTCTGCAGACCTGTCAGTGGCTCTGGGAGATGGATCTGGATCTGCATGCTATCGCCTTGTCCATGAGCTCCAAGAAGCAATGACAAGGCCAGAGGAAGACGAGGCACTTGGAGTCTCCACCTCATCCTCATACTTCTCGGATCAGCAGGGAGGTACGAGGGAGGAGAATCAGCTGCTTTTTGCATCTGAGGTCTCCTCTCAGGGCACTCCTGCTGCTGACAGCAGTTCTTCAGACCCTTTGCCAATGACACCAGCCCCTCAGGTAGCCATGGTGACAGAAGAGGGCGGCATGGTAACACAATGGTCAGCACTGTCGCTTCACAGCGCCAGGGACCCAAATTCGATTCCCGGCTTGGGTCACTGTCTGTGCAGAGTCTGCACGTTCTCCTCATGTCTGCATGGGTTTCCTCCGGGTGCTCTGGTATCTTCCCACAATCCAAAAATGTGCAGGTTAGGTGGATTGGTCACGCTAAAATTGCCCGTAGTGTCCAAAATTTAGGTGGGGTTGTTGGGTTACGGGGATAGGGTGGAGGTGTGGGCTTAGGTAGGTGCTCTTTCAGGAGCCAGTGTGGACTCGATGGGCCAAATGGCCTCCTTCTACACTGCAAATTCTATTATTCTCTATTCTATGATTCCTGTGGCCCATCAGGTCTCAGGGAACTACAGGTCATCCCAGAGTACAGGACAGCAAGGTCAGCAGGCTGCCTCCACTTGGGATGGCAATGAAGAAGAAACACCACATAGGAACACACATAAGAGAATTATTGAAAATGCACGAGATACACTTGAGCCTCACAAATGAGTAAACAGTTGATGCTTCTCTGCTTGCGAGTGATAATTAATGTAACCAGTGTCTGACTTGGTTCATGAAAATGTCTATCTATTGCTGGTGGCCTTCCAGCAGTACAAGATTGGCATGTGTTGACCCCAGCATGGGGGTAACAATGTGTGTTGGCTCTTCATTTGCACATTGCAGAAGCACCTGGTTTTAGTGGCTGAGAGAGTCTGAACTTGGAGCAGAGGTGAGTGGCATCAGTACGCTTGTTATGTGGATCTTTATTTGCCTGGAGAATTGAAATAGGATGGATCAGGAGAAACACGTGTGGAGAAATGGCTCCCCAGCCTTCCTTCTGCTTATATCTTGGTGCCCTCCAAGTTGGCCCCTCATGCTTGCCAGGTAGCTGCAGCTCCCCTTCAGCTTCCTCATCTTCCTCCTTGTTTGAGGATGCCATGGGTTCCACTGGAGTCAGGGCCTTCCCCCTTTGGAGTGCCAGGTTGTGCAAAATGCAGCATATGACCACTATGCGGGAGACTCTTGCAAAGGCATAATGAGGAGCACCACCCGTCCTCTGGATTGTATTATGTTCAAACCACTTGAGCACCACCAGACAATCTGACTGTGGGACAACATGCCAGTAGTTGTTGCACTGCTGCACTGTCCATCTCTACATCAGGATCCTCCCAAGTCAACCCCTTCCCAGTAGCATGTTCTCATCATGGGGACCTCGACCCCAAATCAATGACTGCCCAGCTCCTTTGAAGGTGATAAAGAAAAAAGCCTCACTGCATGGCTGCCATTTGCAGCTCCAACAGCAGTTACCAACACATAGCTGCCATTCAAAACTCTGCTGAGTCTCCGGTGCCCGTCTCCAATACCACCCCCGTCCCTTGTGTGCTCAATGTTAAATACAGAGAAGCCTGCAAAATTGCCTTCTATTGCCTCATTAACAAGCTTAAGTACCTTCCTATTGCTCAATTTTAAAATGTGAGCAGTGTCCCCACACATCTTGTTATCTGCCACTCATATAATCAAGGCCTGGGGCCCGACTCAATATCATGTCTCACAATTTTACCCCTGCTGTCAATTGTTATCTGTTTCTGTGCGTAAAGTCCTGACACCATTTTGTGAGATGGTTGAAGGCCAAGTTCATCCTTTGCTTGTATTAAAATGACAGGGGACAGTTTAGCTCAGTTGGCTAGATAGCTGGTTCATGATGTAGAGCTAGGCCATCAGCATGGGTTCAATTCCTGTACTCAGGTTACCTGAGGTTACTCAGGAAAGTCCTGCCTTCACAACTTTGCCCCTTGCCTGAGGTGTAGTAATCCTTAGGTTGAACGACCACCAGTCAGCTCTCCCCCTCAAAGGGGAAAGCAGCCTATGGTCATCTGGGACTATGGTGACTTTACTTTACCAAGTATGAAGAGGAATGCACTATATCAAAGTTGATTAAGAGTCCTGAGAAAACTCTCCAGGAAGTGTGAGTCTAGTCAAAAGGGTAGGGTGTTCTTTGCCCAAACTCATATTTACAACAGTACTGCAGAATAGAGGGCAGCATGGTAGCAAAAGTGATTAGCACTGTGGCTTCACAGCGGCAGGGTCCAAGGTTCAATTCCCTGCTGGGTCACTGTCTGTGCGGAGTCTGCACGTTCTCCCTGTGTCTGCGTGAGTTTCCTCCGGGTGCTCCGGTTTCCTCCCACAGTCCAAAGACGTGCAGGTTAGGTGGATTGGCCGTGATAAATTACCCTTAGTGACCAAAAATGGTTAGATGAGGTTATTGGGTCACGGGGATCGGGTGGACTGTGAGGGCTAAGTGAGGGCTTAAGTGGGTCGGTGCAGACTCGATGGGCCGAATAGCCTCCTTCTGCACTGTATGTTCTATGTTCTAGAGTATTTCTCATTTTTGCAATTTATTTATTTTTAAATCAGTATTTATTTTTATATATTTAAATACCATAGATTTCAAGAAAATGGAAGTGTTCTTAGCATTTTGGATGAACAACATCTATGTATCAAAACTACTTTCAGTTAGACAATGGTTTTTCTCCCAGTACATTTTCAGGACTGAGAATTAAGTAAAGGTTTGTGCACTTATATCCTGGTGAGATTGCTTTTCTGCATATAACATTTTGGAAGCAATTTTCTGGGGCAGGTTCAACAGATGACACTAATTCTGACATTTCCATGATAAGCAGTGAAAATTAGCCTGTTGAATTTAATGAATTATGTTTAATCAAGGAATATATTTAACCTAAAGGAGTGTCGTTTTCATGAAATATATGACAGCGGTGTTTTTTTTCACTCTACTGAACAACTTGCCAATTGTTCAATTATTCTCTGATCATTTACTGAAGAAAAAACAGGTTTGAAGATAAGATTACCCCAACATAATTGCAACCTCACAGAAATAAGGCAAAACAATGGCTTTCACATACAAGATTAGATTTGTTCCACATGAACTGTTTTGACTTTCCAAATCAAATTGATTTATTAGGACTTTGCTACATAATAAAATGGTTGATGGCTGTTATAGTGCATTTGTCTTCAGTGCCCTTTATAGATATTTCATTTGAGCAGATTTGTTAAAATATTCTGGAATCACATTGAAATCATGTGCTTCCAATATTTTCTGTGTGACACAAAATAAGGGGAAAGTAAGAAAGAAATGATGAAGTGTGAGTACTCTGACTGTTGACATGAGGACATGCAGGGGGTCAGAATGATATTTATTGATGTAACCCTCAGCTTCCAATCTGCCGTACTGAATGCACATCATACAGCTGTCATGACAGATACTGTTGAAAAAATGATGTTTTGGGTACAATTTTCAGCTCTCATTTACAAAGAGTACTGAAGCAGCAAAAATTAGTAACAGATCTCACAATGTATCTTATTTTGACACGATGCTTCAGACCTTTGATCTGGAAAAGAACAACATATGTATCATCCATGAGTTGCTGAAATCTTGCAGAACCTCACCAGTAAGATGGCTTTAAACACTGTTCATAGCTGATCTCACCACTGAAGCTTTATATTGCATGCAATCAATTACAGTGGATCAAAGACTGTTTCATTGGCAAAATAATTGATTTGTTGTAATTTTGCTTTCTCGCTTTTGATTTTGTTGATTTACACCAGTGCGTTTTATTTCTCTTCAAAGCTTCTCAGCCGCACAATCACACTGAGTTGGGAAAGCTGTGCGAGTAGGTGAGGGGGAGTGGCGAGGGAGCAGGCCAGGAACCCCTAATGCTAATGCATTACATTCAGTTACGAGGTACACCGACTGCAATGTGTCTTCAGGTAGTGTTTATCTCAGTTTTAAGGAATTAAATATGAGGGAAAATATTGATATCAGCTGTTTTGGGTATTTATAATTTTGCTACTGAATTTGTCACGTATTTTATTTTCACTGGCACGCCAGACGATCCTAACGCATGCGAGGGAACCTGCATTTCTCAATGGACATTACTGGATCTCCTGACACATTCCAGCAGAAAACCTACACAGGAGTTAATTTGCACTAACATTGTGACAGTGCTGCACATTATGAAGCACAGCTGACTGAGCGTGATATATTGTGTGTGGTTTGCAAAATGCATTCTGCCCACCTAGCCAGACCTGACTCTATTTCTGACTATATGCATGCACAGAGCTGTATTCCTGCAGTGACAATTTTTATAATGGCAGGACAGTATGGACAGGACTATTCACTGGTTTATTCCGCAAAAATAGTAAGTTTACAAAGCACCCAGCAGGCCTGCTGAAAATTCTTTAAAGTTGGCTTGGGCGGTATGGTAGCACAGTGGTTAGCACCGTTGCTTTGCTGCGCTAGGGTCCCAGATTCGATTCCCGGCTTGGGTCACTGTCTGTGCGGAGTCTGCACATTCTCCCCGTGTCTGCGTGGATTTCCTCCGGTTGCTCTGGTTTCCTCCCAAAGTCCCGAAAGACGTGCTTGTTAGGTGAATTGGACATTCTGAATTCTCCCTCAGTGTACCCAAATAGGCGCCGGAGTATGACGACTGGGGGATTTTCACAGTAACTTCATTGCAGTGTTAATGTAAGCCTACTTGTGACACTAATAAAGATTCTTGGAGTTTCAGAATTAGCGATTATAAATGAGTGCAACACCTGAACTTCTGGTGGCGACCATGGAGTAAGCGGTCGCACATTTGGCAGCTCCTGCTCATGGTGGTCTTTTTGTTGCCTTTATGCCGGATTGTTGCAGGAATTTTGAAGAGATAGGGTGTAGAAGCAAGAACAGAAGAAAGGGACCCCCAGTTTATGGAGCTGCTGCCCAGAAGTCATCGGAAAAGAACGAACCACGTGGTGGTGGCAAGTGGGAGCGGACAACGCGCGTGGGGATGGCGGACGAACAGGGGTCGGACCTCGTCAGCTCAGTGGTCAATGGACCAGTTGGTGAGCTTCTTAAATGAGAATTGCGGAGGACCTGGCCCGGGTGGTGGACTTGATCAAGGCAGTGGTTGACTGCGTGGAGACGAAACTGGCGGCCCAGGGTCAGGCGATCCAGAGGTTGGAGGAACTGGCGGGGGAGCAGGAGGACCAGTCCACCTAGATGGCAGCAGAGATTGGGATGCTGCATGATCAGCAGAAGAGGCTGATGGAGAAAGTGGAGGACTTGGAAAATCGTTCTCGGAGGCAGAACATTCGGATCGTGGGTCAGCCGGAGGGGATCGAAGGATCAGAAGCTGGTGCATATGTGGGAAAGATGTTGAAGAAGCTGCTTGGGGAAGGTGTGTTTGATCGACCGCTGGAGGTGGATCGGGCCCACAGGACACTGATGCACAAGCCCCAGGGGAGTGAGCTGCCGAGGGCGATGGTGATGCGATTGCATCGGTTCCTGGACGAGGAACGAATTATGAGGTGGACCAGGCAGACGAGACGATGTACGTGGGAAGAGGTAAAGATCTGGGTGCACCAGGACCTGGGAGCAGAGTTTGCGAAGAGGAGGGTGGGGTTTAATAAGGTCAAATTGGCCCTGTAGAAGAAGGCATAAAGTTTGGTTTACTGTACCCAGCTCACCTATGGGTGACCTATGGGAGCCGGGAGTTGTACATTGGCTCGTCGGAGGAGGCAGCGGACTTTATGAAGGAGAATAGACTGACAGGAGAAGGAGGATCTTGAACTTTGACTGAGGAGAACTAAACTATATTTTGTAAAACTTTGGATTTGTGTTGTTTGGAGGACTTATTTTGGGAGATTTGCTGGCTTCTTGCCATTTTGTTTGGTTCGGTTTGGGGTTAGGCTGGTAGTAATTTGTAAAGGGAGGAGGGGTGGGAGACCTTGGGAGGGATTGTTTGTTTGTTTTTGCTTCTTGCATTTGTTTTGATTGTTTGCACAAAGAGCGCGAGGTGGGGGGACGGGAACCAGTGGGGATGAGATGCAGGGTGTGTCATGGGCGGGGGCTGCCAGGCTAGCTGGAAGGGTTAGTTCATGGAAGCAAAGTGGGGGGTGAGCTGAAGTCCGAAGTGGGGGTGGGGAGGGGGGGGGGGGGGGGGAAGGGGGAGGGGGGATTGGGGGGATTAGACTGCTGACGGGAGGGGAATTTCAAATTGGAGCAGGAGGAGGGTTGATGACGGTGGTTGCCTGAGGGTGGGCCAGGGGAGGAGCGGGACATAGGCCGAAGACTGGCCTAGGAGAGGTTATGGTTGATCGGCAGGGAGGAGGGAGGGAGTGGGGGCGGCGGGCTGGCCCTCCCGACCAGGCTGGCCACGTGGAACGTTCGTGGATTGAATGGGCAGTCAAAAGGGCCTGTGTGTTCGCGCAATTAAGGCAACTGAAGGCGGATGTGGCCATGTTGCAGGAGACACATTTAAAGGTGGGAGATCAGATTAGGTTGAGGAAGAGATGGGTTGAGCAGGTGTTTCATTTGGGATGAGACTTTTAAATGAGGGGCGCGGTGACAATCCTGGTCAATAAGCGGGTGGGATTCGAGATGGGGAAGATAGAGGCAACCCGGAGGGTAGATATATTCTGGATAGTGGGAAGCTGAAGGGAATGGCCATGGTATTGGTAAATATATATGCCCTGAACTGGGATGACGTTGAGTTTGTTAGATGGGTGCTGGGGTAGATCCCGGACCTGGACTCACATCGACTGATTATGGGGGGAGATTTCAAAATGGTCCTGGATCCGAGGCTGGATCGGTCGAGTTCCAGGCCTGGGAAGGTATCAACTATGGCAAATGAGACTCGACTTCCGGGCGGCGAGCGAGGAGGTCGCAGGGAGAGGGGCTCCCGCAAGCGCCAGGAAGGAACCCCCCCGACAGGCCGGACGGCGGAGGAGGAGCGGGCGGCAACGGCGGAGGAGGAGCGGGCAGCAACGGCGGAGGAGCGGGCGACAACGGAGGAGCAGCGGGCGGCAGCGGCGGGCGGCAGCGGAGGAGAAGCGGAGGAGGAGCGGGCGGCAGCTGAGGAGGAGCGGGCGGCGGCGGAAGGCGGAGGCCAGGAGCGACGGCGACAGGGAGGCCCAGCAGCGGCAGGTCCAACCCCTCTCTCCCCCCCCCCCCCCCCACGCGGGCCGGGAACGGTGCGGCAGCGGCGGGCCCTCTTCCCCCCCCCCCCCAAACCAGCAGCGGGACACCACCCCCCCCCCCAACCAGCAGCGGGGACACCAACCCCCCCCCCCCCCCCAACCAGCAGCGGGGACACCAACCCCCCCCCCCCAACCAGCAGCGGGGACACCAACCCCCCCCCCCCCCCCCCAACCAGCAGCGGGGACACCAACCCCCCCCCCCCCAACCAGCAGCGGGGACACCACCCCCCCCCCCCAACCAGCAGCGGGGACACCACCCCCCCCCCCCCCCAACCAGCAGCCCCACTCGCCCCCCCCCTCCCCCCAACTGCAGTGACCACCACGTGGCAAGGACAAAGGGGGACTCTCTCTCTCTCTCCTGGGCGAGTGGAGAGAGAAAACAAAAGAAAAAAGAGACTTATATTTCTGTTCTTTTTTTAAAATAAAAACCCAAAAGAAAACTGGTAAAGAGAAAAGGGGTGAAATAAAGGGGTAAAGGAAAGAAGGGGGGAAATAAATTTTTCATTTAAAAAAAAAATATATACATATATTTTTATATATATATATATATATATTAATAAAATTAAAATAGGGTGCGGAAAAGGGGGAAAAGAAGAACAAGGAGAGAAGAAACGATGAAGGGGAAGGGGGAGAAAAAAATGCCAGAAGGGACCCAAGAGAAAGGGGGCACCGGAGGTGGACGGGGCAAAGGGCAAACCAGCTCGGGCGAACGAGTCAACACGCGAAGCAGCGGGAAGAATGTATCGCCGCATCCAAAAGAGCTGGACTGGTGGGCAACCTCTCCCCTGGGGTTAGAGGGGGGCGTGAATTGGAAGGAAGCCATTGCCGAGGTGGTGAGGGAGCAGCTGCAGGCAATCAAGGCAGAGTTAAAAGCAGACACAGAGGCCGCAGCACAGGCAGCAGTGACCAGGGCCATGTCAGGGGTGCAGCAGGCTCTGACCAGAATGGAGGAGAAAGTGGATGCCCAAGGGAAGATACTGGAAGCCCAAGGGAAGATACTGGAAGCCCAAGGGGCAACCATTAAAGAGCTGGAGAAGGCAGCGACTGACGTGAGCGACCGGGTCATGTTCCTGGAGAGGGAAATGGCGAAACTGAGTGCAACACAGGGGAGCCTGAAGGGCAGGGTAGACGACCAGGAGATCAACTCGAGAAGGCAAAACATTAAGATAGTGGGCCTGCCAGAGGGGATAGAGGGTAGAAATCCCACAACATTCGTGGCTGCGATGCTGGGCTCCTTAGTGGGGCGGGAAACTTTTCCCACCCCACCGGAAATGGACAGAGCTCATCGGTCACTGCGCCCGAAGCCCAAGGAAGGGGAAAAACCGAGAGCAGTTATAGCCAGACTGCACCGGTACCGGGATAGGGAGACAATCCTGCGCTGGGCCAAGGAGAATAGAGCCTGCAATTGGGACGGGCACGCCATCAGAATCTACGAGGATTTTGGAGCGGACATAGCTAAGAGACGGGCGGAGTTCAACAGAGCGAAAGCAGCTCTCTATAAGAACAAAGTACGTTTTGGTATGCTGTACCCAGCAAAACTCTGGGTCACATACCAACACAAGGAATATTTCTTTACAGCCCCTGCCGAGGCGAATAGATTCGTTGAGGAGCACGGGCTGGAAAAACGCCATGGGAAGTAGGGACGAGGGGCCCATGGCAAGGAGATACGTCATGCCGACGGGGGGGTGGGGAGGGGCGAGGCAAAGCCAGCCCCCTCCCCCCTGGCAGGAGCACCCAGGAAAAACAACCCAATGCCCAAGGGCCCGCTCCAGGTGGGAGGCCAGGCCCCGGCACGAGGGAACGGGAGTACTGGAGAGGGGAGAGGGGAAGGGGGACAGCAACCTCCGAGCGGGGAGCCACCGTGCTAGCAGGAAAGCTAGCGAAGGGGGCGCGCAACAGAGCAGGGCCGCAGCGCACCCCCAACAGGGGGGAAGGCGCCAGGCAGGGGAGGGGGGGGATCACCCATCAAAGGTGGGAGAGCAAATGGGGACAGGAATGGGGGAGAGAGGGGCAATGGAGGGGTACACAGGGGTATCCCCGAAAGGGATAGAGCGGGGGGGGGGGGCACTCAGGGGGCGAGAGACCAGGGAGGGGAAATGCAGGGACGAAGGGACAAAAGAGGCCAGAAAGGGAATAGGGCCACAAAGTGCCACAGACAAGGGCTCGAAACAGGGAACTGCTGCAAACACCCACCCAGTACGGTCTGTGGGTGAAGGGGCCCCCCGGAGTGCAGGGGGCTACCCGCGTGGCGGACACACAGTGGACGGCCATGGCGGGTGTCCCCGGGACAAGGGGGAACCCCGGAGCGCAGGGACCCGACCGCATGGGGAGAGCAGTGATAGTGGACATCCTGGACGGCCCCCTAACAAAGGGAAACCCCAGAGGGCAGGGGCGCGTCCACCGGACAAATATGGTTAACCCCACAGGAGCAAGGGGGCAGAAGCCCCCCACCAGAATAGTCACCTGGAACGTAAGGGGACTTAATGGCCCAGTGAAGAGATCTAGAGTCCTCACCCACCTTAGAAACATGAGGGCCGACATAGTCTTCCTCCAAGAGACGCACTTGAGGGAGCAGGACCAACTGCGGGTAAGAAAGGGCTGGGTGGGACAAACCTATCATTCCTGTTATGGGGCAAGGGCCAGGGGGGTGGCGATCCTGATTGGCAAGAGGACAATGTTTAGGGCGACAAAGACGGTTACGGACCCAGGGGGACGGTATGTCATGGTCAGCGGGGCCCTGGATGGGGCGCCGGTAGTCCTAGTTAACGTGTATGCGCCCAACTGGGACGACACGAGCTTCATCCAAAAGACCATGGCAGAAATCCCGGACATAGCGACGCACCGACTAATCATGGGGGGGGACTTCAACTGTGTACAAGACCCAACGACGGACAGATCAAACCCCAGAACGGGGAAAACCTCAAACATGGCAAGGGAACTCAGTCACTATATGGAGCAGATGGGAGCAGTAGACCCCTGGAGATTCGCCCACCCGGGGGAGAAAGAATTCTCTTTCTTCTCCCCAGTACACAACGTGTACACCAGAATTGACTTCTTTGTGGTGGGGAAAACGGTGCTTCCAGAGATAGACAAGGTGGAATACTCCGCAATTGTGATATCAGACCACGCCCCACACTACATGGATGTGCGGCTAGAGACGGGAAGGGCCCAGCGCCCCAAATGGAGGTTGGACGGTGCCTTACTAGCTGACAAGGCCTTCAGCGAAAGGATAGCGCGGGCCATAGCGGAGTACACTGAGATCAACCAAAACGGGGAGGTCTCACCCTCCACGTTCTGGGAAGCGCTTAAGGCCGTACTAAGAGGGGAAATCATAGCCTACAAAGCGCAAAGAGATAGGGAGGAAAGGGTGGCTAGGCAGAAGCTGGTCGACTCCATACTGGAGGTAGACCATAAATACTCCGAGGCCCCGACCGTAGAACTCCTGGCGGAGAGGAAAGAATTACAAAGGAACTTTGACCTGCTCTCCACCAGGAAAGCAGTACACCAACTCCGCCAGGCACGCGGGGCCCTATACGAACACGGAGACAAAGCCAGCCGCCTGTTGGCCCACCAGCTGAGAAAGCAGGCAGCCAGCAGAGAAATTGCGCAAATCAGAGATACCAGAGGCACGTTGGAAACAGAACCAGAGAGGATTAACAAAACCTTCAAGGCCTTCTACCAAGAGCTGTACACCTCAGAGCCCCCAACGGGGAAGGCTGGGATGAACCGGTTTCTTGACGGACTGGACATACCAGTTGTGGGAGAGGGCAGAAAACGGGATCTGGAAGCACCACTAGCACTGGGAGAGATCATGGAGAGCATTAGCTCCATGCAGGCGGGGAAGGCGCCGGGACCGGACGGATTCCCGGCGGACTTCTACAAAAAATTTGCGACAGCGCTGGCCCCGCACCTGCGGGAGATGTTCACAGACTCGCTAGCTAGGGGCACATTGCCACCCACGTTAGCACAGGCCTCAATC
Source organism: Scyliorhinus canicula (assembly GCF_902713615.1). Lineage (NCBI taxonomy): Eukaryota > Metazoa > Chordata > Chondrichthyes > Carcharhiniformes > Scyliorhinidae > Scyliorhinus > Scyliorhinus canicula. The sequence goes on along the minus strand of NC_052147.1, from coordinate 200,423,180 downwards.
TCGCTGATACCTAAGAAAGACAAAGACCCAACGGAATGTGGGTCATACAGACCCATATCTCTGCTGAATGCAGACGCCAAAATACTGGCCAAAATCCTAGCCAAGAGGCTAGAAGACTGTGTACCTGAGGTGGTCACAGAGGACCAGACGGGCTTTGTCAAAGGTAGACAGCTTACCGCGAACATCAGGCGCCTGCTGAACGTGATAATGACCCCCTCCGGGGAGAGAACACAAGAGGTGATCGTCTCCCTGGACGCAGAAAAGGCCTTCGACAGAGTCGAGTGGAAATACCTCATAGAGGTACTGGAGCGGTTCGGGCTTGGAACAGGGTTCACCGCTTGGGTAAAGCTCCTGTACAACGCACCCATGGCGAGTGTACAGACCAACAATACCAACTCCCAATACTTCCAGCTGCACAGGGGCACCAGACAAGGATGCCCACTGTCCCCGCTGCTGTTCGCACTAGCAATTGAACCGCTAGCAATCGCGCTCAGGGCAGCAAAAAATTGGAGGGGGATCCGAAGGGGAGGTAGAGAGCACAGAGTCTCACTCTATGCGGATGATCTGCTCCTCTATATCTCGGACCCACAAAGCAGCATGGACGGAATCATCGCGCTCCTGAAAGAGTTTGGAGCCTTCTCGGGCTACAAACTCAACATGAGCAAAAGTGAGATCTTCCCAGTACACCCGCAAGGGGGGGGGGGGGGGGGGGGCAGCACTAAAGGGGCTGCCGTTCAATCAAGCCCGACATAAATTCCGCTACCTGGGGATCCAAATAGCCCATGACTGGAAAGGGATCCACAAATGGAACCTCACCAGCCTGACGGAGGAAGTTAAAAAGGACCTGCAAAGATGGAACACACTCCCGCTCTCCCTCGCGGGGAGAGTTCAGACGATCAAGATGAACGTACTGCCCAGGTTCCTCTTCCTGTTTAGATCCATTCCGATCTACATCCCCAAGGCCTTTTTCAAAGCGCTGGACAAACTCATCATGGCGTTCGTATGGGGGGGTAAAAATGCTAGGATCCCAAAGAAGGTCTTACAAAAAACAAAAACCAGGGGAGGGCTAGCCCTCCCGAATCTACAATTCTACCACTGGGCAGCAACAGCCGAGCGAGTAAGGGGATGGATCCAGGAGCCAGAGGCTGAGTGGGTGCGTGCGGAGGAGGCCTCCTGCATGGGAACCTCCCTCCGGGCCCTCGCCACGGCAGCACTCCCATCCCCACCCAAAAAACACTCCAGCAGCCCAGTGGTGACAGCCACCCTCCAATCCTGGAACCAACTGCGGCAGCAACTTGGCCTGACCAAAATGTCGAACAGGGCTCCCATCTGCAACAACCATAGGTTCACACCAGCACTGACTGACGCCACCTTCAAAAGGTGGAGGCAGGACGGGGGGACACTGACAGTCAGGGACCTATACACGGACGACAGGATCGCAACACTGGACGAACTGACAGAGAAGTTTCAGCTAGCTGGGGGGAACGAGCTACGGTACCTGCAGCTCAAAAACTTCCTACGAAAGGAGACAAGGACGTACCCACAACCGCCACGACAGACACTACTGGAAGACCTACTGGACGCAAGTATCCTAGAGAAAGGGAACTGTAGTGACATGTATGACCGACTGGTAGATAGGGACGACACCGTACTGGACGCAACAAGAAGGAAATGGGAGGACGACCTGGGGATGGAGATAGGGTGGGGACTCTGGAGCGAAGCACTGCATAGGGTCAACTCCACCTCCACGTGCGCAAGGCTCAGCCTGACGCAACTAAAAGTGGTACATAGAGCCCACTTAACAAGAACCCGTATGAGTAGGTTCTTCCCGGAGGTGGAAGACAGATGTGAACGGTGCCAAAGAGGCCCGGCCAACCACGCCCACATGTTCTGGTCTTGCCCCAGACTCGTGGAGTACTGGACAGCCTTCTTCGAGGTTATGTCCAAAGTGGTGGGAGTGAGGGTGGAGCCATGCCCGATAGTGGCGGTCTTCGGGGTTTCAGAACAGCCAGATCTATTCCTGGGGAGGAGGGCGGACGCCCTTGCCTTTGCCTCCCTGATCGCCCGCCGTAGAATCCTGTTTGGCTGGCGGTCAGCAGCACCGCCCAGAGCTGCGGACTGGCTGTCCGACCTCTCGGAATCTCTCCAAATGGAGAAAATCAAATTTGCCATCCGAGGGTCGGACGACGGCTTCCACAGAACGTGGGAGCCATTCATGCAACTGTTCCGGGACCTATTTGTGGCCAATGTACAAGAGGAAGAATAGTCGGGGGAAGGTAGCGGGAGGGGGGGGGGGGGGGGGCTCCAGGTTCGGTACGGGGGTTCGATGGCTAGCTAAGGCCCAAAACCAAACTAAATAACATGTTGGGGGGGGGGGGGGGGGGGGCGCAGTTACTACTACGAAGATGCTTACCTGTAAATATGTATGTTAATTTTTGCGTGTTTGTTTGTTGTTTTTTTTTTTGTTCTTTTTCTCTCCTAACAATTTGTAATTTGTTCAATATAAAATATGAAAACTGAATAAAAACATTTATAAAAAAAAAACTATGGCAAATGAGCTGCGGGGATTTATGGAGCGCATGTCCGTAGAGGTGATTCGGGAGGCCAAGGAGTAAGGAGTTTTCATTCTACTCCCATGTGCACAAGGTGTATTCCCGGATAGACTTCTTTGTATTGGACAAAACGCTGCTGGCTGAGGCGGTAGATGCTGAACATTCAGACCACGCCCCACTCTGGGTAGATCTGCAAGTCAACAAGGGAAAGGCCCAGTGCCCACAGTGGAGGTTAGATGTGGGGTTGTTAGCGGAGGAGGAGATGTGCGAGCGGGTGAGGGAGGCCATTCGGGGATATATAAAGATTAATGACACAGGTGAAGTTTGGGTGGGGGTGGTGTGGGAGGGACTGAAGGTGGTTATTAGGGGGGAATTCATCTCCATTTGGGCCCATAAGGAGAAGGCTCAACGGGTGGAATTGGACAGGCTGGTAGGTGAAATCCTACAGGTGGACAGGAGGTATGCGGAGTCTCCGGATGACAGGCTTCTGAAAGAGCATCAGAGACTGCAGCTGGAATTTGGGCTCCTGTCCACAGGTAAGGCAGAGGGACAGCTGAGGAGGGTGAAGGGGGTGGTGTATGAATATGGGGAAAAAGCCAGCAGGATGTTGGCGCACCAGCTGAGGAAACAGGAGACAGCGAGAGAGATTGGCAAAGTAAATAGAACATAGAACATAGAACAGTACAGCACAGAACAGGCCCTTCGGCCCTCAATGTTGTGCCGAGCCATGATCACCCTACTCAAACCCACGTATCCACCCTATACCCGTAACCCAACAACCCCCCCCCTTAACCTTACTTTTATTAGGACACTACGGGCAATTTAGCATGGCCAATCCACCTAACCCGCACATCTTTGGACTGATGATAAATGATATAGGGGAGAAGATGATTTTGGATCAGGTGGGGGTAAATTATGTGTTTCGGGAGTTTTAGAGTAGATTGTACAAATCGGATCCCCCAGCCAGGGAGGAGGGTATGAAGCGATTCCTGGGAGGAGGGGGGGGGGGGGGGGGGGGGGTGCTGGAGGTCCCGAGGATAGATGAGTAACTGGTGGAGGGCTTGGGAGCCCCAATTGGGCTGGGGGAGGTTATAGACAGGTTGGGGGCGATGCAATCGGGTCAGGCCCTGGGACCCAATGGATACGGTTGAGTTTTATAAAAAGATTTACGGGTTGCTGGGGCAGCTCCTGATAAAGGCTTTTAATGAGTCCCAGGAGCTGGGTGTGCTCCCCCGAATGTTATCGCAGGCATCAATCTCCCTTATTTTGAAGCGGGATAAGGATCCAGAGAGTTGTGGGTCGTATAGGCCGAACTCCCTGTTGAATGTGGATGCAAAATTGCTGGCAAAGGTCTTGGTCACATGTATAGAGGATTGTGTTCTGGAGATAATAGGGGAGGACCAGACGGTATTTGTGAAGAGACAACACCTGATGTCCAATATTAGACGGCTCCTAAATGTGATAATGATACATGTGGAGGGGTGGGAGGTCGAGGTGGTGGCGGCCATGGATGCAGAGAAGGCCTTTGACTCTCCCCACTACTGTTTGCCCTGGCCATAGAGCCTTTGGCAATGGCGCTGAGGGAATCGAACATTTAGCGGGGTACAGTGAGGGGGGGGGGGGTGGAGCAGAGGGTCTCGCTCTATGGGGATGATTTGCTCCTGTATATAACAGACCCATTGGGGGGATTGCAGGAATTATGGGAATGCTGGAGGAATTTGGTCGGTTCTCAGGTTACAAACTAAACATGAGCAAGAGCGAGGTCTTCGCGGTCCAGACAAGGGGGCAGGAGACGAGACTGACGGAGATGCTGTTCAAAGTGGTGGGAAGGAATTTTAGGTATCTGGGGATTCAGGTGGCAAGGGACTGGGGTCAGCTTCATAAATTAAATTTGGGCAGGGTGATTGAGCAAATGAAAGGGGACTTCTGTAGGTGGGATGTGCTCCAGCAGTCCCTGGCGAGGAGGGTACAGACTGTGAAAATGACAGTCCTCCCGAGGTTGCTGTTCGTGTTTCAGTGCCTCCCAATCTTCATCCCCAAGGCATTTTCTAGGAAGATGAACGCGGCGATCTCGGGTTTTATATGGGCCAGGAAAGCCCCGAGGGTGAAGAAGGTCCATCCTGATCGGGGGCATGGGGAGGGAGGCTTGGCCCTGCCGAACTTTATTAACTATTACTGGGCGGCTAATATTTTGAAGGTTTGGAAGTGGGTAGTAGGGGAGGGGTCGGTGTGGGAGTGAGTGGAGGCGGCATCTTGCAAGGGCATGAGTCTGGAGGTTCTGTTAAAGGCACTTCTGCCATTCTCGCCGGCTCGGTACTCTACACGCCCAGTGGTAGTGGCAGCCCTGAGAGTGTGGGGGCAATGGAGGCAGTATATGAGACTGGAGGGGGCGTCGGTGTGGTCACTGACCTGTGACAATCAGCGGTTCGCTCCGGGATGGCTGGATGGGGGTTTTAGGAGGTGGCAGCGGGCAAGGATAGAGAGATTTGGGCATCTCTTCATTGAGGAGGAGTTCCCGAACCTGGAGGAGCTAGAGGAGGAGTTTGAGTTGCTGGGTGGGAACGGTTTCCGGTACTTGTAGGTACGGGACTTTGTCCGGAGGCAGGTTCCAAGCTTCCCTCGCCTCCCTCTAGCGGGACTACAGGATAAGGTAATGTCTAAAACAGGGGTTGGGAAGTGGTGGGGACTCTCAGAAATATATAAGGAATTGATGGAATGGGAAGGGGTTCCAATCGGGGAGGTGAAAAGGAAGTGGGAGGACGATTTGGGAGGAGAGTTGGAAGTCCTGAAAAGAGTTAATGCATCCTCGCCGTGTGCCAGGCTCAGCCTGATCCAGTTCAAGGTGGTCCACAGGGTTCATGTGACTGTGGCCTGGATGAGTAGGTTTTTTGAGGCGGTGCGGGGAAGTTCGGCGACTCACGTACACATGTTTTGGGTGTGTCCGAAGCTGAGGGGATTTTGGCCGGGGTTCTCAGATGTCATGTCCGAGGTGGCAATATTTGGAGTGTCGGAAGATCCGGGAGTCCAGGGGGGAAGAAAGGCCGACGTTTTGGCCTTTGCCTCCCTGGTGGCCCGGAGACGGATTTTGCTGGGATGGAGGGACTCGGAGCCTCCAAAGTCGGGGGTGTGGGTCAGTGACATTACACGGTTTCTCATGCTGGAGAAGATTAAGTGCGTCTTAAGAGGTTCAATTCAGGCATTCGCTTGGGGGTGGCAGCCGTTCATCGACTTCTTTAAGGAAAACTGACCGTCAGCGGAATGGTGGGGGGGGAAGTGGTGGGGCGAAGGGGATGCATGGCAGTGAAGAATAGGGGCGGGCAATCTAAGATATGGGTAGCTAGGAGTTAGTGCGGGGGGAGGTTGGGTATGTTACTGTGGGATTTTTACGTGTGTTGGACCTCTCTGCTATTTAGAATGTTAATATGTTGAAATGTTAAAATTATAAATGACTCAATAAAATGTTTTCTAAAAAAAAAATGAGTGCAATACAAATATAGATTATTCTCTGAAAAACAGCAGGACTAGATGCAAGCAAACGGATGAAAGAATTTGTGTTTATTTAGCATCTTATGTCTCTCAGAATGTCCAAAATGCCTCCTTTATTAACAACTTCTATGGCACATTTAACATCATAAAATGGCCCAAAGCGGGTCGGCACGGTGGCGCAGTGGTTAGCCCTGCTGCCTCACGGTGCTGAGGACCCGGGTTTGATCCCGGCTCTGGGTCACTGTCCGTGTGGAGTTTGCATATTCTCCCCGTGTCTGCTTGGTCACATCCCCACAACCCAAAAAGATGTGCAGGGTAGGTGAATTGGCCACGCTAAATTGCCCCTTAATTGAAAAAACTGAATTGGATACTCTAAATTTATTTATAAAAATAAAAATAAAATGGCCCAAAAGGCCTCCCAGGTGTATTATAAAGCAAAATTTGACACTGAGACATAAAAAGTATTATTAAGTCGAATGGCCAAAAGTTTGGTCAAAGAAATAGGTTTTAAAGGAGGAAGGCGAAGTAGAGAATTGGAGAGTAGGAGGGTATTCTGGAGCTTGAAGCCTCGGCAATTGAAGGCGAGGCCCCCAACAGTGAAGAGATTAAAATCGGGGATGCTGAATTGGCCAGAATTAGAGGAGGGCAGATGTATTGGAGGGTTGTGGGGCTGGAGGAGAATATAGTGATAGGGAGGGGTGAGACCAGGGAGAGATTTGAAAACAAGGATGAGAATTTTAGAATCATGATGTTGCTTTATCAGGAGTCAATATAGGGTCAACGAGCACAGGGGTGCTAGGGAATGAAGCATACTGCAAATAAAGACACTGGCCACAGAGTTTTGGATGTCCTCAGTTTTATGGAGGGTAGAATGTGGGAGACCAGCCAGGAATGCGTTAGAAGTTTTATTTTTAAAGTTTAGAGTACTCAATTCATTTTCCAATTAAGGGGCAGTTTAGCGTGGCCAATTCACCTACCCAGCACTTCTTTTTGGGTTGTGGGGGTGAAACCCACGCAAACACAGGAGAACGTGCAAACTCCACACAGACAGCCACGCAGACAGTGAGCCAGAGCCGGGATCAAACTTGGGACCTCGGTGCCATGAGGCTGCAGTGCTAACCCACTGCGCCACCATGCTGCCCCGAATTGCGTTAGAAGTTAAGTCTAGATGTAACAAAGCCATGAAGGAGGAATTCAGCAGCAGATGAGCTAAAAAGACATGAGGGTGAGCAAGTTCATGAATAGGCTCATCTCTGGATCAAATGGTTGTGAACAGCCTGGTTTAATTTCAGACCGTTGCCAAGGAGAGAGATGGAACTGGCAAAAAGGGAGCAGAGTCTTCTCAAGAATACAAGGATACAAAAGAACAAGGAGCAGTAGTAGACCATATGGCCCAGGGAGCCTACGTTGCCATTAAGTACGATCATGGTTGATCTTGGGATTCAATTTACTTTCCAGCCTGCTACCCTCTTGATTCGCTGAGAGACAAAAATACCTATTTATCTCAGCCTTAAATATATTCAACGGTGGAGCAACCAGCCCTCTGCGGTCGAGCATCCCAAAGATTCATCATTCTTCGAGTGGAGTAATTTCTCCTCATCTCAGTCCTAATGGATTGGCTGCTTGTCCTGAGACAGTGTGTCTGAGTTCTAGATTCTCTGACCAGCGGAAACTAACTCTCAGCATCTACCCTAACAAGCCCCTTAATATTTCAATGTGATCGCCTCTCATTCTTCTAAACTCTCAGAAAATATAGACCCAATTTATTCAGCCTCTCATTATAAGACAAATGTCTCATCCTGGGAACCAATCTAGTGAACTTTTACTCCAACACAATTATACCCTTCTTTAAATATGGAGACCAAAACTGCACACAGTTATTCCAGATGTGGCATCACTGAAACTCTGTACAACTGTAGCAAGGCTTCTTTATTCACGTACTCCAATACTCTCACAATAAAGGCCAACATGCCATTTGCCTTCCTAATTGCTTGTTTTACCTGCAAACTAACTTTCTGCACAACCAACTTTCTCAATTTATAATTGGAGGAAATTTCTGCTTATCTAGGACTGACTAGGTAAGCTGTCTGATAATTTAACAACAGTGGAGGAGTCAAGAGACAGTGTGAAGTAGAGGTGAGTGTCATCAGTGTACACGTGAATATTAACACTGTGCTTTCAGATGATGCTGCCATGGGGCAACATGTGGATGAGAAGGAGGAGGAGACTGCTGATCAATAAAATAGTGAATTGTTTCTCCTACTTTCCTGAGCCCTGGTGTAGGTGAACAGATTTTGGCAGCTGCTAGTTAGTTGCAACTAATTTCACCCTACACCTGATGATGTTGCTTATTACATCCAGTGTTGGTAGTTAATGGTAATATGGCAATATGGATATGGTAATGGGAAAATTCTTGAGAGTTACCAAACCTTTGTGAATAGTGAGCTTCATCAATCTGAAGCAGCATCATGAAGGACTATTCATTTTCTTTTATTTGCTCATTCTCGGGATGCAAGCTTTACTAGCAAGGATTTGCTGGTATTGTCCATCTCCAATTGCCCTTGAGAGTGTGATGGTGAAGCCCTGGGGTCCTTATTGTGAAGGTGCTCCCAGAGTGCTGCTGAACCTGAGATTTCAGGATTTTGACCAACCATGATGAAGGAACAGTGATATAGATGCAAGTCAGGATGGTATGTGACATCGGGTAGGAGATACAAACATCTGAGAACACGCATGAACAGATTCAAAATCAGCTTCTTCCCCACTGTTACCAGACTTCTAAACGACCCTCTTATGGACTGATCTGATTAATACTACACTCCTGTATGATTTACCCGATGCCGGTGTCCATTCATAATTCCTCAGATACTGAAGAAGTCCAAACCCACATACAGCAAGTCCTGGGCAACATATAGGCTTGAGCTGGTAAATGGAATGTAACATTTGAACCACACAAGTACCTGAGACCTGCCCTTGGCATTCAAAAGCATAATCATCGCTCAATTCCCCACCATTAATATTTTGGGGTCACCATTGACAGGAACTTAACTGGATCACTCACATAAATGCCAAGGCTACAAGAGCAGGTGACAGATTGGAAATTCTGTGGTGACTCATAAGAACATAAGAACTAGGTGCAGGAATAGGCCATATGGCCCCTCGTGCCTGCTCCACCATTCAATGAGATCATAGCTGATCTTTTGTGGACTCAACTCCACTTTCCGACCTGAACACCATAACTCTTAATCCCTTTATTCTTCCAAAAACAATCTATCTTTATCTTAAAAACATTTAATGAAGGAGCCTCAACTGCTTCACTGGGCAAGGTATTCCATAGATTCTCAATCCTTTGGGTGAAGAAGTTCCTCCTAAACTCAGTCCTAAATCTACTTCCCCTTATTTTGAGGCTGTGCCCCTAGTTCTGCTTTCACCCGCCAGTGGAAACAACCTGCCTGCATCTATCCTATCTATTCCCTTCATAATTTTATATGTTTCTATAAGATCCCCCTCATCCTTCTAAATTCCAACGAGTACAGTCCCAGTCTACTCAACCTCTCCTTGTAATCCAACCCCTTCAGCTCTGGGATTAACCTAGTGAATCTCCTCTGCACATCCTCCAGTGCCAGTACGACCTTTCTCAGGTAAGGAGACCAAAACTGAAAACAATACTCCAGGTGTGGCCTCACTAACACCTTGTACAATTGCAGCATAACCTCCCTAGTCTTAAACTTCATCCTTCTAGCAATGAAGGACAAAATTCCATTTGCCTTCTTAATCACCTGTTGCGCCTGTAAACCAACATTTTGCGACTCATGCACGAGCACACCCAGGTCTCTCTGCACAGCGGCATGCTTTAATATTTTATCATTTAAATAATAATCCCGTTTGCTGTTATTCCTACCAAAATGGATAACCTCACATTTGTCAACATTGTATCCATCTGCCAGACCCTAGCCCATTCACTTCACCTATCCAAATCCCTCTGCAGACTTCCAGTGTCCTCTGCACTTTTCGCTTTACCACTCATCTTAGTGTCATCTGCAAACTTGGACACATTGCCCTTGGTCCCCAACTCCAAATCATCTATATAAATTATGAACAATTGTGGGCCCAACACTGATCCCTGAGGGACACCACTAGCTACTGATTGGCAACCAGAGAAACACCCATGACTCACCAGGAAGACTCACTTCATGACTCCGTAACAACTCTCCGCCATTTACAAGGCAAAAGTCAAGAGGGTGATGAAATACTTTCTTTGCCTTGATGATAGCAGCTCCAAAAACTCTCAAGAGTCTTAGATTTTTAAAATTAATTTATAGGATGTGGGCATCGCTGTCAGAGCCAGATTTATTGCCATCCCTGAGGGCATTTCTGACCTTATGTTGGAGGAAACGTCATTGATGAAGCTGCTGAAGACACCACTTGAGGAACTCCTGCTGAGATGTCCTGGGAATAAGATGATTGTCCAGCACAAGGACAACCATCTTCCTTTGTGCCAGGTGTGACCCCAGAGAATGGGGAGTTATGTCCTGATTCATATTGACTTCAATTTTGCTGGGATTGCTTGGTCAAATGTCATTTCTAGATTGTCAAGTAGGTACCAGCGCTATAGCTGTACTGGAACAGCTCGGCTAGAGATGAGGCTGGTTCTGTAGCACTACAACTGGGATGCTACCTGGGCCCCATTTGCTGTATCCAGTGTTTCTTGATATTACATGGAGAGATTTGAATTGGCTGAGCACATTTCAAGGCATTTGAGGGCTCTCAGAGGGACCTTGGGGGAGACTGAAATGGATCATCCTTCGGGCACTGTTTTCAAATGCCTTTGCTCTGCCTTTTGCAGCTGGGGGGCTATCATCATTGAGGATGGGGATTTTCGTGCCATGTCCTCCTCCCAGTGGTCCTTTAAAAGACCACCATCCATGATCACATGTGGCAGCATTACAGAACTTTGTTTTGATTGTGGGACCACTTAGCTCTGTCTGCAACATGCTCCTTCTGCTGTTTCATCTGCATGAATTCCTGTGTTGTAGCTTCACCAGTTGTAGGTCCTGGCTGTGCTTTTCTATGCTCCACATTGGTCCCCAGGCTTGAGAGAAGAATATACTGGACATGAGGTTACAGATGGTGGTGGAATACAGTTCTGCTGCATGAATTGATTGTGACTGGATGATTGGAATTGTCAGTTAACATTAATTCCTTCCGTTTTCTTTTGGAATGTAATCTATACTTATTAGTCTCAATGTTACATTTGTCCATTTGAAAATAAAACCTGACTTGCTTGCAAATTATTTTTTTTTGAGAAAGAAATCCATCTCAAAGATTATTTTCTCCTTTTTTTCCTTTTATGTTGCCCTTGAAGCATATGGGACAAGAGTGAACAGTCCTGTTCCTAGAATACCTTCAGCACTGCTCATTTTTGGATTTGCACCAATCTGGAGCACGACAATCTCCTTTGATGACAAGTTGGACTGACCATTGATTTACCTTCCCCTTACTGGAGAAGCATCGGACCTCCACTCCTCCCAGTGTGACAGCTGAGATCAGGTGGGAGACTTGGAAGTTGTAGTGTTAGTGGTGCCTGCAACTCACTAGAATGCTAACTGGAGGCTTGAACTTGAAAGTGGTTCAGGTTTCTTCACTGCTGTGTTGGGCAGGTGCAATGAGCAAGACACTGGTATCTTTCCTGTTCGGCAGCCTAACCAAAAGTCTTCACTTGGACACCCACAATCTGGTGACCCAAGTTGTAAGGACTTTTATTCCTTTTACTGTGGATGGTCTTGAAGGCCCCCCAAAAATTATGTTTTGGGTAAGTACCTGAGTAATCACATGACTAACTCATGCTTAATGAATCGTGTACTCGTCGATTGATTGAGAGGGGTACTTTTTTTCTAAATTTAGTGTATCCAATTCCTTTTTTTTCCAATTAAGGGGAAGTTTAGCGTATTTAATCCACCTACCTTGAACATCTTTGGGTTGTGGGGCGAAACCCATGCAAACACGGGGAGAATGTGCAAACTCCACACAGACAGTGACCCAGAGCCGGGATTGAACCCGGGACCTCGGTGCCGTGAGGCAACAGGGGTAACCCACTGCGCCACCGTGCTGCCCAATTGAGAGGGGTACTTGACTCTAGGAATAACATAAGAAAAATCTCTGGTTACTTAACAGAACTGTGCTAGATAGCACCTGTAAGTAGCCAAACATTATTGCAATCAGGCACTTTACGCGTGCGATTTAATTGAAAAGTTACTCAGTGTGGTAGCGAGTAGGAACTGCCGCGAGCTTCCTGACGCTCGGCCTGGCGAGGCCGTCACCGCTATAAACATTAATTGGTCCACTTATTGAGGCCCCATGTGCTACACGCTGCAAATGACTGTTCCGCCGGCAGATTCACTGGGCCTGCGCTCGCCAGCCTTTCGCCAACAAGGGAGAACAACACTTTAACCGCTCTTGCACAGTCAACCCCACACTGCTCACAGCCTTTCCACAGAGGAGACAGGCCCCACGATTCAGGGATGTTGAACTGGCCAGACTGTTGGACATGGTTGAAATCAGGTGGGATGCCCTGTATCCCTAGGGTCTCAGACAGTCAGCCACAGACCTACCAGTGCCGCCTGAGAGATGTGGCAGCGGCCGTCAGCTGGGGGAGGACCAGCACCCAATGTCAACGACTTCCATCAGGCTGCACGGGTGGGTTGGCACCGGCCATCTGGCACCAGCCCTTCCCACCACCCCCGATACCCCCCCCCAAAGCATGCCCCTAACATCACCTCCATCCGGCACCCTTCCGTGCCCTGGCCCACCAATGTCTAGCAATGATTTTTATGACCCCCCCCACCAAATGGCACCTGCGGCTCATGATGCCCCCTCTGTGTCCCCGCAGGCGATGGGAGAGGTCCCAGGCGGGCAGCAGGTGCCAAGCATCAGAGTCCTCACCCCCTATGAAAAACGTGCCCTGGAAGTCGCACGGTGGGCCGAGGACAGATCAGTCACCAACGTAGAGGTTGGTGTATGGCGCACAGGTGAGTTTCCACTGGCCCCCACTCAGATGACTTGTCACACGTGAGTTGTTAATGACATGCAAAATGACCCATCCCTCCTGCTCACCACACGACCATTCTCCCGCAGGATCCACATCCGATGGTGCTGTCCCATCCGGGATAGATTCTCATACACCCCGGTGGGCAGCAGTAGTAGACAGGCTTCTAGGGAACGTGCTGGTGAGCACCACACAGTTGCCGAGGCACATCAGGTGGAGGCAGGAATCCCCAGGCGAGACAGCAGATGGAAGTCTGCTGGATCCCAGGACCCAGCTGGGTCCCAGTCAGATGCTGAGCCTCTGGACCAGGTTTACCCGGAAATGATGCAGATGCTAGGGTGCGGCTGTGATATTCAGAGGGGGAATGTCAGTGACACTCCAGCACGTACAATTGGAGGAGTCCCAGAGGCTACAGGCGCAACAGATGGCACTGGCATTATGTGGCACAGAGGCCAACACTGGTAGGGTAGCGATCACAGTGGAGAGCATGGAACACGATGTTGGCAGCATGAGTGGTGGTGTCCAAGGCATGGCTCAGTCAGTGACGGCCATGGCTGAGCACCTCAGCAGCATGTCCGAGTCTCTGGGGGACATGTCCCAGTCCCAGGTGGACCTTGAGCAGACACTCCGGAGCTTTCCCCAGGCTCAGTTGGACCTAGCAGAGGCCCTCCAGCGTATGGCCCAATCACTGAGCAGCATCGCCGCAGGCGCGACACCATACTGCAGACATTGGGGAGGTGCCAGGGCTGGCAGAGCCACCTGGCATAGGGGCTGCCAGGGCTCGATCCAGCCGCCCATCCATCCTGAGGTCAATCTGAGGGCCCTATGGACCTAGAGGGGGGGTGCTGGGTGCAAACCTGGAGCCAGCCTACGAGTGACGATGGCAGCCACCAGCTCCCCCGAGTTTCACCACCCTGACAATGGTGCATCAGCAACTGGACAGGGTGGCACAATGGGTCATGTGCTGCTGGCAAGTGGGCCAAGGGTCCTCCAGCCCTAGGAGCCCGGGGTGCCCGTCAGGGACATGGAAGGCCACAGGACGTGATAGGCAGCAGGCTGCCTCCACCTCTGATGTGCATCCTGGGGACACACCTGGACACAGTGGTAGAGCATGGAAGGCTAAGTGGATTGAGGACCACTGAGAGGGCACGGGTGTGGTAGTATGACTAGAGGTATTACGGTAACTAGCAATGCCGGGACACCATTGGTGCAGAAGGCTCGCTGCTTATTGGCCCACTGGTATGTAACACTAGTCACCCATTGGTTAGAGCTGTAAGGTAGCTCCGCCCTGTAAGGCGGGGTATAAGAACCCGTGTATTCCCCACAGCTCCCTTTCTATACCTGAGCTGCTACCTGAGCTGCTGGGGAAACATCTTGGTCTATCAAAGCCTTCGGTTTCGGACTACAACTTCGCTTCTGTGGTCAATTGATAGTGCATCAATTTAATAGACAAGATTTTAAAGGATGGAGCTCCCCATCAAGCCGGACGGTCTGCAACTCAGCCCCCATGCGGCTAACGCAGCAGCAACCTTTAAGCACTGGTTAGCATGTTTCAACGGCTACCTCGGCACGGCAGAAAGCACACCTACGAGGGAGCAGAAACGCAGATCTTGCACTCGAGAGTGGGCTCAGACAGCTACATGCTCATCGAAGACGCTACTGACTACGATTCCACAATGGAACTACTCAAAGGACATTATATCCGCCCAGTAAACCACGTCTACGCCCGGCACCTACTGGCAACGAGACGGCAGAGCCCTGGTGAGTCACTAGACGAGTTTTATCGTGTGCTCCTCGTGCTAGGGAGGGACTGCAGCTGCCCACAAGTTTTGGCTAACGAACATACTGAACTATTGATCCGGGAAGCTTTTGTTGCGCGTATGCAGTCCCCACAAATCCGCCAGAGACTGCTTGAGAAAGACACTCTGGGTCTCAAGGAGGCACAGGCCCTCGCTGATTCACTGGACGTGGCCTCCCGAAACGCCCGCGCCTGCGCCCCCGACCGTGCGGCGGCCTCCTGAGCGGCGTGGGATTCCCCCTCAGCGGGCTCTGAATCGACTCAGGCCTGCGCTGTGAGACACCCCGGCAACCCCGCTGGGCCCCGTTGTTATTTCTGCGGGCAGGCGAAACACCCCCGACAGCGCTTCCCAGCCGGTTCGGCAACGTGTAAGGGGTGCGGCAAAAAGGGCCATTTCATGGCGGTCTGCCAGGTCCGGGTGGTCGCTGCGGTCCCGGGCGGTGAGTGCGGATCGCCGCTCCAACCCTCTCCACGGGCCCCGTGCAGCCCACGAATATCGCCAGCTTCCTCCCCCAGTGCCATGTGGGGCCTCTGGACGAGGCCATCTTGCTCTGCTGACGCCACGTGTGGGGGATGGGTGCCGCCATTTTGTCCACCCTCAGCCATGTGCGATCAGTGGGCGCCGCCATCTTGGATCGGCTCAAGACCCCAACACGGGTGACCACACACCACCCGATGATGATTCTGAACTCCTGCCATGGTTGGCATCGGTGGCCTTGGACCAGTCTCGACCCCACACTCTTTCCACAGCAACGACGATGGTACTGATCAACGGGCACGAGACATCCTGTCTGCTCGACTCTGGGAGCACGGAGAGCTTTATACACCCTGAGACGGTAAGGCGCTGTTCTCTTCCTGTCCACCCTGTCAATCAAAACATCTCCCTGGCCTCTGGCTCCCAATCTGTTGCAATAAAAGGGTATAGAACATATAACATAGAACATAGAACATTACAGTGCAGCACGGGCCCTTCAGCCCTCGATGTTGCGCTGACCTGTGAAACCATCTGAAGCCTATCTGACCTACACTATTCCATTTTCATCCACATGTCTATCCAGTGACCACTTAAATGCCCTTAAAGTTGGCGAGTCTACTACTGTTGCAGGCAGGGCGTTCCACACCCCTACTACTCTCTGAGTAAAGAAACTGCCTCTGACATCTGTCCTATATCTACCACCCCTCAATTTAAAGCTATGTCCCCTCGTGTTGGTCATCACCATCCGAGGTATAGTGTAGCGAACCTCATGGTCCAGGGAAGGGAGTTCAAGAATTACAGGCTCTACGTCCTCTCCCACCTCTGCATGGCCACACTCCTAGGGTTGGACTTTCAGTACAATCTTCAGAGTCTAACGTTTAAATTCGGCGGCTCTATATCCCCCTCACTGTCTGCAGCCTTGCGACCCTCAAGGTCGACCCCCCCTCTCTGTTTGCAAACCTCACCCTAGATTGCAAACCCGTCGCCACTAGGAGCAGACGGTACAGTGCCCAGGATCGGACGTTCATCAGGTCCGAGGTCCAGCGGCTCCTGAGGGAAGGGGTCATCAAGGCTAGCAACAGCCCCTGGAGAGCCCAGATTGTGGTGGTAAAGACCGGGGACAAGAACAGGATGGACATCGACTACAGCCAGACCATCAACAGGTTTACGCAGCTGGACACGTACCCTCTCTCCCGTATATCCGACCTGGTCAACAGGATCGCGCAGTACAAGGTCTTCTCCACGGTAGACCTAAAGACCGCCTACCACCAGCTCCCCATCCGCACGAGTGATCGTAAGTACACTGCGTTCGAGGCAGATGGGCGACTCTACCACTTCTTATGGGTTCCTTTCAGTGTCACAAACGGGGTCTCGGTCTTCCAGCGAGAGATGGACTGAATGGTCGACCGATACGGTTTACGGGCAACATTTCAGTATCTTGATACTGTCACCCTCTGCGGCCACGAACCGCAGGACCACGACACCAACCTCCGCAAATTACGGCAAAACTCCTGAATCTAACGTATAACAAGAATAAATGCGTGTTTAGCACCGACCGCCTAGCTATCCTCGTCTACGTAGTGCAAAATGGAGTGATAGGCCCCGACCCGGAACGCATGCACCCCCTTATGGAGTTCTCCCTCCCTCACTGCTCCAAGGCCCTGAAGCGCTGCCTCAGGTTCTTCTCTTATTACGCTCAGTGGGTTCCCAACTACGCCGACAAAGCCCTTCCTCTCATCCAAACAAATACTTTCCCCCTGTCGACGGAGGCCCGCCAGGCCTTCAGCCGCATCAAAGCAGACATTGCAAAGGCCACGATGCGTACCATCGATGAGTCCCTCCCCTTCCAAGTCGAGAGCGACTTGTCCGACGTCGCTCTGGCGGCCACGCTCAACCAAGCGGGCAGACCCGTGGCCTTCTTCTCGCGTACCCTCATGCTTCCGAAATCCGCCACTCCTCGGTCGAGAAGGAAGCACAGGCCATAGTAGAAGCTGTGTGACATTGGAGGCATTACCTGGCCGGCAGAAGGTTTACCCTCCTCACGGACCAACAGTCGGTAGCTTTCATGTTCGACAATGCACAGCAGGGCAAGATAAAGAATGATAAGATCTTGCGGTGGAGGATCGAATTATCCACCTATAACTACGAGATTCTGTATCGTCCCGGGAAACTAAACGAGCCTCCCAATGCCCTGTCCCGTGGCACATGTGCCAACGCACAAGTGGGCCTCCTCTGAGCCCTTCACGAGGACCTCTGCCACCCGGGGGTCACTTGTTTCTTCCATTTCGTAAAGACCCGCAATCTGCCCTACTCAATCGAGGAGGTCAGGACAGCCACCAGGAACTGTCACATCTACGCGGAGTGCAAACCGCATTTCTACTGTCTGGAGAAAGCGCATCTGATAAAGGCTTCCCGTCCCTTTGAACGCCTCAGCATGGACTTCAAAGGTCCCCTCCCCTCTACCAACCGCAACACGTACTTCCTCAACGTGATTGACGAGTACTCCCGCTTCCGGTTCGCCATCCCTGCCCCGACATGACCACAACCGCCAACATCAAAGCCCTCCACAGCAATTTCTCCCTGTTCGGATTCCCCGCTTACATTCACAGCGATAGGGGTTCCTCCTTTATGAGTGACGAACTGCGTCAATTCCTGCTTAGAAAGGGCATTGCCTCGAGCAGGACGACCAGTTACAACCCCCGGGGTAACGGACAGGTCGAGAGGGAGAACGGTACGGTCTGGAAGACCGTCCTACTGACCCTACAGTCCAGGAATCTCCCAGTCTCCCGCTGGCAAGAGGTCCTCCCAGACGCCCTCCACTCCACCCGGTCTCTGCTCTGCACTGCAACTAATCAAACGCGTCACGAACGTCTCCTTGTCTTCCCTAGGAAGTCCACCTCAGGGACCTCGCTCCCGACCTGGCTGGCAGCCCCCGGGCCTATCCTGCTCCGGAAACGCGTGCGGGCGCACATGTCGGACCCGTTGGTCGAGAGAGTCCATCTACTCCATGCTAACCCCCAGTACGCGTACGTGGAGTACCTCCACGGCCGACAAGACACGGTCTCCCTACGGGACCTGGCGCCTGCTGGATCCCCTCCCTTGCCCTCGCCACCAGCCCCACCCTGCCCCCCCACCGGCGCACCATACTGTCGCCCCCTGCCCTGGACAACCGTTTTTCCTGCCAGTCCTACCTGGGACCCCGCCCACCGCGGCACTCTACAGATGCTCCCTTGACTGGCCAGTCAACCTCCCCACCAGCGCCATCTAGAGGTCTGGACGCCCCCTCCCCGGGCCGGCCAACCCCACCAGCGCCATCTAAGGGTGTTGAAGCCGCTACGGGGACTGGATCCACACTTCCGGAGTAACAGACACCTGCACCTCCACCAACGTCCCCGCCGAAGCTCCGTCGACCGCAAAGGACAACCAAGGCCCCCGACCGTCTGATTGTGTCGCTATGAACTGTATATAGAGCTTTTTATGTGACATGTACATGGCCAATTGTGAAATTGCGAAACTGTATTATGTCTTTGTAAATAGTTATGGGCCAGCGGGCAGGCGCAGTACGAGAGTAGTGCAGTACCTGAACACTAGTCATACTACCAGTATGCTATTCAACCCGGGTGGACCACCAGTTATGGTCGGGCGACCAAGCCGCCACCACCCCCCGCCGCCGGATTCTTTTTTCAACAGGGGGTGAATGTGGTAGTATGACTAGAGGTATTACGGTAACTAGCAATGCCGGGACACCATTGTTGGAGAAGGCTCACTGCTCATTGGCCCAATGGTATGTAACACCAGTCACCTATTGGTTAGAGCTGTAAGGTAGCTCCGCCCTGTAAGGCGGGGTATAAGAGCCCGTGTATTCCCCACAGCTTCCTTTCTGTACCTGAGCTGCTGGGGAAACATCTTGGTCTATCAAAGCCTTCGGTTTCGGACTACAACCTCGCTTCTGTGGTCAATTGATAGTGCATCAATGGGGGAAGGGCATAATGAGCAGGGAGGAAGGGGTGGGGGAGGCATTCGGAGGGGAGGGGTAGGTGGGTCGCCACCATCGGGGGATCGGGACAGTTGGGGACACATATGTATGGCATTTTAAAAATTTAAATCGAGAAATAGGACGCCCCGGCACTTTGTTCCGCAGTGTGACTGAGCACCAATAATCCCCTGCCCCAGCTCTCTGGGTATGGAGGTCCTGAATGCCTCTTCCCCCGCCATCCCCCAATACCCCAGGCACGCCACGTGCATGTGATGGGTGTGAGCGAGCACTCAGTGGACAGGCAGGAGTCAGACTATGACATAGATTGAGGAGCACCAGTGCTTAGCTCTCTGCGGGCTATCATCACCCCCCTGCCTTCGACAGTGACCCGCTGACAGTGCTGCCACAGTTCCATCACCCCAGAGTGGGACCCTGGGAGGGTGGAGTGAGGGGGGAGGGGGAAGCGGAGGGATGGGGAGAGAGGGTTGGAAGGGGGTGAGGTGGTAAGAGGAGAGGGATGGTAGAGAAAGTGGGGAGGGGGAGGGTTGTGGGAAGGGAGGAGGTGGTAGTGGGGAGGGAGGTGTGAGGGAAAGGGAAGGGGGGAATGATGGACAAGGCCGTGTCCTAGGTGAACAAGGCGAGGATCAGGACCTCCTTAGACCTCCAAGCTTGCTGCTCCCCCGCCACTGCCACCTGTTCTCCAGCCTCCAGCTGGTCCGACAGATCTGCCCTGGGCTCATCCTCCAGTCCCTCCTGGTCCGGCGCCTCCTCGGAGGTGGCTACATGTTCCTCCTCCTCCATCTCCAGCACATCGCCCCCCCCCTGCTGTGCCAGGCTGTGGAGGACACAGCAGACCACCACAAAGCAGGCGACCCTCCTGGGGGGCGTACTGCTGGGCACCAACAGAACAGTCGGTGCATCGGAACCGCATTTTGAGCAGTCCAATGCACCGCTCAATGACATCCCAGGTGGCCGCATGGTCCTCATTTATCGGGCCTCCACGTTGGTTACCAGCCTCCATACTGGCACCTTTAGCCAGGTCCTCAGGTCCTTATTCTCAAAGAGCCAACCAGCCATCCTGGGGTGGTCCATGAATAGGCTGGGATGTCTGACTGCCCCAGGATGTAGTTGTCATGCACACTCCCTGGGAAGCGTGCACACACGTGCATGATCTTCATGTGGTGGTCGCACACGAGCTGGATGTTCATTGAGTGGAACCCCTTCCTGTTGATGTAGGACACTCCCAGACAGCCCAAGAGTACATGGCGACATGCGTGCCACCCACTACCACCTGCGTCTGAGACATCCCGGCAATGGCAGAGAATTTTGCTGCCCGGGCATCTTGTTGGGCTAGATCGATGTCAAAGTTTATATAGTAAGAAGTCTCACAACACCAGGTTAAAGTAACAGGTTTACTTGAAATTACAAGCTTTTGGAGCACTGCTCCTTCATCAGGTGTAGTCTCCGAAAGCTTGTGATTTCAAATAAACTTGTTGGACTTTAACCTGGTGTTGTGAGGTTTCTTACTGTGCCCACCCCAGTCAGCGTCGGCATCTCCACATCAAAATTTATATAGTTCACTGACTGGGCAAACAGGGCATCCATGACCTCACAGATGCACCTGTGGGTTGTAGCTTGTGAGATGCCACACAGGTCACCGCTCGAACCCTGGAATGATCCTGAGGAAACGTTCAGGGCTGCGGTGACCTTGACATATACTGGGAGTGGCTATCCTCCTGCCAAGTCTGCGAGGACATGGCACAGGTGCCATGCCGCCTCCGTATTGAGGCGGAGCCTCCTGCACCACAAGCTGTCTGTCATCTGTTTGAAAGACAAGCGATACCTAGACACCTTGGGTCTCACCGCCTTCCCCCTCTGGGTCCCTAGTTGACAGAGTCATCGGACTTGAAATGTTAGCTCTTTCCTCTCGCTACAGATGCTGCCAGACCTGCTGAGATTTTCCAGCATTTTCTCTTTCCCCTCTGGGTCCCTCCCTGGCCTGTTGGGTGGACGTGTCCTCAAGGTGTGGGGCAGGTGATGCATGATCAATTGGACAAAGACGAGAGTTGAATACAACTGAGGCCTTATTACTCTAAGATGTGTGGCCTCCCACAGCAGTTGGCGAAATGGCTGCTGCACAGAGGACACACATATTTATCCTCCGCCTACTGGGCGGAGCCAGCAGGCAAGGACTACCGCTGTACCTGTAGTACAGGGTCTTAACGTACATCACCTAATATATGTACAACAGTGGTTTAACACAGCGGGCCCCTGCACATGGGCTGCTGCCTCGAGTCTCTGATGCTGCTGCTGCCGCCGCATCCTCTGGCGTTAGACATCTGGCCTGCCAGCAGCACCATGAGGGCAGCTTCTGCGGGGTCCAAGACTCCATCCTGTTTAATATCTGTAAGGATTAGGAAAGGGTGTGAGCCAGATAACCAGTGATGTCTTCCACCCCGGGACCTTCATTCCCCCATTACTCTTTGCCTACACCTCCACCCCGGCCATCCGACACATCCTGCCAGTGCAACCCTGGACGCAGAGGGTTCCTGTACACTGGACCCCACACCCTGTACCCCAGATACCTGTACTTAATGTTACCTGGAATGGTCGCTGGTCCCCTCCCTGGTGCACACAATCACCCTCTGGTCACCAAAATGTCCCCGATGCACAGTCCCAGCCCCTGGGTGTCCGGATGTTGGCTGCTGCAACCATGATATTGCCGCCCACAGTGTCCAGGCATCACGGTCTGATTGTGATGCTAGGCAGTAACTCCCACATGCTACATAGTACGCCCACCCACGGGAATCCACTTGGTAGCTGTGAAGTGCTCAGTTAACTACGATTGCTAATTCCCTATCAGCAATAGCCTTCAGTTGGGGTGGCACGATGGTTAGCATGCTGCCTTACGGCGCCAATGACCCAGGTTCGAGCCCGGCCCTGGGTCACTGTCCATGAGGAGTTTGCACATTCTCCCCGTATCTGCCTTCCGCAATGTTCATGGCACAGTGTCCAGGCATCACGGTCTGGGCAGACAGGCAGGGGCTGGGGTTGCCCCGGAATTGGAACACATGAACCAGGGGCTGACATGGTGGGCAACCCAGTGCCTCCGGGCTCATTGCTTGGGAGCAAAGATGGCTACTCATCTTCTCGGATCCCCACGACAGCCTTTCCGCCAGCTTCACGTTTTTAAAAAGGAGTACTAATTGGCGCCCATGTGACCACTTGATGGGGAGGTGGTTAGATCACGGGAGGACGTTAGATCGGGGGTCACTCCGTTAATTGTATGGAGATTGGACTTGAGTGGTGATTATTGGATTTTTGTCACACTACTGCGGATTCCTGATTTTGCCAATGGGAGCGGGTCGGTTGGATGGCAAACAGATTGGCGCCTTGTGTGGTTCTCGTTCTTTGCCTCTCGCCCGATCTGACAACCTCCTCACTCTCTCGCTTAGGCCCAACGCGACTATTATATCAGGTCCTTACTCAACAGTAAGAACTTTACTCAGTCTGAGATGTGAGTTCCTGCATTGTTCCATGAGGGTGTGCACTTTCCTTTGTTGTTGCTTGATTTTGCTATGATGCAGTGATCAACCCAGATATCACAGAGGAACACATCTATATCCTAGTGATGGAGATGAAAGAGGTGATAAACCTCCTCTGACGTGAAAAGAAAACCTTAATAAACAGTTAAAAGTAGTGCTCGCATGTTTATTTTCCAAATAAAGTCGTATAAATTGTAAAACAACAAAGGAAGAAAAATGCAAGTGTTGGGAATATGAAATAAAAACAAAAAATACAGTAAAGAGATAAATGTGAAAGGACATAAGACTGGAAAATGGAAACAAATCTGTTAGGTTGATCAGAAGTATATCAGTGGCATTTTCTAGTTTCACACTTTCTATTCCTGTATTATTATATCGTAAGAGTTGGTGAGATTTGTGCCAATTACCTTCAAGTCTGGAAGCAGTTTTGTTCTGTGCACTTATGACCGCAGCAAGGGAACTGATTCATCTTAAACAGCAGCTTTAATACCTGCTGGGGAGAGAAGACCCTTGCTCCAGCTGGGAACTCGGCTCCTGCAGGACAAAGGACAATGTTCACCTACTGCACCACCTAGTACCTGAAATCATTTAGCATAATGTCTTTACTTGTGTTTCTGCAAGATGGCCATGGCTGGATAAAGGATGTTGCTTGTAATGTTTGTTCTGTAACCGTTTTGTTGTAAATTCCATCTTTATCAGTATGGTGGCTGAATCCCATTCTGTTTTCAACTGAACATTCTAAACATCCATGAAACACAGACAATTAACTGAATATACCATGATTGCCTAATTGATTTTACACAGAAAGGAAGAATTTTACTCCTAATTCATAATTGTATATATGACTGCACAGGAACAGCTGCAATTGATGCCAATAACATACTGTATGGAATGAGGATAATAAAAACCTTTGGCACTGACCTTCAAATAGAATCATTTTGGACAGCTTTCACTTTAATATTATTCTTTTTGAAATAAGAAACCTTCACATGCAAGATTAACATGATGGCAGCAATTCACAACTACCTCTGCAGCATAAAGCATATTGTTACATAAAATAATTTCCTGATATGGATGCGAGAGTTTCTCTAATCTACGATTCTGTAACTCAGGAGTGCCATTGAAATGCCTCGGTGCCAAAATCCATTAAAACTGTTTTGTGTCTTCTGCTTATTTTTAGCAGCAATCAAATTTTAACTGCTTGTGAAAAAAAATTACAGTCAAGTGTGTTTACTTCACCTTTATAAAGCTCCTTTTGTAGGCCCAATTAATTTGTTATTCCTGTCACTACATGTACTTTATGCTTCAAAAACTGTCACTGCTGCGTCTGCCTATTTTAGTAAAATGCCATTTAATTGTTGGAGCATTACACTCTAACCAGAGCTACTCTATCAGTCCCAGATGAAACGATCTCTTGCAAACAAGCTACAAGGAATTTCATGTGTGTTGTTATAGTCTATCATTATTAACTGTCTCTTGTTGGATGGAAGAGGTGGTTCTTTGCAAACAGCCATTCATCAGAGCTTGCCAAACCAGCTCACATCTGACCTCTGCTGCGATAATGCAGCATCAAGTAGGCCAACTACTCAGTTTAGCAACAGAGCAGGGAGCACAATCTGGCTCTAAGATTAAGTGCGCTGTTTCAGATTCCATTCCCATGAGCTTCCCTGGCTGATGTTGTATTGATTGTGAAGTTTACCAGTAAGTATCACAAACAACAATAGCCAGGTCAACGATCAGCGATGCCTGAATTTGGATTCTCCATGGGGGCACCGCATTCGAGGCTAAGGCATTGTCATCATGACGGCTGAGGAGGTTGAAAGGGTCTCGGAGCGAAGTGAAAGCCCTACAACCTGCAATCTTAAATAAGGTTATTGCAAGTCAGTTGCATGAGCAACATGGATCTAATTATCTCACTGATGCAGATAGTAAGCCTTAGGCTCTGCCGTCTCCAAGAACATTTTTTAACCTTGCCCTCATTTAAATTTTAAAAACAATTTTGCTAATAGATAATTATCTAGGCTGCCTTTTCATTAAGAAGCTGCACTGTTTTTGCAGCTATGCCACAGAGACAGAGCTTTTGGGCAATAGAGTAAACAACCACTTAAAATTCAATTTTAACAACTAACATGCCTCTAATGTATAAGCATGGCTGTTTTTGCGCCTATATCTGAACTACACCCTAAAACCTGTCAAATAATGAAGCTAAATTATTTCAGTGTTTCATAATCACAATAACATTAATTTGGTCCCCATATCCTTGAGGTAAGGAGGTTTTGTCACTGGACTAGTAATGAGAGACCAGGGTAATATTCTGGGAACCCGGGCTCAAAACCCACCATGGCAAATTAAGTTTGAATTATATTTTTAAAATCTGGAATTAAAAGTCTAATGAAGGCCATGAAGCCATTGTCAGTTGTTGCAAAGACCCATCTGTTTCACTGATGTCCTGCAGCCCTTACCTGGTGTGGCCGACCTGTTACTGCAGATCCACAGCAATGTAGATCAGGAATGTCTTCTGCTTTCGGGTCCAAAAGTCAAAACTTTGTAAACTTTTTGCCAAATATTTAACCTTTTGAATTGATGAATACAAAAAATTATCTTTACAGAATTGGGAGTTTTTTCCTCCAAGAACTTTTGTGTTTGGGTTGGATGGGAAGTAAAAAATGTAATGTCTAAATAGTCTTTCTGGGCTGGGGAGAGAGGGTTTCTGCGCAAGAAAGCCACTCCCGGTGGGCGGACTGGTCAGTAAAAACTTTAAGGCATAGAGATATCATCAATCTTAACAGATCTGTTTTATTTTTAAAGCACAAAGGTTGAGTATCCCAGGGTTTGGGAAATACAACAGGTAAAAGGAGGTGAGATGGGCCAGATATGTGAGGTAGGTATATTTATATCAGTGCTTGTAGGTCAAAAGGGGCAAGAGTGCTTTACCCCAGGTCCAACAAGCCTACCCCTTTACTGACCCTGTGATCTCCCACATTTGCCACCCCCCCCCCCCACACACACACACACCCATAATCAGTGACTCCTCCCACCTTGCCAACATTCTCTCATTGATCTCGGAGTACTCATTGCTCATCTCGACCCCCCACACCCCTGCGTGCGATTGCCTACTCACTTCAGATCGACTCTTTGATTACCTTCCTATCTGGCAGGCAGCCAACCTGTCAACTGGGTATTAAGCCTTGTGTGTTGGGGTGGGGTGGGGGTGGGGGTTCTGTTACTTACAGCAGGGCATTAGGATTTCCATCCCTAAAATCTAACCGTACCACCACTGTTCACTCACCCCATTCTCTTCATGGCCAATAATCTTTGCTAAACACTCAGAAATTGGACATTTTGATTGAACCTATCTTGTGCACTCTGCATATTTTCTGAGTTTTAGTGTTTGAGCTAATCAACAAAGGCATGCATTTGTAGCATACTGCTGCAGTAACTATGCAGTTAGATGCACAGTACATAAACTCTGTGTGACAGATAATTATTTAAGAGCTTATAAATAATAAAATAATAAAAATGTCTTTATAATCTTGCGAACAAAGCAACAACAATACCCTCCAGACTTTGATCTCTACCAATGCTCACTTAAAGCAGAAATGCTTCTCATTAAGAAAGAAACAGAAGGTAGGTGTATGCTCGTTCATCGAAGGTGAAGTCAGCGCTGTGTATATCTACAGGGCTCCGTGTTAGGGTCTGGGATGAAGATTAGACCACCTTTGTCTTATTGTAGTTGCACTTTGTTAAACCCCAAAACAGACAAACTCAAGCTTTGATATGTTTCTGTACAATCGACCCAGGTAATGTAACAAACAACCAGTTCTTGGAGCCTTCGCTAATTATACACAGGTAGGATAATTTGCTTCCTCACAAGGGAAAGGTTCTGCCATCGTGATTAGAACAGCAAGTAATTATTTATCATTAAGTGCCCAGCATTGGCCACACCAGTGACAGTAGTTGGAGCAGAACATTGCCTTAGGCATGGCTGGCAATAATTACAAACACAAACATTTGTGTCCTTTTAAACGTTCCATATCCATCTCCAATAGGTCTGCCATGTATTATCTTTCCCAGACTGAAGATTTTGCTACAGGCTCAACTAACTGCAGCACCAGGGCCAGTTCTGAAATGCTTGTGTGTGAAAGGAATTTCGAGTACTTCTGGTGAAAACATGTGGTAAACATTTTAAACAAATGTCAATGTATTCATATCAGTTTTAAATAATCATGAGAAATACTCACAATCATAGACAACTAAGGGCAATGTTATTAATAATACTTTCAAAAATAGCAACATGTTTTCATGATTTTTTTTAATTTAGTGTACCCAATTATTTTTTCCAATTACAATTACACTAAATTGTGGCCAATCTACCTAACCAGCACATCTTTGGGTTGTAGGGGCGAAACCCACGCAGACATGGGGAGAATGTGCAAACTCCACATGGACAGTGACCCAGGGCCAGGATTCGAACCCCGGTCCACAACACCGTAGTTTCAGTGCTAACCACTGCGCCACCGTGCTGCCCCATTTTCAAGTTTTATTAACACTACTTTTCATGCATTAACAGAAATAATTATGTACATTTTTTTAAATTACAGTAGCACAACGATGGGTGCGGAACACCAGATATTCTAACATTTGCAGTTTCTGGAATCTTGCTATGCACAAACTGGCAACACTTGCCTATAGTGATTTCACTTTGGGATAATGTGAGAACATGAAACATGGCAGGGGGTGGGGCGAACTTTACATCCCCCAACCTCCCTTCTCCGCCGTCCAACAGTTGACATATCTGCAGGTATGGTGGGGTACATAAAATAGGATGGTACCCACGTCTTCCCACTCCATCCGCAAGTTGCTACCTATAACACAGTGGGCATGTAAGCCAACAGCCAGCCCGTGCCTCCTACTGAGGGCCTTAACTGGCCAATTAATGTGCAGTTAAGGCCCTCATTGTGCCCATGCTGCAATAATGCATGCAGTGAGGGGAAACGCAACAACCGAGATCAGACTGCAACTTCATTATCTCACATGAAAAGGGAGAAGGGAATACCTCCTTCTGGGAGCCACTGTCTGTCCATCGGGGGTGTCCCTTCCCCCAGGATATTACCCCCCCCCCCCCGTTTGTAATTCCACCCTAATATCCAAAAACTGACCCTCCAAACCCCCTGTGTTCCCAAACCCTTCCTGACCATATACCCTGGACTTAGCACCAAATTCAATAATCATGGATCTTCTTCTTGGCACTGTGTGTAGTCCCTGCAGCAGCAGTCACTACTCATATTGACCAGCAGCTCTCATGGGACTTCCTTTCCTTGAAGGGTGTAAATCCCACAATGATCTCATTAAGACTGCCCCAGCATATTATTGCTGTGGGCAACTTTGTAAAATCGGGTCCCTCCACCACACTGCCCATAGATTTCATCCCATTTAATATAAGTAGTGCCCCTATCACTGGACCAGAAGCACCAGGTTTGAGTCCAACATCAGGACTTGTTAATAACGTGATTCAACGAGCTGACGATCAGCTCGGGAATCCTTCCATCATTTTTCCCACTATTCCCCATAAAGGGTAAAAAAGTGCAGCTGCGAAGAAACGTTAAAAAAAATCTCATTGCTCAGTACCATCAATGCTGTTAAAAGTGCCAATTGAATGGCATGGAATGAAACAATTGAGTTAGAATGTAATTTACAGGACAATTGTGGGCCTCCTCATAATGTCATAAAGGGGCAGGAATTAGGTTTACATCCACAATTCCCCAAATGATAAAGCCTAAATATCAACTGAATTTTAGTTTCAGAGAGGCATTCAGCAGATGCAAGATCCCCTCCAAGAAGAAAGAAGAAGTCAAGGATGCATTGACAAAGGGCTGGGACTGGATCGTCAGCCTGCTCTGTTGATCAAGAAATGTGGCATTTCATGGCAGGGGCAAAAGGGGGCAGAGAAAAGAATTGACATGATTTTTACTGTCAGTATCCAATAATATTGTTTGAATCTGGTCTTTTTCCCAGGGTACTAACACTGACTATGACACTCTCGTGACGGGTATCTCCCAAGGTGATTGCTAACGTAAATGTCACTTTTATATTTAAATACAGCACAGAGCCACTATGAGTGATTTTCATTCAGTCTATATGAAATAATTTATATAATCTAATATCTCCATTGCAAAATTGCACACTGCATTTTTACTGACAGTCTAATGCTCACTCAAAGCAGTATTAATTATCGTATTGTTCTCAGACTGACTCTACTCCCATTAGATCCCAGTTCTGCCACTCACTGCCACACATCCTCTATCAGCTGAGAGATGGCCTTAGTTATGTAGTTGTATGTAGCTTGCTACAATTATGAGGTTTATAAAATTGTTATGTTTTGGAACTATGATTTTATTAAAATTAATTTACAGGATGTGGGCATCACTGGTTGGGCCAGCTCTAACTTCATCTCTAACTTCCCTCCATTACAGAGGGCATTTGAGAGTCAATCACATTGCTATGGATATGGAGGCACAAGTAGGCCAGACCAAGTAAGGATAACAGATTTCCTTCCCTGTAGGGCATAAGTGAACCAGATGGGTTTTTCCAATCGACAATGGTTTCACGGTCATCATTAGACTAATTCCAGATTTTTCGGTCACAGAGGTCCACAACACAGAAAAGGCCCTTCGGTCCATCACATCTGTGCTGGTCAAAAATACCACCTAACTATTCTAATCCCATTTTCCGCACTTGACCCATAGGCATGTATGCCTTGGCATTGCAAGGGCACATCTAAATACTTCTCAAATGCTACGAGTGTCTCTGCCTCCTCCACCTTTTCAGGAAGTGAATTCCAGACTCCCATCACCCTCTGGGTGAAAAGATATTTCCTCACATTCCCTCTAAACCTCCTGCCCTTTCCTCAAATCTATGCCCCCTGGTCATTGATCCCTCCACCAAGAGGGAAAGTTTATTCCTGTCCACTCTATCTATGGCCTTCATAATTTTATACATCTCAATCATGTCCCCCCACAATCTCCTCTGCTCCAAGGGAAAACAACCCCAGTCTATGCAATTTCTCTTCATAGCTAAAACTCTCCAGCCCAGGTGACATCCTGGTAAGTTTTCTCTGCACCCGTTCAAGAGCCATCACATCCCTCCCATAATGTGGATTCCAGAACTGCACACAATACTCTAGCTGTGGTGGCCTAGCCAACATTTAATACAATGCCAGCATTTTAAAAACCATTTAGATTATCCAATTATTTTTTCCAATTAAGGGGCAATTTAGTGTGGCCAATCCACCTACTCTGCACATTTTTGGGTTGTGGGGGCGAAACCCACGCAGACATGGGGAGAATGTGCAAACTCCACACGGACAGTGACCCAGAGCCGGGATCGAACCTGGGACCTCAGCGCCGTGAGGCAGCTGTACTAACCACTAGGCCACCATGCTGCCCTATACAATGCCAGCATAATCTCCCTGCTCCTAAAATTTATGCCTCAGCTAATAAAGGAAATTATACCATATGCCTTATCAACTACTGGATCCACCTGTTCTGCTACCTTAAGGGACTGATGTGCATGCACACCAAGGTTCCTCTGATCCTCGGTGCTTCCCAGGGACCCGCCATGTATCAAACATTGCCTTGCCTTGTTTGTCCTGCCCTCATGCATCACCTCACACTTATCCAGATTGAATTCCATTTGTCACTGATCAGCCCATCTAACCAGCCAGCCGATATCCTCCTGTACTTTAAGGCTATCCTCTTCATTATTTACCACCCACCAAGGGGATATTTTGTTCTGTAGTTTAAAGTATAAATTGCCTTTAAAGATATTGTTTAGTCATCAGTGCTTTAGTCTTTTGCTACTGTACATGTCTTAAAATGTAAAATATTGTTGTGCCATTCTTTCAGCCATTAATTGAAAGTTGTAATTTATATTTAAGAGTTAACGGTCTCTACGGGATCTATTTTTAAAATTGCTTCATGGTTATCAAAATGCATCTCCATCTTCCCTAAAATTGATGCACTGGTCAACCATGAAAAGCTCAACATATTGGATGAGATTCATCCTATTTGTGAGATTAAGGGAGTTACTGTAAAGGGCTTTGAATGCCGCAGGATTCCACAAATCAGCCTTTGCATCTCTGGGAATGCTGTTAGCCTGTATAGTTCTATCAGCAAGAATAGAAATGTGTAGTTTGTGTAGAAATAGTGAGCTGCATGGTAAAGATTACCAGATATTGTCTGGTGGGACCTGGTGGCTTTGTCTGGTGCAGGTAATACTGCCTTCCTTCTAAAAATAAGCTGCAGATCTTCAGCTGGTAGTTGCTACATTTCCCATATACCCCTCAGGAAAGTGAAATCTTCTGAGATTATGTCTGGGAGTTTCCAGCCCTGCTCCTTGCCGGGATCATCACGTCCCCTGACAAGACTTCCTGCTGGCCTGGCCATCCCCCGTAAAGGGTAGCACCATGGTGTTCCCAGAAAATCCCACTCAATAACATAAAGCAAAATCTTAAGGCCGTCTGTAAATTCTGATGATCCTGTGTATAGGGAACAGATGGCTTATGTGATGCTTTACTCTGAGAACCTCCTGCCTAATTTCTCACTTCCTCTTCCTCCTCCTTCCTCTTATTACATTAACATGGAGGGATTGCAATGGAGAAATTCACATCACAGTCCAAATTATACTTCCGCAGAGGTGACTAAACGTCTTAACAAACCTTCCAGAACAACAAACTAAAAACAATATAGAGGCAAAGTAAAATTAATCTATGGCTGCAACAAACAAAGTGACCTCCTTCATGTAGCATCAGCTTCACGTAAACGGATCTGCTCCTCAGTCTATCGTTGTAAAGTGGCCACAATAATTGGGATTGGATTTAACATAGAAACATACATAGAAAATAGAAGCAGGAGGAGGCCTTTTGCTCAGGCTCAGTGCCGAAGAAGGCGCCGCCTCTCCAGTGACACTGCTAACTCTATCTGCAAGATGATCTGCCTGAAATAGTGGGCAGCACGGTAGCATTGTGGATAGCACAAATGCTTCACAGCTCCAGGGTCCCAGGTTCGAATCCCGGCTTGGGTCACTGTCTGTGTGGAGTCTGCACGTTCTCCCCGTGTGTGCGTGGGTTTCCTCCGGGTGCTCCGGTTTCCTCCCACAGTCCAAAGATGTACAGGTTAGGTGGATTGGCCATGATAAATTGCCCATAGTGTCCAAAATTGCCCTTAGGGTTGGGTGGGGTTACTGGGCTATGGGGATAGGGTGGAGGTGTTGACCTTGGGTAGGGTGCTCTTTCCAAGAGCTGGTGCAGACTCGATGGGCCGAATGGCCTCCACTGCACTTAAATTCTATGAAATAGCCTTGAACTATGTAAGGGGTCATCCTTTGTCAGTGGCTCTGAAGGTGACAGTGGCCCTGAACGTTTGTGCCTCCAGTTCTTCTCAGGGGTTCAGTGGGAAATTTCTGTGGAGACTTGCAA
Organism: Scyliorhinus canicula; assembly: GCF_902713615.1. NCBI lineage: Eukaryota > Metazoa > Chordata > Chondrichthyes > Carcharhiniformes > Scyliorhinidae > Scyliorhinus > Scyliorhinus canicula. Next base: position 200,390,828 of record NC_052147.1, on the reverse strand, counting down.
TCCACTGTCCACAGCATCAAGTTGGTCACAGATGCTCTGATGCAAAGGGCCTTCATTCACTTCAGGACAGGTGAGGCCAGCCAGGCAAAGCGAGCCTCAGGCTTTGCTGCAATTGCAAAAGTTCCCTGCATTCAGGGAGCCATTGACTGTACGCGTGTGTCTATAAAAGCAGAAGTGGGGGAGCTGGGTGCCTTTGTTAATAGAAAGGGCTTCCACTCCTGAAAGCCCAGATCCTTTGTGACCACATGAGTGAGATACTGCAAATTTGTACCAGGAAGCGGCCACGATGCCTATATCCTGCGTCACTACCTGGTGCCAAGGCTGTTCATTGCTGCAGCACGCTTGGATGGCGGGCAACTGGGGGACAAAGGTTATCTGTTGCAAAGGTGGCTGATGATGCTGCTGAGGCACCCAAGGACTGCAGCTGAGGGGAGCTACAATTGTAGTCACAAGGATTACAAGGATTGTCTCCACAAGGATTACAATTGAGAGGATCACAAGGTTCCTCAAGATCAGGCGCGATTCATTGACCGCGATGCACGTGATGCGGATCCGGGAATACTGAATTAATAACAGAGGAAAAATTTGAGATTCATGCCGGGCATGAACCATTTTCAATTCACCCCATCCTCTCCTGATGGCGAGTTCTGGATCTCGCCCCAAAATGGCGAGAATATCATCCACCCTAATTTGCATTAATTTCAATCTCATGAACAAGATTGAAGTCGAATGCTGCTGCTTCCTGGAAATTACCCGACTACCCAGTTGGACGTCACGCGGGCATCATTTAATACTCCTTTTCAAATATGTGAAGCTGGCAGAATGGCTTCTGAAGGGAACGGAGGAGGTGAGTAGCGATTTCCATTTTCCAGCATACAGCTCCAGGGCACCGGACTGCCTCCCCAGTGCTTGGGGATGGGGGTGGGGGGGGAGGGGAGAGAGGGGTTGCGGGGGGGGTGACCCTTCAGGGCGGTTGGGCTTGATCAGGGGGCCTGAAGTGTTCAGTTCAGTGGTCTCCCCTCGGCCAGGGGTGTGAGGGGCATCATGTCTGTGAGGCCTTCAAGCCATCTTTAAATACTGTGGAGACCCAAAACAGGGACAACCACAGCTGTGGCCTTTCTGTCCTACCAAACTCCCCAGGACAGAGCTCTCCTATGGCTTCTCTCCTAAAATTCAATTTCACCCCCTTTGACTGTGAGCAGCCTCTAGCTTCACAGCTGAAGGCTATTTAAAATGAGGAATTAGCCTTGTTAGTTCTGAGAGCATTTCATTCTCCTGAACTATCAAGCTCCTCCTGGAAGGCACAGGTGCCATGTCTCAGAGGATGGTTAGTGCACTGCATGTCCAGCACCTATGATACCTGAACAGTGTGCCTGAACTCTAGGAACGTCAGCACCATAAAAGCAGCTGCGAACAATCAAACATTAAAGAGCAGGGCTTCAGCACTGGCAATCCTCTTACGGTCACATGGTAAGTGTGTGCATGAGCAGAGGGCAGCATGGTACGGTCTTACTAATGTTCCCAGCAGAGGCCTGGGGTCTAGGAGCTCCTGATCTGGCTAGAAGTGAGTGTGCAGAGCAAGGGTTGTCACCACAACTGGCTCACTGGATGGCACTCTGAGAGAAGGAGGGTCTGTCAATGGCTCCAAGAGTGGCGCAAACCACTCCGGCGTCGGGCTGCCCAGAGGTTGTGGAATCCTCCGCACTTCCGGGGGCTAGGCCAGCGCCAGAGGGGATCCCCCCGCACCCCCCTGAGGACCCCGCTAGACGGCCAACAAGCCAGGTCCCGCCGGTATGGACCATGTCCATTTCACGCCGGTGGGACTGGCTGAAAACGGGCGGCCGCTCGACCCATCGGGGCCCAGAGAATTGCCAGGGGGGGCACTGCCAACGTACTCCAGCCGGCGCGATCCCCGCCCCCGCCTAAAAACCGGCACCGGAGAATTCAGCAGTCGGTGCCGGAGCTGTGGGACGGGATTCACGCTGCCCCCCCCCCCCCCCCCCCCGGCGATTCTCCGACCCGGCGGGGGGTTGGAGAATCCTGCCTGATGTTGGGACGGGGTGGGGGTGGGGGGGGGGGGGGGGGGGGGGGGGGTGGCGGTGGGGGGGGAGTCTTGGGGGATTTGAATGCCCCGGGAAGGAAGCCCTACCTGAATGTCAATTTCTGTCCTTCTCCAATTCCTTGCAGAGATAACAATGTTTGCTGGTTTGATCCTGCAGAGGCTGCCCTCGGTGTGCCTGTGGCAGGCGAGGCGTGCAGACGGTGTAAAAAGCAGCAACGCCAACGCCAACTCAGGCTGGAAGTGGCACCTCATGTTTGGGGGCTGGCGCACACCCTGAAGACCCAGCCGTCCAATAGGCTGAGGAAGAAGCCAGAGGGGAAGCCAGCGGCAGACCGTGGTGTACCAGCGCCATTGGTCATTCCATGAGCTGACGGGCCGGATATGCCGCAAAAGACTGCGTCTCAACAGAAAGACAGCTCGGCACCTGTGCTACGTTCTCATGGACATGGCACCCCATGGAGGAGAAAGACACCTGCTCCTGGTGGCCGTGAAGGTCACTGCAGTCCTAAACCTTTACGCCACTTAGTCATTCCTGAGCTCGAGTGAGGACCTGTGTGGCATATTACAGTCATCCGCCCACGGGTGCATCTGGGAAATGACAGATGCAATGTATGCCTGGACATCCGACTATATATTTTTCGACCTGTGCCAGGTCAACCACGATGCCCGGGCTGCAAACTTTGCCACCATGGCTGGGATACCCCGGGCCCAGGAGGCAATTGATGGTATGCATGTTGCCCTGCAAGCACCGGGGTATCAGGGAATGCCCTATATTAATATGAAGGAGTTCCACTCCATAAGTGTTCAAATTGTGTGCGACCACCGCCTCAGAATCATGCATGTGTGTGCCCATTACCCTGGGAGCATGCATGACAGCTACATCCTGGGTTCTCAGAGATTCTCAGTGCCTTCGAGGATCTTTCCATGATGAAGGATTGGCTCGTGGGGGATAAGGGATACCTGCTGAGATCATGGCTGTTGGCACAGGTGCAGAGGCCTGAGACCGAGGCAAAGACCCAATACAATGAGGGCCCACATTGCCACCCCTGCTGTTACTGAGCGGTGCATCGGGCTGCTGATGGTGCAGATCTGATGCCTTGACTACTCAGGCAGTGCCTTACAGTACACCTCGCAGAGGGTCTTCCGTTTTGTGGAGGCTTGACGTGCCCTCCACAATCTGACACATCAAGGGGCGACATGCTGGAGGATGAAGAGGTGGAGGGATATGCGACTTTGTCTGAGGAGGAGGAGGAAGCGGACCAGGAGGGGCTGGATGTCGAGCCCAAGGAAGATCCAAGCATGAAGAATGACCGGAGAATGGAGTACAGGCAGCAGTAAAAGGGTGAGACATACCAGGAGGACCAGGTCGCTCTCATCATCTACAGATTCTCTGAGGACAAGACTGTACCCATCAGCTCAATCAGTCCCTCCCATTTCCCTCCCCCATCCAGCGATTTCCTCCCATCCCCCTCGCAATTCCCAACACACCTCCACCTAAACAGCGCTCCAGCCCTGGCCACCCTGTTCCCTCCTCTAAAGGTCTGTGTAACATCACCCTAGTGTAATGGGTCTGTGATGGCTCTGTTAGCTGGTCACTATAGAAAGCAGGTGGGTGACGATAGCTCGCTGTGAGGAAAGCTCTGGTGCTCCTCAGTTTCTGCTGAAGCCTGACTCCTATCTTTCCACTGCTCAGACCCATTCTTTGAAAGGGGTCTGCATCGGGGGCTTTTGATTTTGGACTACTGTGCCCGGGGGTGGGGAGAGCGGAGGGCAAAAGGGGATGGGTATGTGGGCAGGGGAGAGTGGAGGGCAAAAGGGGATGGGTGTATGGGCAGGAGAGAGCGGAGGGCCAAAGGGGGTGGGTGTGTGGGCAGGCCCACTGAGACGATTAACAAAGGCTTCACATGTATGAGGTGTGACAAGGTTTAATAGTGAACATTTTACTGTGACAAATTTCCATTCCCTTTGGCTACAGATAGTGACCCCACAGTGCCCACTCAGTGCTCCTCACTCTTCTTGATCTTTTGTGGTCTAGTACTACATCAAGGTGCGTCCCCAAGATGCACATCAGAGATGGAGGCAGCCTGCTGCATTCCATGCCCTATGGCCGACTTACCCAGTGTCACTGGCATTGCCATGCCACCCTGTTCTGCCCGCTGCTCTTGAGATGCGCCGGTGTCAGGAGGAGAGATTTGGAAAAACTGGAGACTGCCGTAGTCTCCTTGGTGGCAGGCCCCAGTGCTTCGACCTCCCTTACAATGCCTGTAGGACCCGGAGGGACTCCATGGAACAAAGGGGCAGTTGGAGTGAGTTCCAAAGGCTTGGAGTGATCTGGTGCTGCCAGTCCTGATGGCTCCCCATTGTCTGCACCATGGTGTCAACACCGTCAGTAATGGTCCTCAGTGATTGGGCCATGCTCTGCAGGACCTCAGCAATATCCACCTCTGTCTGGGACATGTCCCTCAGTGATTGGGCCATGCTCTGCAGGACCTCAGCAATGTCCACCTCTGTCTGGGACATGTCCCTCAGTGATTGGGCCATGCTCTGCAGGACCTCAGCAATGTCCACCTCCGTTTGGGACATGTCCCTCAGCGACTGGGCCATGCTCTGCAGTACCTCAGCAATGTCCACCTCTGTCTGGGACATGTCCCTCAGCGACTGGGACATTATGTCGAGGCCCTCAGCCATGGCTGTCACCGACTGAGCCATACCTTGGACACCGCCACTCAAGATATGGATGCCGTACTCCAGATTTTCCACTGTGGCCGCCACCCTAGCAGTGTTGACCTTTTTGCCATGCATTTTCAGCACTATCTCCTGCATATTGACGCCTTGGGACTCCTCCAATCAGCCTTGCAGTCGCTGACACCCCTTCCCGAGGCTCATGTCTGTGTCCTATCACGTGCATCAGCTCTGGGAGAACTTATCCAGAGGCTCGGCATCTAGCTGTACCCTGGGATCCAGCAGAACTGTGACTGCTGTCTCCCTTGGATGTTCCTGCCACACCTGATGTGCATCAGCAGCTGTGTGGTGCTGACCAGATTGCCTCAGAAACCTGCCCACTAATGTCACTCAGCAAGGTGTGTGTCTCTGCGCTGGTGGAAGGTGAGGGTGACAGTTGTGTCGTCTCATCGGTGATCTCCCTGGAGCCCTTCTCCAAGATGTTCTCTAGGGTGGTGCCACTCCAGATGGCCTGGCTCCAGCAGATGGTGATCCTGTAAGACAATGGACATTTGGTCAGTGAGAGGGACAAATAATTTTGTCTAACGTGAACTTGAGGCAGGTCATCTGGATGAAGAGGCAGTGGATCCTCACCTCTCTGCTGCAGGCCAACCTTGCTGTTGGCCACTGCTCTCTCCTCGGGCAACCCTGCGATTTCAACAGGCCGTGACTTGAAGAGGTTGTGCTGATGGGTGCCATGGGGTGCTGAGGAACAAGCACGAAGATCGGACATGGGGAGGGTGCAAGGTGTGAGCCAGTGACTTGAGGGGGTTGGGTTGGGAATTTGAGGGGTGCCAGGCAGAACTGATGCCAGGAGTGAAGGGGTAACTTACCCTTACAGCTTGGTGGAGATTGTTGATCTTCCAACATTGGACGGCAATCCTCCTGCTCATGCTGCCCGCATTGACAGCCGCTGCCACTGCCTCCCAGTCATGTGAAGAATGTCTTGGGGTCTCATTTTTGACACTGAGCTCTGTTGAATACAAGCCGCAATCTCACTAACATGGCCATTGTGAAATTTCCCACCAAACGCTTCCAAAACCCGACTTTAACTTTGGCTCGCTGAATCGCACCCGAGGTTTAGCTGCCTTGACCGCTCAGTGCGATAACCACAATGTTCTCTTGAACACTTCTCTCTTATTGTTGTTGGCAGCAGCGTACTGCACAATCTTGCACTCTCAAGGGGAGACCTGTCGGAGAATGAAGACAATGACTCTATTGAAATTAAATGAAAATCACTTGTTGCCACAAGTAGGCTTCAAATGAAGTTACTGTGAAAAGCCCCTACTCGCCTGTTCGGGGAGGCTGGTACGGGAATTGAACCGTGCTGCTGGCCTGCCTTGGTCTGCTTTCGAGGCTGCAGAGAATGATTCAAGCGCTGCATCAAAGGAGGAGTCAGAAGAGTCACAGAATGATGAGCAAGGTCCCGATGTGACGATGCTCATGGGAGGCAGGGTGACCTGGAATTCCCCTTTGTTAAGGGGAAACCCTGCCCCCAATTGCGGGGGGAGTTTGTCATAATATCCACTCATGTATATAATCAGATGCAGACAGGCAGTGATTGACATACAGGACGACCAATAAGCACACAACACAGTGCAGCCAATCACCAGACAGGATACTACCACTATAAAGCCAGAGGGCACTAGGTTTTCCGCTCTCTCTGGACCCAGCCACTGAGACAGTCAGAGCTTGTGAGCTAGCCAGTGCAAACACCATGCGGTAGCTAGTAAGTCTGGTCAGGCTAGTACTAGGTCTCCAGTCAGTTCGGTATAGTGTCGACCCACAGCTGAATATTTTTATTAGTTCTATCATTGAATAAAACCGTGTTGGATCTTCTCCAGTGGTAGAGGTCTGTTTCTAGCTTCACTGCATCAAGTGCAGTCCACATCGAACCAACCTGTCTAACACATCAGAGTTCATACACTGAGGTGAAAGGGAATCGTATAGAGCAGAGTCCTTGGTCCCCAAGGAGGTCACAAGAAGAAGCTGCAGATTAAGGACCAAAATCTGTCTGCTTTGCTGAAATAAACAATGGGCTGGATTCTCCCAAAATGGGGGGGTGGAGGCCGGGGGGTGGGGGGGGGGGGGGGGGGTGGGGCTGGCAGGGGCCTGGGGTAATACACGCAGCTTTGGTGGCCGCGCCAGTGGTTAGAACCATGCTGTCGGGAAATCGGCCGGCTGGGAGCAGAGTATTGCTGGGTGGGCCTCTGGCAATGGCCCCCCAGCCGCGCGGAGTGATTTGCGAAATTGCTGATTCTCGGGTCCCGGAGAATCGCCGGAGTGGCGCCGGGCCCGATTTCGGCGCAAAAATAGATTCTCCCCTGCCGCGCCAAACCAGATTTCGGCGCGAGGCTGCGGAGAATCCAGCCCAATATATTTGGTTTTGGATCATACACCGCATTCTTTCCCTGCCATTTCATTTCTGGAATCAGAGATTGGACTAATGTCCCTGCTGTGATCACTGTGAGAACCCATGGAGTACATCTGACACACAGTCACCTACTTATTTAAGGTGTGACCCACTTATATAGACTTGAGCAGTTCAGGTCTGCCACAGGTTTAATTTTAAAAAGACTTGCAGCTGCTCCATCTTGAATAGAGAAAGCTTCGTCGTGCATCTCTTGTTTAAATCAAAGTTATTTTTATAAATTGAAATTCACCTTCATGCAGTGCAGCTTAAAAGTACGGTGCGGTTGCATTTATAACTCATTTCCAGCATAACTTTGATTGAAGCACAGAATTCCAATTCACCAGATCTATTTCATCACACAGAATTCCTGATGCAGGCATAACAATATAATATATAATCCTGATCCAAGCACAAAATGTTACCCAATTATTCATGTTTTCATTGCTCAGCATATTGAATATTGTCAGTCCAGCACATGTCAGTCATCTTTCTCACACTAACAACTTCCTATGAAAGATCATATTTTGTATAATAAAGTGTCTAATAATTTGAAATCAGTTTCAGTAGCACACCAAAATGCAGTGACATTATTCCAAACAGGCCTATCTGTTCTCGAAAAAGTTGATGAAAATCCTGATGCAAGCATTAATATTGGTTGGCAAACTAATGATGCAGTGGACAGGACTTTTCCATTTGCACCATGAAGATGGAGGAATTCTCCCAATCGGATGCTGTGCTGTAAATGGAGGCCACCTTTACACGGCACCAACAGGATTTATGACACCTTCGGCAAAAATTACACTTGTCATTAAAAAAAACAACGAACGTCCTAGAAAATGCATCCATATCGATCTGTTTATCTTTATACTGTTTACAGATTGAGTTTGTGGCTCATAGCAATATTCTAGAGCAAATTTTTAGTTCCGCGAAAATTAAGGTTTAATTGTCGAAAATGTGATAAGTGCAATTAAATCAGCTGGAAGTATGTTATATTTAAAATGTCAGCTTAAGGGGTTAACAGGTAGAAAGGTAAAATCATAAAATAGCAGTTGGGCCTATTTAGCTGGAGAATTGGGGATGATGGGCACGATCTGATGAAAAGAATCCTGGGCAGGATTCTCCGAACTCGCTCTGGATCAGAGAATCACCGGGGGCACGCGTGAATCCCGCCACACAGCTCCAACGCTGGGCCGCCAATTCTCCGGCGACCGGAGAATGGTGCCAATCGTGCCGGCGCAGCCACCGTTGACAGCGGCCCCCACGGCGATTCTGCACGCTCGACGGGCCAAGTGCCCACCGAGTTCCGCTGAGTCCCGCTGGCGTCGTTCGCGTATGGTCCTACCCAGCGGGACCTCGCCGCTTTGGCTGCGGTGGCCATCCTGGTTGGGGGGGAAGAGCCATCTCGGGGGGGGGGGGACCTCCACGGTGGCCAGGCCCGCGATTGGGGGCAACCGATCTGTGGGCGCGCTCATTCTGGGGGGGGCGGGGCTATGTTCCTTCGCGCCGGACACCTGTAGGGCTCCGCCATGTTGCCCGAAAGCTGGTGCAGTGATGGCTGTGGTGCACATGTGTGGACTGTGGACCCGCGTCGGCCGTGGCGCCGGAGCAGCGCACAGCACTCTGGCACCGTGCTAGCCCCTGAGGCAGGGGAGAGTGACCGGGCCTGAAGGCCCGTTGACACCGGCGTCGCTCGCGTCGGTTTTGACGCCGGCGCCAACACTTGGCCAGGATTTCAGAGAATCCCGGCCCCTGTTCTGGGCGGGATGAGAGGGGTCGTTGCCAGTGTTTGTAGCATGGGATTGGCATTACTATCTAACGGCACTCTGTGTTTTTTTCGTGCCTTGATGATAATGCCCCACCGATGCTGCATTCAGTCTCATTTCCTGTACTGAGGAGCTCCACTCGTCAGTGCAGGAAGAGATTGGGGCACCATTTCAAACTGGTGCCCCGATCTGTCGACTCCCCCCCTCCCCCATTGTGACCCATGGACCACAACCCCCCCCCCAAACAATACCTCAACTCACGTTGGGGTTCCTCAAGCCTTCCGCACCCCACCTCATATGGGCAGGGCACCCCTGGGCCCAATCCCTGACATGGGAAAAATGCCAGCCAGGCACCTTGGCGCTACTATCTTGGCACATTGATAGTGTCCTGCCAGCCTAGCAGTGCCACTTTGGTGGTGTCAGGCTGGCACCTAGATGGTACTGCCAGTGTGCCCAGGTGGCATAGCCAGGCTGGGAGTGCCAAGGTGCCCGGGTGGCACAGGCAGTGCCAGGGTGCTGCCCTGCCCAGATACCAACCACCTGGAGGCTTCCGATCACCTGGGAAATCCCCAGGCACTGTTCCACCTTGTCCCCGTTTCTGGGGACCAATGCTGAACGATACTCAGCTGGGTTCTCCTCGGCAAAGCCTGTAAATCCCGGCCGCTGGTTTGATCCGACGTCGGCAGAGCTCACTTAACTCTGCAAATTTGGATCCAGATCCTGACGATCGAGGTTTCCCGACTTTGGGAATCCCAGGAGAGGCCTCTCGTAGGATCTAATGGCTGCATCCTGACCTGATTCTGGTGAGTCGTGGCCGGGAAATCACGACTGAGGTATACGAAATGCAGCTCTGTTTTGTTTTGGGGGTTAAAACAACAATTAATATAAAAGCATCCAGTGGACCCTGGAAGGCTAATTTGTCATGGAGATGTGTGGAGCTTAAGAAAGTTCTAGTTCTGGATTCTCTGCTGGTAGTATTCTCCGTTGCGCCCTGGGATTTCCCGACAGCGTGGCGCTGCCCACAGTGGAAAACCCTATTGGCTGGCTGGCAGGACGGAGAATCTCGCTTCCGGCGGGGGTGCACCGCACCAGTTAATGCTGCCCCTACAGTTCCAATTTTTCTGTGCGTTTGCGAGAGGAGTGTGTGTTCAGCAGCAGGTGAAACTGTGCTGCTGTTAGCAGGCTCCAACAGCAAAAGTGGTGCTGGTAGTTGGATTTGCAGGTTAGTCCAGCATTATTGCCCATCGCTAACTACTTGTGAGCTGTCTTCTTAAACCGCTGCAGTCCATGTGTTGTAGGTACACCCACAGTGCTGATGGTGAGCGAGTTCCAAGAATTTGACCTGGTGATAGTGAAGGAACAGCAATATCTTTCCAAGTCAGGGTCATGAGTGACTTGGACGGAAATTTCCAGGTGGTGGGGTTCCCATGGAGATCCCATTGCCTTTCTAGATGGCAGTGGTTGTAGGTTTGGAAGTTGCTGTCTAAGGAACCTTGGTGAGTTCCTGCAGTGCATCTTGTAGATGGTACTCATGACTGCTACTGTGCTTTGGTGGTGGAGAGAGTGGATGTTTGTGGAAGGGATGCCAATCAACTGGGCTGCTTTGTCCTGGATGGTGTTGAGCTTCTTGAGTGTTATTGGAGCTGCATTCATCCCGGCAAGTGGAGAGTATTCCATCACACTCCTGACTTGTGCCTTGTTGATGATTGGCAGGCTTTGGGGGGTCAGGAGGCGGGTTACTCGCCACATGATTCTAAACCTCTGACCTTCTTTGTAGCCATAGTATTTATATGGCTAGTACAGTTTAGCTTCTGGTCAATGGTAACCCTCAGGATGTTGATGGTGAGGGATTCAATGATGGTAATGCCATTGAATGTCAAGGGACAATGATTTGATTGTCTCTTATTGGAGATGGTCATTCCCTGGCATGAGGCATGAATGTTACTAGCTACTTGTCAGCCCAAGTCTGGCTTTGTCCAGATCTTGCTGCATTGGCACATAGTCAGCTTGAGTGTCTGAGGAGTCGCAAATGGTGCTGAACATTGTGCAATCATCAACGAACATCTACAACTCTGACTTTAAGATCAAAGGAACATAGAACATTACAGCGCAGTACAGGCCCTTTGGCCCTCAATGTTGCGCCGACCTGTGAAACCCCTCTAAAACCCATCTACACTATTCCCTTATCGTCCATATGCCTATCCAATGACCATTTGAATGCGTTTAATGAAATTAAAATTGCTTATTGTCACGAGTGTGCTTCAAATGAAGTAATTGTGAAAAGCCCCTAGTCGCCACATTCCGACACCTGTTCGGGGAGGCTGTTACGGGAATCGAACCGTGCTGCTGGCCTGCTTGGTCTGCTTTCAAAGCCAGCGATTTAGCCCTGTGCTAAACAGTTGGTGAGTCAACACTAGGTCATTGATGAAGCAGTAGAAGATGGTTGGACCTAGGACACTACCTGAGGTACTCCTGCAGTGAAATACTGTAGCTGAGATAACTGACCTCCAATAACCACAAACATATTCCTTTGTGCTAGGCATTGTCCACCCCCGCCAATAGGTTTCACGGTGATGTGGGGCGGTTTCATGGGAAATCCCATTGACAAGTGGCAGGAATATAGAATCATGCTCCCAGAGAAAGGTGCGCTGCCGAGAAACACGTGGCTGGGAGACTGGAGAATCCTGCCCTTGATCATCAAAAGTGAAAGGTTTGGGGCAGGATTCTCTGATCCTCAGGCCAAATGTTGACGCCATTGTAAACACCGTTGCGTTTTACGATGGCGTCAACAGGCCCCCAGGGGCAGTGATTCTGACCCCTACAGGGGGCCAGCATGGCACTGGAATCACCCACTCTGCTCCAGCGTCCGATACCGGCCTCAAATGGGCGCACTGCGATCGGCGTGATTGCGCGCATGCGCAGTGGCTTCCTTCTCCGCACCGATCGGTAGGCACCGATTGTGGGCCAGGCCACAGCAGAGGCACCCCCGGGGTCGGACCCCACCTCCCCCACCAGGCCACCCCCGAAAGGAGGCACACCGAGGTCCCGCCGGGTAAGACCACATGTGGATGGTGCCGGCAGGACTCGGATTTTTCTTGCGGCCACTTAGCCCATCCCGGGCGGAGAATCGTAGGGGGGGGAAGGGGCGGGGGGGGCGCGTAGAATGGCCCCCGACCACTGCTGCGCCAGCGCCAATGGCGCCGATTCTCAGCTCACCGGAGAATCGGCAGTCAGGCATCGGGGTGGCATCACGCCCGACCTGGCGATTCTCCGGCCCGATGTGGCCTGAGAGAATCCTGTGTGGAGGAGGGGGTTGTGGGGGTGAGAGGGGGGGAGTGAGGGTGGGGTGAGGGGGGGTGAGGGGGGGTGAGGGTGAGTGCTGGGGAGGGGGGAGAGGACGAGTGCCGGGGAGAGGGTGAGTGCTGAGGAGGGGGGGAAGAGGACGAGGGATGTCGTCCGCCTGGCCAGGTGCCAGCCTCCAACAGTCGCGCCCATGCAGCCCATGGCACCTGGCTGTGGGGGGGTGGGGGTATGGGCAATGATAACATGTTGTCGTTCCCCCCCCCCCCCCCACCCCCTGCAGGCCGTTATGTTTGCTGATCAGCCAGCGATGTTGGCCGCCGTGGAGGCAGCCGCACTTCTACATGTTGCCCTGGGGGAGGAGGAGGAGGAGGAGCGTGCCATGGAGTTGGCGCAGGCTGCCGTAGAGGAGCATGCTGCAGAAGGGCAGGTGGCAGCCACCCAGGCTGAAGGACCGCCCGCCTGACAGGACGAGGAGGAGGAGGAGGAGGAGGTGTTTGTGCCACGGCGACCGGGACGCCCAAGGAGGCCCCGTGCGTACCGGCCCCGCTCGTCGTTCCAGGACCTCACGGATCGGGCATGCAGGAGGAGACTCCGGATAAGCCGGGGAACTATGGCACACATCTGCCACCTGATGGCACACCTGGCACCGCGTGGCACTGGGGGAGGACACCCTCTCCCGTGTCCGTCAAGGTTATGATGGCCCTGAACTTTTATGCCACGGGGTCATTCCTGGCGCCAAGTGGGAACCTGTCCGGCATCTCGCAGGCATTGGTGTATCCGTGCATCCGGGCAGTGACAGACGCCCGATATGCCTTTGCAGACCGCTACAGCTAGTTCCCTATGGACTGGGCCAGCCAGGATGCCCGGGCAGCGGGCTTCGCTGCCGTGGCCGGGTTTCCCATGGTCCAGGGCGCGATCGACGGGATGCACGTCGACGTGCGGCCACCTGCAGATAACAGGGCCGAGTTCACCAATAGGAGGGGGACCTATTCCATGGACATTCAGATAGTCTGCGACCACCGCATGATGATCCTGCATGTCTGCCCCCAGTACCCGGGAAGTGTACATGACTCATACGTATTGGCGCAGTCTTACATCCCCGGCATGTTCGAGGGGCTGAGGGGCTGGTTGCTGGGCGACAGGGGTTACCCGTTGCGGGTGTGGCTGATGACGCCTATATGGAAGCCACAGACTGACGCGGAGAACAGCTACAATGATGCCCATGCAGCAACAAGGGGTGTGATAGAGAGGTGCTTTGACCTGCTAAAAATGCGTTTCAGGTGCCTGGACCTCTCTGGAGGGGTCCTCCAGTACCCGCCAGATAGGGTCGGCCATATCATTGTGGTCTGCTGCGTCCTGCACAACATAGCCCAGCAGAGGGGCGATGTGCCGCAGGCAGTGGAGGGGGGAGTGGAGGAGCAGCAGGAAGAGGCGCAGTCCTCCCCAGATGAGGAGGATGGGGGCAATCGTTAGGACAGACGGGCTGAACATGGGCGGGAGTCTGCCCGCCGTTACCGGCTGGGCCAACGGGCACGGGACAGGCTGATAGCCGCCCGGTTCACTAACTAGTGGGGGGGGGGAGCATGAGAATCGCTGTATACGGGCAAAAACCGCACACCACAGCGCCAGCCGACCACCCTCACCCTCCCCAGCCCCCCACCCACCACCAACCACCCCCACTGTACCCGCATGCACACCAACACTCCATTGCACATCCACCTGCGGCACAGCGGGCCGGGCTCACACGATCGCCGGTGGAAGCGTGTCTATTGTAGGCCATGGAGGATGATGACGACCCGCCCTGCGATGAGCTCCTGGCTCTACATCGTTGGACAAAGTCTGACCCATGGCCACAGTACCACCCTCCACCCGGACCATCCCTGCATGCGGCCGTGACACTGCAGCGCACGGTCCCGTCCTCTGCCCGGGGGGAGGGGGAGGGGGGCACACTCACCTGGGGCCGACGTAATACCACCCCTCACACACACACTGGCACTCACCTCATACCACACCCCCGCACGCTTCAGACAGAGCACAAAGGCAGATTGGTATGTGTGAAAGTGATTTTAATGACAAACAGTCCATACACGTGCCCTCGCCCCTATAACTCATCTGTGCCCTGCACCCATGCCAACTTACTCAGTGTCTAATTGTTTGGCCTCACGGGCCCTTTGACTACGCCTAGGTGGTTCCCCAGACGGTGCAGCAGAACTGGAGGTGGACTCCTGAGATTCCTGCCCTGTGACTCGGGATCCCTTTGGCGGCCATTTCCTGGGGCGGCCCGTCCTAGATGGGCCAGGCTGCGGCTCGTGTGACTGGGATGGCGAGCTGCCAGCCTGTCCTGCCCGTTGCCCACCGGGCACCTGGGACGGAAGGGGGGGAATCTGAGGTGCCACGGTGTTCCGGGACCTTCCCTACAGAGGGGCCCGGGACGAGCCCCAGCACCTTCACCTCCCTCGGGGTGCCCGATGGCCCCCGGGCCTCTACATGGGTTGCCCCCCCGTCATCCAACGCCCCCCCGACACCTGGCGCTGCGAGGCCTGGAGGCCCGCCCTGGTATCAACAAGGGCCTGCAAGTTTGCAGCCATGGAGTTCAGGGAGTTGCCCATCCCTTTCTGTATCTGGGCGACGCTGTGCAGCACATGGGCAATGGCGCCGATGCCCTCAGCGATGGCCTGCAGAGACTGGGCCATGGCCTGCTGGGACTGGGCCACAGTCTGCAGAGACTGGATCATGGCCTGCTGAGACAGGGCCATGGCATTGAGCGCCTCTGCCATCTGCCGCTGGCTGTGGCTCATGGCTTCCTGTGAGAATGCAGCCATGTCCTGGGCCACAGACGCTGCCTGCACGGAAAGCCCCAGGCCTTGCATACTGCTCCCCATGTCTGAAACCGTCGCACCCATTGCCTCCACCACGGACGCCACCCGTGAGGTTTCGGCCTGGGTGACACGCATGACCAGCACCACTCCCAGCTCCTGGACGCGGGCGCACTCCTCCACCTGAGTCAGCAGCCGCCACAAGCCGGCCATTACCCCCTTTAATCGTCCCTGGTTTGGTGACTGCATCGGGTCTATGGGTGGGTGTGGTAATTTCAGGAACCCGGGACCCGTCTGGGTGGCAGATGGTTGCCTGCGCCAGAATGCCCTCCGACCTCCCGGCCACTCTGCTGCTCCTACCTCCACCTGCTGTACCAGTCCGGCTGTGTTGTGCGCACCAGTGAGTGTACCAGAAGCCTCATCACTAAAATGCCCAACCGAGGTGAGTGTCTCTGCGATGGTGGAGGGTGTTGGAGACAGCAGTGGCGTTGTGTTGTGAGCATCGTGCAACCCAGAATCCATGGTCCCCTGGGGTGGGGGTTCGTGTCCACCCGTCCGCTGTGTGTCACTGTCCTGTCTTTCGGTGTCATGTGTGTCGGTGTTCCAGGTAGAGGGTGTCCTGGACAGTGGTTTCCTGGGTAGTGGTGTCCTGGGTAAGGCTGTCCTGGGCAGGGCTGTCCTGGATAGGGCTGTCCTGGATAGGGGTCTCCTGGGTAGGGCTGTCCTGGGTAGGGCTGTCCTGGATAGGGGTCTCCTGGGTAGGGCTGTCCTGGGTAGGGCTGCCCTGGGTAGGGCTGTCCTGGGTAGGGGTCTCCTGGGTAGGGCTGCCCTGGGTAGGGCTGTCCTGGGTAGGGCTGTCCTGGATAGGGATCTCCTGGGTAGGTCTGTCCTGGGTAGGGCTGCCCTGGGTAGGGCTGCCCTGGGTAGGGCTGCCCTGGGTAGGGCTGCCCTGGGTAGGGCTGTCCTGGGTAGTGGTGTCCTGGCTCAGCTGCGATGGGGGTCTCTGGCTGCCCCCCTCATCGCTGGGTGTCACATGCCTGCATCGCCGCACTCGCACGAGACGGGGCGTCGTCTCCGTGCTGCTCCGGGCAGCGGTTGAGCGTATATTGGCATAGATACGCAGCACATTAGGGTTAGGGTTAGGGTTGGTTGCACCTAGGGGTGTGCCGCACATCGGTTGGGGGGGGGGGGGGGTGGACTCACCCTGGCTGCCCTGACGAGGTCATTCACCTTCTTGTGGCATTGTGCGCCTATCCTTGGTGTTACAGTCACAGCGCTGACGGCCTCTGCCACCTCCCTCCACAGGCGGCGGCTGAGGCGTGGGGCAACCCTGCGGCCGTGTCCGGGGTACAGGGCCTCCCTCCTCTGCTCTCCTGGACGGCCACCTTGTTGGATCTCCCGGGGGGTGGGGGCACGTCTTTTGAGCTGTAGCGCCATCGCGAATGGCGTCACGCCGCTACTAGCCCGTTCCGGGCTGAAGAATTTGCACCGTTTGGGGGGGCCCGACGCCAGAGTGATCTGCACTGTTTTTGGCGCCGGGTCCCAGCCATCGCGCCGATTATCGGAGCATCCCGCCCTTGGTGTTCCTCATGAGGGAGTTTCAAGATATTTTTGACTCAGTGTTCATTGACATCTGGGTGGATTGCTGAGAAATTATGGGATCTATCTTGGTCACATTTGCCATTTATTGTGTGATGTGTTCGACCATACATCGCCTGTTAATTCACATTTATTTTTGCTTGGTCAAAACCCATGGAATCCTGGGTGCTTTATCTGTTAGAAAGGAATTAGGGAGAAAACTCTAGCACAATACCTAGCACAAAGGAATATGGTTGTGGTTATTGGAGGTCAGTTATCTCAGCTACAGTATTTCACTGCAGGAGTACCTCAGCAAGTATCTTGAATCTCAAATTTGGTCCACGTTAAACAAAATATTACTGGTCCCAAACGGGATCTTACCAACAATTTGGGGGACTGGTCCCGAATCATAACAATGCATATGTATTTGTAAACAGAAACCACATTGATTCTGTTATTTACCACTTGCAAAAATATGAAAATTAAAATATTATAAAACAGCCTGTGGAAAGGATCTCTGGGCAGAACTATGGTGGCAAAAACCCTGGCATATTTAAGCAACAATTAGCAACAGCAATAGTATAAGTGTGGAAATATTCTGGATGGACTGTTTGAACGGCCTCTCTCATATGTAAGTATTAAATGATCTTGTGGTCAATGGAAGCAGCTACTTATGTGTGTTTATCATCAGTTGACATATGCTCCCGATGGTTAGCACATGGTTCATGCTGCTCTCTGCTCGCCTAATTGTCTCTGCTCCCAGAACATTGATTAATATACTTCATGTTAAATTGAAAACCCAACTATAAAATGATAACTGGCTATGCATGACTTTGGTAAAATACATATTTTGAATGAAGAAGTTCTGGAGTAATATACTTTGAAAGTAGGAGAAAGTAAATTTGTTTTTATTGGTGTTCTGACCAAACTCTGTCACCATATTTTGTAAAAAGGGTTGTTGTCAGCTATTATTGCTGTGTTTCTCAATCTGTTCACAGTAAACTGCAGAACTAATACAGCATTCTTTAGACCTTGGTGCAACATTTTCCTCAGATTTGTCAACATGAATTATATAGAATTACATGGATTTTTGCTGAATTTACTCATTTACATGTTGATCTAAAGCATTTTAACAGGCAATCTCCATAATATGGAAAGATCATTAGGAGAATAAAGACACTTATGACACTCCCGTGAAACCTTTTTTTCTTCAGACAGGTTGACTTTTAGTCCTTTTTAAATTAGTGGACGCATATTCATTGACTTTTGTTGCTAGTTCATCAAACAATCTTTTTTAAGTGAAATCACCCTTTATTGACAAATGTGTGGTATTGTTAAATTAATAAATTTTGAAGTACATAGCTTCAGCTCAAACCTCATGGAATATAGATTTTGAATAAATAAATAATAAAATAATCTTACATTAACCACATTCCGGCACCTGCTGGGGTACACAGAGGAAGAATTCAGGATTCTGATAAAGGAAGAACAGAAGTGTGAGGATGGAGGAGATTGGGGATTTTAAACTCCCAGATGGATGAATCAGCAGCATGCAGAGAGAGGGAAGACCTGCTCACTGTTGGCTGGCTTCTCATCCAAAACCAACAAAGGTTGATCTGAATTGGCTGCCCAGCCATTATAATCTGGTGTCTCAGGCAAGTCCAACAGTAAGTCCAACAGTAAGCATGGAAATGGGGATGAAATGCGATCTAGGATGGTCAGTTTTTGGAAAGGTGGGTGTAGCGTGGGGAGGCCTATACTTCACTTGTGGGGCCTAGAGGAGCAAGCCCACGCCTCCTGGCTCTACAAAGGAAATAAATACATTTCCCTGGAAAGGCCTCTTCTCTGTTGATCCTTCTACTACTAACCTCAGCCTGTCGAGAAAGCTGCAGTCAATTGTTCCTTCAGGTCAATTTAAAACAATTTCATTGGTACCCATTCTGCACAATAAATGAAGGGTCGTCCTGACTTGCTTGGGAGTCCTTGGGGCCTACAATTATAAATTGTGGCTGGCAGGGTAAGGCAGAAGGCCAATGGCTGTGCTCCACATTTCATTTGAAATGTTTTCACATTTACCGGTGGGAGAGTTAAAAAAAAAAACCATGCTGTTCGTGGGGCAGAATGTCACCATGCCATCTGATGATTGTTTTACGTTTTTCTCAGCTTGCTGTCAAAGTAAATATTTTTGATTTCCACTGCTGATGGAATCTTTCCCCCTGTCATTTTTACAGGCATCATGCTATTTATTAGACATGTTTGGATAAATGAAGGCCTAACATTTTTCCCAGTACTGTTTTGTTAACCCGGACTGATACCTGTCATTAAATAGTTACCTGTGCTTTCTAGCTCTAATTTTGTAAATCTTCATTTACCATACGTGTTCCCTATTTCATTTATTCTCAGAGTAATTTTCAGAGTAATCTCAGGTACGTTTAGGCTGCATAAAAATTTCACATTTAAAAAATGTCAAACCTGCCTCCATCCAGCCGCAAAACTGTCAACTTGCGGTCCTAACAGAGGGGAATGAGGGGGCCAATGACCAATCGGTTTTCAGAAGGCGGGTAGATCAGTAACAGTTTTATAGAAGACTGTATGTGTCCATTTTCTCAATCTTTTTATTTGTCCTGCCATTGAATTCTCAAGATGGTCCTCAGGTGTCTTTGGCGCAAGATTTCCAGAGTATTGATATGGCACCAAGAGCAGACCCAGAATTCTGCGGCAAGCAGCAGGGTGGTAAAGACAATGACTAGGTGGAGTTTGATTTTAGTCTTCGGCTAGTTGCTCTAAGACATGATCATGTTGTCAGTCGTTAGCAGAATTCTCTTTCTGGATCTATGTGTAGATGGCATCTTCAACAATGGCATCCCAAGATCGCACCCTACCAAGGTGTGAGAATGTTTCAGTGGTTTAAGACTGGTGCTGTCAACATTTGATTTGTCATTTACCATACATATTCCCTACTTCATTTATTCTCGTGCTTCATAGAGAGTGTGTCTGTTGCTGACTGCAAACTAAACCCGGTCTTGGAGACACTGATTTGTAGACCAAGGTTTTGGCAACACTTAAGAATTTGTTTGCCATATGGTCTGGATGTGTCCCTTGTTGTAGGAAGCTAGGGCACAGTGATCTGCATTCAGAAGCTCTTTGATTATTACTGTCATAATATACATCCACGTATATAATGGAGAGCAGACAGGCAGTGATTGACACACAGGATGACCAGTAAGTACACAGAACACAGAAGCCAATCACCAGACAGGACACGACCACTATAAAGCCAGAGGGCACCAGTTTTCCCGCTCTCTTGGGATCCAGCCTCTGAGACAGTCAGAGCTCGTGAGCATAGCCAGTGCAAACACCATGTGGTAGTCAGTAAGTCTGGTCAGGCTAGCCTCAGGTCTCCAGTCAAGTCAGCATAGTGTCAACCCACAGTTGAACATGTAAAATAATTAGATGATAAATAAAATCATGTTGCATCCCATCAAGTGTTGGAAGTCTGTCTCTCGCAACACTGTATCAAACGCAGTCCACATAGACCCAGACTGCCCAACACATCATGGTACCAGGTTTGGATGCTGAAAATTGATGGACCTACCTTGAGTCATTCAGCGTTGACCAGCAAACAGCCATCCGGTGACATGGAAAATGTCAGCCCTCCTCCGCAGCTCCGCATCGCCGGCA
The DNA here is from genome assembly GCF_902713615.1 of Scyliorhinus canicula. NCBI lineage: Eukaryota > Metazoa > Chordata > Chondrichthyes > Carcharhiniformes > Scyliorhinidae > Scyliorhinus > Scyliorhinus canicula. Next base: position 200,370,491 of record NC_052147.1, on the reverse strand, counting down.
ACCTTGGTGCAAATTGAAAGATCTTCAAACAGAAGTTCCAACTATCTCGAAGCCACCGACCTCGAGGCTGCATCGGCGCCAGGAAGATCGCACTATTCCTCTCCACAGCCGGGGACCACGCCATCCACATCTACAACTCCCTTACATTCGCTGAAGGCGAAGACAAGACGAAATTTAAAACAATCCTGTTGAAGTTCGACAGCCACTGCGACATTGAGGTGAATGAGAGCTTTGAACAGTACATTTTCCAGCAGAGGCTTCAGGTTAAGGATGAACCTTTTCAATCCTTTATGACCCATCTCCGCATCCTCGCGCAGTCATGTAACTATGACTCGACAACTGATTCCATGATCCGGGATCAGATCGTTTTCGGGATCCACTCCGATTCCCTTCACCAGCAGCTCCTGAAAGTCAAGCAGCTCACCTTCACCATCAAAATGTGCGTTCTCCACGAGCATGCCAACAACCGGTACTCCCACATCAGGGCAGCAGAAACGGCAAGGCTAAACCCCCATGAGGCAGAACGGGTGCAGGCCATCGCACAAATGCAGGACCTGAGTCTTGATGAGAGTGGCCATTTCGCATGCTTTTCCCGGGCTCCAGTGCATGCGCGCCACGACCGAGGGGACAGCGAGACCGACGACCAGCCTGCGCAGGTGCGTATGTCATTCGACCGCACTGCGCATGCGCGTTGGCGCACGGAACGTGCTGACATTGGCGTCATGACGTGGCCGAATTGTGGCTCCGCCCATTTAAAGTGGCAATGTCCAGCAAAATCACGACGGTGTCTACAGTGTGGCAAGCTTGGCCACTACGCAGCCCTTTGCAGATCTGCTCCACTGCCCAGCATCCAGCGATCCCAGCCAAGGCGCAGAAGCGTCCGTGCGATACAGCAGGCCGTGCCAGACTCCGACCCCGACAACCCACCAGTTCTTGATGCTGAGTGCCTCAAATCCCCATACCCGGTGGGCATCATTACGAAGCATGCGCTGCCTTTCTCCAAGATAGTGAAGGACCTCCCGATCCTCAGCGTGGATCCTGATGACGAGTGGTGTGCTATCCTCACAGTGAACAAGGCCCGCATCCGTTTCAAGCTGGACACCGGTGCATCAGCGAACCTTAGTTCGAAATCCGATCTCGACACCATCCGCGTCAGACCAAGCATTCTTCCACCGATCTGCCAGCAATCCTGCCGACCTCTGCGACCACCGCATTGGCAGCAGTCCCGCCTATCCAAGTGCAGGCGGCCCCTACTCCACCCTTGAGGCGGTCAACCAGAATTCGTCGCCCGCCAGAGAGACTAAATTTATAGACTGAATGTTTGCACAACTTTGTTACCTCATCGTTTTGACATCTGTAAATATCGTTTGTTTTACCATTTCATCTGCCCTATATCTGCACTAGCGACACCTTCCTATCTATGTAAGTTCATTTTAGCATATTCTGTATATAGTCACGTACATACACATCTTCATGCACATGCACCTTAATATTTATTATCTGAACACGAACTTCAAAAAAAAAGGGGGGGAGATGTCATAATATACATCCATGTACATAATGGAGTGCAGACAGGCAATGATTGACACACAGGATGACCAGTAAGCACACAGAACACAGCAGCCAATCACCAGACAGGACACGGCCACTATAAAGCCAGAGGGCACCAGTTTTCCCGCTCTCTCGGGATCCAGCCTCTGAGACAGTCAGAGCTTGTGAGCATAGCCAGTGCAAACACCATGTGGTAGTCAGTTAGTCTGGTCAGGCTAGCCTCAGGTCTCCAGTCAAGTCAGCATAGTGTCAACCCACAGTTGAACATGTAAAATAGTTAGATGTTAAATAAAATCGTGTTGCATCTCATTAAATGTTGGAAGTCTGTCTCTCGCTACACTGCATCAAACGCAGTCCACATAGACCCAGCCTGCCCAACACATCAATTACCTCTGTTACTTAGATGGAGGCAGAACATCTGGAGAGATTGAAGATGAGGTCCTCCATCATGCTGGGCTCAACAACATGGAGATCACCATCCAGAAAATTCAAAGCTAAACAGGTCATATCTCCCACATGGATGATTACAGAATTCCTAAACAGATCTTCCATTAGGAATTGTCTCATTAGGAATTGTCTCAGAACAAATGACATCAAAGTGGTCAGTACAAGTGAAACAAGGACATCCTAAAAACGAGCCTTACAAACATCTGCATTTCAGACCACCTCTCTTGGGAAAACACTGCTAACGAGTGACCCACATGGAGGCAAGCACTGAAATTTGGTTCAGCGTTTACGTCAAATGCACATCATCCGAATGGCAGAGTTAGTGCAGCTGCAGAAGCTCTCCCAAGCATCAACAAGAACAACAAGCATTGCCTGTTCAGTGGCTGCCATGTCAATCCTGCATCAAATTCCTCTGTCATGAGCCCATAGAATACAATAAAATCATTTATAGCTCAGACACAATTGAACATGGAGTCTATCATGATTTTTAAGTAACGTTTATCCAGACTGAATCCATGAGGCAAATGCCTTTGCAGTACTGAGAGTGGGTCAGGAACAGCCACACTGCTTCCCTCTGGCCTAACAAGCTTACCTATTTCATTGTCCCGGATTGGCAAATCCAACTGAATTTTCCCTCCAAACCACCATCTGATAGAGGTTTCCGGCATGGAAACAGGCTCTTCGGCCCAACTTGTAGCCTCCCCTTGATCATCATCTCAACCCTGGTAACCACGCTCTATCCCACCCCTCTTCTGTAATCTCTTCCCTGACACAACAGGATGACCCAGCCCCCACCAGAATCCTCCACACACGGGGAACTCTCACTGCCACCCTGCAGTTTGCTCGGAAACATCCTTATATAGCAGGCTTTCCTACCCATCAGGCAACCAGTTGATCAATCTGGCTGAAAAATGCTAATGTCGCACATTAAGAGGCATCCAGGTTTCAAACACACACCTCTGACTCCTCTCTGCCTCTCCATAAGTGATGGGCCCAGGTCACTGACCTGGAACAATGAACCTACCAACCTCTTCAAAGATGCTGCCTGTCCTGTTAGGTCTTTCTTGCATTTCCTGTTTTCATTTCTGATTTCCTGCATCTTCGGTCATAAGAACATAAGAACTAGGAGCAGGAGTAGACCATCTGACCTTTCGAGCCTGCTCCGCCATTCAATGAGATCATGGCTGATCTTTTGTGGACTCAGCTCCACTTTCTGGCCTGCATTTATTAATCCAGCCTGCATTTCTACACCGTGCTGATCCTCGTAATATTTTCTCAATCCCATGTGAATTGAATTTCCAAATGACTGTGAAATATTCCTGGATTGGAGACTTTCATACATTCTTCAAAATCTACAAGCAGAAGAACATTATTTTCTTAAGCATGTTGAACCTAAGATCAGAATGCCTTTCACAGTATATACACTAAAAGATTTTCCCAAATGTATACTTAGGCATAAGCCTCTATAATCTTTACATTTGTACAGGAGAAATTCTAAGACCTGGCTCAATATATCTTTCAAAGAATGTGGTTCTGTACTGCTACAGACCCTGTCCAATGATATTACTCATTCACATGTGAACAGTGATTGGTTTATTCGCCTTTGGCTTAAATCATGAAAATCTGCCACCTTCATGCAGAATTTTGTCCATTTTTATGAAGCTTACTGGGATTCACTGGCACAATGACTTGGTTTTTGTGCATCTGTAACTAAGTAATATCAGTGGCCATAATATCTCACCTATATTGATGACATTTAGTAAACTGATCAATAAAAATGAAAGGTCAGCTCTGAAATTCATACAATTTTGAATTTAAAAATAGTTTAAACTTTAAAAGAAAGTGCTTATCAGTGACATACTTTATATCCTAGTTTTGATGACACTCGAGAATAACATCCAAAGAAAATTCAAAGAAAAGGAGCGAACTTTTCACGACTGAGGTGGGTAGCTCAAGTTGGGAAATTTCACATCTGATTAGAACCAGGTTGACACAAAGGGCCCCGTCACAAGCATTATTTGCTCGAGGGCATAATTCAGTTGGGCCTGCTGCTTCTGGAGGTTGTTTGGAGGCAGCCACAAAGGCAGGGCAAGTGCAGAAGCGGGCTGGTTAGAAGGATGCTTCAGTTCTCTGAGGCTTTTGCTCAGTTTTGTAAAAGGCTGTTAGGCCCTCTAGCTCCCACCACTCAGCCCGCTCCATGCCACTTCATGCCCCCATGGCCTTTCCATGCCATTTCCTACCTCTTCCACCTCACACCTCCCATGCCCCCATACCCCGATTCCCCTTCCATACCATCTCCTAGTCTCAATACACCTCATACGTCCATGTCACCTCCATAGCTACTCACACAGTATCCACTATGGGAAGATGTCTTGTGGAGATGAAAAAAGACTTCTAACAATATAATAGAATGCTCATTCATACATGCTTCAAACAGACGAAAGCCTATCATTCCTGTGACCCATTCAAAGATTTTAAATCCCCTCAAGTGATCAATCCTTTGTAAAAATTAAAAAAATTATATTCTGTTAACATACCAAAGGCAGATAACCCTTTAATAGCCTCTTAAAGCTGTCATGAGAGAGCTGAGATAAGTGCTTTTTGACATTGTGAATCTCAGCCGAGCAGATTTGGCTTAGCTGCAATAACGGCCTTTGGGAAATGTTAATAATGAAGTTTGATTTTCATTTTTAAAATACTGGGGATTTAAATAACTTCAGATCATGGCACGTAAACAGACCCTGGGCAGGAATCTTCGATGGCTGACACCGGAATCAGGAAACGCGATTGAGCAGAGAATCGGTTTTGACTCCGAAATCATGGAAGGTGCCGGTTTCACATCAAATTGTAATTCTCCGGTGTCTTGACAGCGGCGTCAATGCATTACACTTCGCACATACAGTAAACACTCTTGGTATATAATTAGAGGGCCTGACCCAGTATTCTCCCAGGCCTCCGCAATTCTCCACCTCAACGGGGGTGAATTCCCGACGGCGAAGTTCACTTGTGCTTTTAAAAATTGTGAAACAGGTGCCATGCTGCTGAGGGAGAGAGGAGGTACGGAAAATGACCAACATTGCCATAGGCCACTGGCTGGGGGGTGGGGGGGGGGGGGGGGGGGGGTGCTTCTGCCAGGGATGGGGGAATAGCAGAGGGTGGCCAGGAGGTGGGCTGTGGGATCGGGGTGGACGGGCATGGAACACCATTGCCGCGGGCTGAAAGGCAGCCATGCAGCTGCGCATGCCACTGACGGCCCACTGTGAATTTATGGCCACAGTTTATATGGGTGTGCCCCCCAGCCACCTCCTGGCCCCAGCCATCAGGGTGGGTGCGCTACAACACAACCAGTGCCATCTCATTGGCTGGAATGAGTATGTGTGTGAATTGTAATGTGTCCATGTGGCTGCAACTTGTCAGCCTCCTGAGTGTCAATCATGGACCCGGCAATCCCACACCATTTCTCATTAGAATCAGGTGTGTTCCAAGTGGTGCGGTGCTAGCCCCTCCGCAGTAACGGAATCGGTCCAGGTGCCGCATCAGTTTTGTTGTCCATGAACCCTGTCCTGGCATCAACACTTAGTCTCAGGAACAGATAATTTCACTACCTATCTTCCCTTCAAGAGCGTTTACTTCTCCTTCATAAATCCGTGACTCCTACATTATGGGTTGAGGCGCCTGGAAAACATAAATGGGGTCTGTTTAAACTTCTCACTATTTCCAAATGGTCAAGCAGATGTATGTTTCGTGGATGTTTGATTCACACACTACTCCCTAGCCTGTGCGGGTAAGACTTGTGTCAGCCAGAAATAGGGGTGCAACTTCCACATCTGGATCCCACCCATCATTTTTATAAGTTTTCAGTCATTCCAAATCCATATCTATCCGGTTAACAGATAGCTATGCATGTCTAATGTAACCTCGCTTGTCTGATTGCATTTGTTTGGTTCTGTTTAACTGGGAGAATTTGGCCATGAAAGATATCGGGCGCGATTCAACAAAAAGGTTTCCAAGTGCCGAAGTGAGCGGGAGCTGCCGCTAGTTCCCTGACGCTCGGCCCGGCAAGGCCATCACCGCGATAAACGTCCATTGGTCCACTTAACGAGGCCCCACAGGATTCATGCCATAAATCATGGTTCGCCAGCTGATTCACCCGGGACAATGCTCGGCAGACCCCTGCTACCATGGGAGAGTATCACTTCAACCGATCCTGTGCAGCCAAACCCACTCCACCTGCAGCCATGACACCACGGAGACCAGCCCCACACTTTGCCGATACCGACCTGGGACAACTGTTAGACACGGTGGAGGCCAGGCGGGATACCCTGTTCCCTAGGGAATCCAGGAGGATCAGACACAGGGAAGCCGCCGCCACCTGGAAGGAAGTGGCAACGGCCGTCAGCTTGGCGAGTGTGACCAGGAAGAAGGGCACCAGTGCCTCAAGAAGGTCAATGACATTCACCGGGCCTCCCGGGTGAGTTTGCACCAGACACACGACCCACCTCACATACTTCTCATCCTCCCATATCCACAACTCCCCAAGCCCCCTCCCACATCCCCCAAGACCCTCCCCCCCCGTGATTAATGACTCATGCGGCTAACAATGCCCCCTCTTTGTCCCTGCAAGAGACATTGACCCACAACCGGCGGGAGAGACCCAGACAGGGGGCGGGATGCTGGGCATCAGAGTCCTCACTCCCTATGAAGCACGGGCCCATGAGGGTGCAGGGGTGGCCGAGGAATGAGCGGTCACCAGCGTGGAGGTTGGGCAAGTGCAGGGGTGAAGATCCCCCGGCCCCACCCTGATGACCTGTCAAACATGCATTGTTAGTGCCATATACACTGACCCATCCCTCCCACTGACCACATGTCTATTCTCCTGCAGCATCTGCAGCCGATGGTACTGGCCAACCCAGAATGGTCCACCCCACCTCCCATGAGAACACCTCGGAGGAGAGCTCTGAGGATGCGGCACAGCTGTCATCTCCACCCTCCAACAGCACAGAGACACATAACTCAGTGGACAAAAGTAGTGGGCAGGCTTCTAGGGAACTTTCTGGTGAGCACCAAACACCTGTTGATGCAGGAACGCCCAGGTAAGACAGCAGTCGAAGATCTGCTGGATCCCAGGACCCAGCTGTGTTCCAGTCAGATGCCGAGCTTCTGGACCACATTTACCCGGAGCTGATGCAGTTGATAGGTTGCGGCTGTGATATTCAGAAGTGGATATCAGCAACACTCCAGCAGGTCCATTGCCAATTGGCCCTGAGTCCCTGAGGCACGACCGGAGCGGTCAAGGCATCGGAACTGCATTTTGAGGAGTCTGATGCACCTTTCAGTGACCACATGGGCCTCGTTGTATTGGGTCTCCGCATCGGTCACCAGCATCCATACTGGCCCCTCAGCAAGTACCCCTTATCCCCCTGGAGCAAACCGGCCATCCTGGGGTTGCCCACAAAGAGGCCGGGGATGTCTGACTGCCCCAGGATATAGCTATTGTGCACACTCCCTGGGAAGTGCGCAAACACGTGCATGATTTTCATCTGGTGGTCCACATGAGCTGGACATTCAGGGAGTGGAATCCCGCCTTCCTGTTGATGTAGGAAACTCCCCAATTGCCCGGTGCACGCAAGACGACATACGTGCAATCTATTAACCCCTGGACCTAAGGCATCCCGGCTATGGTGAGCCAATAATAGAGGCTTGGGGTGTATCTTGAAGCACTTAACACTATCAAGAGATCCAGTTGACATCGTAAACCATAAGAGTGGAGCTCAAGTAGTTTATGTTATTCAAACTCTGAGACATGTGTAACTGCCTTGAATCTACTCATTGTGATTTTACTGTCTGTAGCAGCAAAGTTTACACCAATTACAGGAACCATTGTGATAGAAATAGAGGCAAAATTAGGAAGACCCATGGGATATGATTCTGATTTCACCAAAGGGTGACCTGAAAATTCATGGACATTTTTTGTTTGCTTGCAAGATATGGACAATGGTACAAGTAGGAATTATATCTCCTAGTCTTCGTAAGATATATTTTTATCTTATATTTGTCAAAAAATGTAAGGTTAGTCAAGTAAAGTGGCAACAAAGAAGATGAGTTTAATGGTCCAATTGGTTCCAATGCATGTTGGAGTACTGTAAATGGCAGAAGAATGTTTGCAGTTTCAATACTTTTTTTCCAAAAGAAATATCTTTGAATAATTAGAATGTGTTTCAAATAGTGTTTCATATGAATGGCAACATAAAAAATTGGATAAAATGATCAGTCACTTTCAATTATTGCTAAGATAACTGGCAGGTTGCTTCAACAGGGCAGTTTTTCGATTTGTTTATTCGACCATTGCACTGTGCACACAATGGAATCTGTTAGCATGTACATGAGGCCCAAATCTTACCATGTCCAGAGCAGTAAAACCTGGATTCAATTCTGTGTTGTGCATCAGTACCCTGCGGCGATCCAGGCACACACACATGCATTATAATTGTCCAGAAGGTTTAATCTGCCAATGCGTTGATTTACATTGCCCAGGACCCTACGAAATGTCTCCAAAACTGAGCTCAGGGTTGTAGACTTGGGCCAGATATGTAGAATTTACCTGAATCCTCATGCTGGAAATGTTCTTAAATTTAATTTCTGGTGTAACTCAGAGATTAACTCACGTGATTGAACTGAGCACCGCAACCAACCATCACCCTCCCAAACCCAACTGGACTACCTCCACCTGACGACCCCCAACCCAGCACCTCTAGCCACCCACCCACTCATCCACCTACCCACACACTCATTTACCCATCCACTCGCCCATTCACTCATCCATTCACTAATTCATCCACTCACCCACCTATTGACATACCCATTCACCCAGCCACAAATCAATCACACACTGACCCACCCACCCACTCTCTCACCTTTCCCCCACCACTTCTTCACTCACTCCCCCACCAACTCACTCACTCAAAGACTTTAAAACATATCTGACTATGGCAGCTATTGTTATAAAGAAGGGGCGTATCCTCTGCTCGTTGGTGTTCTTCTATGCTCCCCGGATTTGCCCTGGAGAGGCTGTGCTGATCCCTTTCTCCTGAAGCTGGATCGGAAGTAAGTACTATCGTAATATTACAAAGAGTGAAGCCATTCTTATTAATTTCTTCATAAATTTGTTCCTTTTAAAGTTAGAATTATTTTTTGTTGAAACATTACTTCCTCACTTCAATTCAACACACAAGTCTTTAACACCAAGCCATGCCTAAGTAACTGTAGAACATTTTTGATACCTTAGCACAATCATCTTTCAGTTGATACTTAGATCCATTTGCTTTTTATTTTCAGCATACAGACCCTTCTCTTTCCCATTTTAAACATCTTGGACATTCCATCTATCTCTTCTCATCACTACCATTGCTTACTGTTTCTGCTCTGCTTCATTTATCTCTTATAAATCTGCTAAATGCCACTGCCCATCTAATGTCATATATTTGGTTGACAAACAGGTTTTGATTATGAGATAACATTACACCACCATTACAATAGCATAAATTTCTCAGCCTACTCTAAAAGAAATAAAGGTTCTTTATCACTTCTGAATCAGGAATAAACAATCTTTCTCATAAACAATGCCCTCATCAAACAAATTTGGAAAGGTTTATTTTGCTGAAAGTTTTTAACAATCCAATATAAGCTAAGGGCACGAACAGGAGCGCGGTGCGCCCGGTGGATGCCAGATGAAATCTCCCACGGATTCCTGACAGCCAGGACACCTCGTGTGATCTACCCAGATCTTGTGAGGTGTCGCGATCAGGATCCCGCCCATAATGGGAGTAACCAAGCCATGCTAACCAAGCCACGCTAACCAAGCCACGCTAACCAAGCCACGCTAACCAAGCCACGCTAACCAAGCCACGCTAACCAAGCCACGCTAACCAAGCCACGCTCGCTTCAGTCGGTTGTAAACAAACTTCATTTGAGTTGATTTGATTTGATTTATTGTCACATGTACCGAAGTACAGTGAAAAGTATTTTTCTGCGGCCGAGGAATGTACACAGTACGTACATAGTAGACAAAAGAATTATCAACAGACTGCATTGACAAATAGTACATCGACAAACAGTGATTGGTTATTGTGAGAAACAAGGGGCCAAACAAAGCAAATATATGAGCAAGAGCAACATAGGGCATCGTTCAGCGAGCTCTCCCGGGATCTACCAGCTCCTGGGATCATTCCCAGCCGGAATGGCACCCGGGGGGGGGGGGGGGGGGGGGGGGGGGGGTCTCCGAGGCCATTGGAGAGCCTGTGTGGTCAGGATCACTGCAGGGTTGCCCCCGGCGCTCCCCCTGGAACACGAGCACTTTGGCACTGCCAGGCTGGCACCTTGGTACTGCCACTCTGGCATTGCCACGGTGCCTAGGTTGCACTGCCAATTGGCATAGTGGTATTGTCACTAGACTAGTAAACAAGAGGCCCAGAATAATGCTCTGGGTATCCAGGTTCAAATCCCGCCATGGCAGATGGTGAAATATGAATTCAATAAAATTTTGGAATTGAAAGTCTAATGATGACCGTGAAATTATTGTCGATTGTCGTAAAAATCCATCTGGCTTACTAATGTCCTTTAGGGAAGGAAATCTGGCATCCTTACCTGGTCTGGCCTACATGTGACTTCAGACCCTCAGCAATGTGGTTCACTCTCAACTGCCCCTCAAGGGAAATTAGGGATGGGCAATAAATGCTGGCCCAGCCTGGGACGCCCATAAATGAATTATAAAAATGCACTGCCAGGGTAGCAGTACCAGGGTGCCCGGGTGCCAAAGTGGGACTGCCAATGGTCAGGGACTGAGGGGGCCATGCCCATGAAAGGAGAGCTAAACCAGTGAGAATCTCCACAGGGCCCAAAAAAGTGACGAAGAGCGTGATTGAATGGCAGTGATCTAACTGGCCCGCTCCCCCGTTGGCGAAGTGGGAACCCACCATGGCGTGGCGAGAATCCAATAATCACCACTTAAGGTCAATCTCAATATAATTGGCTGGAGTGAACCCCTATCTAACCACTTCCCGTGATCTAACCGCCTCCCCAGCAAATGGTTACACAGGCATCGATTAATACACTTTTTAAAAACGTGAAGCTGGCATAAGGGCTGCTGTGGGGATCCGAGGAGGTGAGTAGCCATCTTTGCTCCCAGACAATGATCCCGAAGGCACTGGGGTTGCTGTCCTGGTACTCGGAGGGAGGGGGTAGGCAAGACCCACAGGGAGGTGGGGTGGTGGAGGGCGGAGTGTCCCGCTATCGATGATGGGGGGGATTGGAGCCGGGGGAGGGGTGGGATAGAGTCGGGGTGCCACCCATGGCATGAGGGAGACAAATTGGTGTCTCAGCACCTGCGGGTCCACCATGCCACTCCCTGGATCGTATGTTCCCATCCAGGGGCAACTCCAGCTCCTGCCTGTCTGCCCCATCGACCACCCATAACTCCCGCTGACCACGGAGGCCTCTGGCCGCCTGACTGAAGGCTATTGCTTTTTATTTTGTAAATTTAGAGTACCCAATTCATTTTTTTTCCAATTAAGTGGCTAATCCACCTACCTGAAGGCTATTGCTAATTATGAATTGGCAATCATAGTTAAGTGAGCACTTCACAGCTCCGAAGTGAATTCCAGTGGGTAGGCATGCCATGTAGCATGTGGGATTTATTACCGAGCATCTCAATCAGACCGTGATGCCTGGATACTGTGCCTGAACACCGCGAGAGGCAACAACACAAATGCAGCAGTCAACATCCGAACACCCAGGGGCCGGGCCCTTGCACTGGAGAAATTACAAAGACCAGAGGGTAGGTGTGTGCACCAGAGAGGGGACCAGCGCCTAGTACAGGTAATGTTACGTCCAGATGCCCGGGGTACAGGGTGTGTAGTCACAACCCCTCTGCAAACTCCCCCCCCCCCTCCCCATTACTCCCTGGACCTGGCATTCCAGCAATAGCAAAGAATCCTGCTGCCCGGGCATCCTGTTGGATGCAGTTGGGGGTTCGTGGGAGGGGGGTGTGTGACATTATACAAATGTACATGTGAAGAGTTAATGTGATGTTAAGCCTAGCCACTAGAGGGAGCTAAGGGATAGTACTATATATTGCACTGGCTCTTGGACTTGGCGGGGAAATTAGATTGGAGCTGAAGGAGACAAGATTCATAGTGTATTGCAGAGCTAGTTAATATTTAATAATTATAGTTAGTAGATAGAGATAGTGTTAATGAGTGTAGTTTAATGCTTACATATCTGTTTGCAATTTAGAATAAGTGTCAAACTCAAATTTAGTAGTGTTAATAAAATTAGTTGAGCTCTTCAAAAGAGCTTTGTGTACCTTTGTGATCACTGCGCCTTCCATCCAGGAAACCCCTCACAAAGGTCACCACAGCAGGGGGCAGGCAATAGGGGAATGGAGAGCCCAGGGTGGAAGACACTGCTGGTTGTCAGTCTCACACTACTCTAATCCTTAAATATTTTACACAGGATGGAGGCTACCTCGGACCCCACGGAAACTGCCCTCGTTGTGCTGCTGGCAGGCCAGGCGGCCAGATGCCGGAGAAGGCGGCGGCAGCAGCATCGATAGAGCTCAAAGCTGCATCCCATGTGCAGGGCCCACCCCACCCTGTGGATCCAGCTGCCCATCAGGCCAGGGTGAGACCTGGGGGGGTGGGAGAGGCCGACGATGGCCCAGGGTGTACAGTCTTCACTGGTCTTTCGAACAGATGACAGACATCGTGTGCTGCAGGAGGCTCTGCCTCAACAAGGAGCCGGTGCACTACCTGCAGACTTGGCACCATGTAGAGGTGGAGGATACTTGCTCCTGGTGGCTGTCAAGGTCACCGCAGCCCTGAACGTTTATGCCTCAGGATCATTCTAGGGCTCAAGCGGGGACCTGTGTGGAATCCCTCAGGCCACAGCCCACAAGTGCATTTGTTAGGTCACGGAAGTCCTGTTTGCCCAGTCAGCAAACTATATAACTTTAACCTATTGCGGCCATTATCCTCAGACGACACTGGCTGCCCTGAGGCTGACCAACCGAGACCCTAGGAGGAACACAACATTCTGTCTGATTTTGACAGTTGTGCCGCTGGCCAGGCAGGCATTGGTCAGGAGCGGGCCGAAGTAGCGGGGGGTGGCCAGGAGGTGGGAAAGGAGTGGGGGTGGCCAGGAGGTGGGAAAGGAGTGGGGTGGCCAGGAGTGGAAAGGGGGGGGGGGGGGGGATGGCCAGGAGGTGGGAAAGGAGTGGGGGTGGCCAGGAGGTGGGAAAGGGGTGGGGGGGTGGCCAGGAGGTGGGAAAGGGGTGGGGGGGGGGGTGGCCAGGAGGGGGGAAAGGGGTGGGGGTGGCCAGGCATGGACCACCATTGCCTCAACCTGCAAGGCAGCAATACGGCTGCACATGCCACTGACTGCCCACTGTGCATTTAGCGTCATGGGTCTTTTGGGTGCCACTCCAGGCCACGCCCCGAGGCACTCTCCGACCCCAGCCAACCCATCAACAGGATGGGCATGCTCCAGTGCAACCAGTGCCATCTTCTTGACTGGGATGAGGGTGTGTGGGGAGTTGAGTGCTTATATATAGCTCCTACTTGTCATGCTCTCCAGTGCCGGTCCTGACCCTATTGTATCACACACCGGCATGCACTGGAATTGCACTAGTTCCATGTGGCGCCCATTGCGAGTCCTTTAACTGTCCTGAATTACTCCGAGACCGGCGCTGCTTTCAGGGATGTAGAACACTTGCGATCCAGTCCCGGTGTCAGCACTTAGTTTCTCAAATGGAGAATTCGCACCTTTGAATCAATAAAAATAGTGCAATTTTCCCTGGGGCTCAGATCCTTCAACAGGGTAATGGATTTCTAAACTCCCAGTCAAGAATGCATAATTAGGGTTTGCTGAAAGCCTAGAAACACCCAAGTTGCAGAGAAGACATTGCTTGATTGACAGCTCTGGTTCTCTGATCTCTGCTGCCAATTCTACAATGTTTATTTACACAAGTTTCAAGTTCTTGCATATTCAGCTATTGAAACTTTAAAGGGTCTAAATGATTGATACCTTGTGTAAAAGGACATTTACTAACATGGTGGAAAGCTATCAATGCATTAATTTTTAAAGCTTTTTTTTATACGTTCTACTATTACTATAGGGTTCATAGGTTTTATATTGTGCATCGCAAGGTAAAAGGTAAAGTCGCCAGAGTCCCAGATGACCATAGGCTGCTTTCCCCTTTGAGGGGGAGGGAGCTGACTGGTGGCGATTTAACCTGAGGATCACCACACCTCAGATGAGGGGCAAGGTTGAGACGGCGGGACCTTCATGAATAACCTCAGCTGGTATGGGAATTGAACCCGCGTTGCTGTCCTTCCTCTGCATCACGAACCAGCTGTCCAGCCAAGTGAGCCAAACATGCATAGCGAGTCGGGTGACCCGCGCAAGGTTTCATGTCTGGCGCGGAGCCCAATTTGGTGCTTGCGTGCTATTTACCCATTGCCCCTGGATCCTCGCCAGCCACAACAGGATCACTGAATTATGCCCACAGTATGAGGTTGTAGTTCCTCACATGGTACATGGATCAGAGATAGAGCAAGTGATTAGGAAGGCAGATGGAATCTTGGAATTTAAAATGGAATGGAATATAAAAGTAGGGAAGTTAGACTGCAGCTGTATGGTGCCTTGGTGAGATCACATCTGGAATACTGTATACAGTTCTTGTACCCTTTTTGAAAAAGGATATAAATGCTTGAGGAGCACATCAGTGAATGTTCATCAACTAATTCCTGGGATAAAGGGCTTATGAAGAAAGTTTGAATAGCTTGGGCCTGTATCCATATAGCGAATAGAAGAATAAGTGGTGATCTTATTGAAACATTCTAGATCCTGAGAGGACTTGATAGGCTGGATACTGGGAGAATGCATCCCCCTGTGGGGTAGGCTAGAACTAGGGGGCAGATTAAAAATAAGAGGTCTCGCTTTTAAGACAGAGATGAGGAGAAATGTTTCTCTGAGTATCATTAGCCTGTGGAATTCTCTTCCCCAGAGAACAGTGGAGGCTGGGGCACTGAATTGCTTCATGGCAGAGTCAAACAGATTTTTGATGGACAAGGGATTCAAGGGATTTGGGGGCAAGACAGGAAAGAGGAATTGAGACTACAATCAGATCAGCCGCAATCTTACCGAATGGCAAATCCGGGCTGACTGGCCTATTCCTGCCGTTACGTCCTAGGTTTCTACATTGAGGTTGTGCCTTTCTCATTCACCAAATCAACTAAATCAACAAACTGTGGGATAAATTAAAAATGCAGTTGCTTATAGGGATGCTGCTTCATAGTAAACAGAATCAACATTGAGTTTGTGTGTGTGCTTTAAAACAATATTATTTTCTTGTCAAATATGACTGTCAGCTGCTACATTGAGCCAGAGGGAGCAAGACTGGACAATGTGACGTAAGACATCGGGCATTCTGAAATTGTCTGTCAAGAGACAGAATTGCAAGGACGTTTGCAGCATTATGTTTCTGATATTATACTGTGTGGAATATCACATATGATGACAATATTGCTTTTTTATCTGCTTCTATTATTTTCCAGCCACTCAGCTCTGTTACGGTGAACACAGCCACAAAGGCAAGGAAGCAGAACTGTGGATTCCATCTCAGTGCCTATATTCCACAGTGATTGGCCATTCTGAGGTTTGTCTCTGCCTGAAGATGGATATAGGTGAACCAGACTCCTGTCAGTTTTTCCCCAAGAGGAGTACACCATCCCTCCAGCAGCCACATAGGACTGATGGAACTCATCACACACATTGTTACAGCATCAGCCTCTGTCAAAACTCAAACCTCCTGTCACAGTGATGTCAGATGAGTGCCCTATTGCTTTATCACCACACCACTGAAGAAATGATTTTGGAATAGTCCCTAAAGTAAAGTCTGTTCTTCACGCTTTTTCACTTTAGTATGCTGTTTATTTTACCTGTCTTTAGTAGTGATGGACCATTACAAATACCGGATCTGAGATACTGCGTGCACTTATACTGAGTGTTCACAGCTACTGTGAATCTAAACCAGGTTATTCTTTCTAACATCCCTGGCTGGAACCAGTGTTTAGACTTCCACAGAAGTCAAATTGTAAAGGCAGTATGCATTTTGTGCATCAGTGTTGGCTACTTACTCCTTGCCAGGGTCCTGCTGAAAAAAATAATTGCCCATTTGCCTCTTTATAAGGATGAATCTTTTAGGGTACAAGTTATGACTTGGATGTACCTGTCTGCTCTTCCAACTCCAAGGACAAGGAAACTCCTAGGTGTCACCTCTCCACCTATGGTGACTCAGGATGTATTTTAATGCACTCACCACACCAACTCCTCGCTCCACCCCAACCTCCCCAATCTCAGGAGCAGGCTGGGAAGTCAGGGGAACTGTCTAAAGAGGCATGGAGATTTGAGGGGGAGATCCAATTGACTATCTGACTCCCCTCAATTATGTTCAGAGTACAAAGGATCACCCAGAGGCCAAACAAGACTTAATGTGGCCACTTTAGGGCCTCATCCACTGTTGCCGATATTCAACCAGCGGCAGGTTCGGGCTATGTTATCAAACCACTAGGTAAACACTGTGGCCTCACTTGTCGGTATTTGGGGATCCAGAGACAATCATCCTCCTTGGGCCTACTGTAGTACTGATAATGACCACTTTTTCTGATTATACTGTTGGTACTAGAGAGCAGTGGAGAGTACTGGGCCAGTAGACAGTACTAGGCAAGGGCGATGAGCTCGACTGTGCATATAGGAACGGGGTGACTCCCAGCGGATATTCAGTTGACTTCACCCTTGAATTTTGGCCTGGTTTATTCTTACCACCTAGGTAGCAGGGCAAGATCCCAGAAACTGTGGGTCCATACAGAAAAAGACCATTCAGCAAATTGTGCCAATGTCAGCTATCAGGTTGAGCTATCAATCTAATTTCCCGCCATTTCCACATAGCTTTTTTTGCTGTTTCCAATATTCTACTGCCCCCCTTTTCAAAGCTTTCTTGGGTTTGTTTCCACCACTGTTTCTGATAGACTAGTCCATGCCTCAACAAACCTCTTGTGTAAAAATAATCTCCTAACCTCCACTTTTACCAATTTCCAATTGACCGCTTGAAGGAAGTTATTAAAAGCGCACTATTCCCCATTGCCGAGACCCTTTTTAGATTTACATTTAAATAAAGTATTTGTGACACATTCTATTGCTGTAACTGGAAGTCAAATAAAACTATTGAAAAGGGCAATATTAAACAGAACAGTAGAATATCGCCGTGCTTTCATTATGAAGCTTTTAGTTTGGAATGGCCCCTTTGACACAGCTCTCAGTTTTTTCGTCCTTTTTTAACATTGAGACACCAAAATGAAGAGCTAAGTCCCGGAGTCAGGGCAGCACCCAGGTTGAAGCGAACAAAAGAAAAAAGATGTGATGAAGTTGTCATCAGATGGGATTAAAAAGCCAGAAGATAGAATGAGAAATAACATTCAGAATTAAGACCAAAGAGGGGGAAATGATAGAAAGATCCATTTCGAGGCTACTTGAATAAAATTGAGACATAGAAGGAAGCAATATAAAGAACGTTGTAACAGGAAAGGAAAGACATTAAATACAATTTGGTTGTCACATGCAACACACAAGCCCTTCAAGGACCATATGATCATCAGAACTACCCGTCAATGGCAATGGCACTCTGCCAAAGCTTGTGTCACCCAGTTCAGAATCCTACATATTCAGGATCAGAAATTGGGCTGGTCAGCCTTCATTTTTGGGCACAAGTACCATTAAAGCTCAAATACAATGTTGAAGTTGCACATACACACATGGGGAGCGAACTGCACCGCTACAATTTTGATGTAGTATTTGTGTGCACGCAATGAATGTCTGCCAGAACACAATCAATATGCAAGGTTGATTTGACACAAGTAGTGACATTTTGGAGCTCAGTGCTTCAGTTAACATCCTGTTTTAACCTCAGACAGCTCAGCATGCGTTCAGCAGCAGGAAGGACCCTTCACTCCCTCCCCCACATCAGTGCTTTTTGAAGAAATCATCAATTACTTACAGGTTAGTTGCTGATTGACTTCTTCTGCCTGTACTTTGGTTCAACAAGTATTTAGTGTTTTCTGTAGTTGTTTCAAGTTGCTAAAGTCTACAGAGAGGCTGTGTGGGAGCTGCTGAAGGAATTTCTGATGACTGCAAAGTTTCTGCAAATAAATAAAAATTACTTCCAGACAAGGGAATACAGAATGGACGGGATTCTCCGAGCATTCATGCCGTAATCACGACAGGCACAGGGGAAGAGAATGGCCATTGGCGCCGAAATCCGGCGCTCCGGCCCCTGGAGAATCGCCGTGAATTGCACGCGCAAGGTCTACGTGGCTCAGGTAGGGGGCCATTGACAGAGGCCCCCGCGGCAATTCTCCAAGTGTAGCTGGCTGAGTTCCCGACAGCGTGGGTCTCCCATTGTCCCACCCGTCGGGAACGCGGCTTGGCAGCTGGGGACTCAGTCCACGGCCGCCCTGGTAGGGGGCAGGGGATCCTTCACCGGGGAGGGTCCCTCACAGGTGGCCAGGCTATCGGGGGTCACCGATCCGCTGGCGCACCCGATCTCAGAGGGGCCAATCTTTTTGGTGCCGCTCCGCGTTGTGGGCCCGTCATGTCGCGCGGGGCAACCGACGCAGGCTGCCGCCTTGCGCATGTGGGGACCCCCGACTGGAAGTGCAGGGCCCCGTATCAGCAGCCAGACGTCAGGAAAGTCCAGAGTGATTCGCCAGCTTTTTCACGCTGGAGTGGGGATATAGCCCCATTATTGGAGAAATCCGCCCAATAACTTTGAAAATGATCAGAGGTCAATTAGAGCAGGACAATTTTCTGGAAGACGGAGAAGGAAGAAGGCAAGAAAGGCATTCAGGAGGAAGCCATATCTCCCCAAGATATTCATCGATCAACTCTCTGACTCGAATTACAGTAAGGAATGTGTGAGATGTTTGCATTTCAGGCATGTTGTTCTCAACGAATCTGACATCAAATGCAGCCATAACTGCAAATTCAGAGTAGACCAAAGGCCACATTGCCTAATTTGAAATTTAAATGAAACTGCTTCACACCGCCAGATTCCCACGTTTGATTCCCGGCTTGGGTCACTGTCTCTGTGGTGCCTGCACATTCTCTCTGTGTCTGCGTGGGTTTCCTCCGGCTGCTCCAGTTTCCTCCACATGTCCCAAAAGATGTGCTGTTAGGTGAACTGGACATTCTGAATTCTCCCTCTGTGTACCCGAACAGGAGCCGGAATGTGGTGACTAGGGGCTTTTCACAGTAACTTAATTGCAGTGTTAATGTAAGCCTATTTGTGACAATAAAGATTATTATTATTAAACGGTCAACTAATGACCCTTGTTTATCATTTGGTGCCTGTGTTTTGTGTGTCTTTGTCTGTACCAGTGCTTATACACAGTCCTATCCCAATGGCTGTAGCATGGCTAGTGGGAGCAGCTTACCTTCAGTGAAGTGGACTGCAAATGGCCTTGGAGGTCAACAGCAAGCAGATTTGACTCTAGCAAGCCTGTTTGCCAGCTGTACCATCTCAGCATGTGCAACAGGTATTTGGGATAGATGACTGACAGCCTACAGTAAGAAGACTTCTAGAATGGCTGATGTGGGAGGATAAATGCTGGCACACATCATGAGGGCAGAAATTTTAGCACCATGGACACGGAGAACAATGGACATGCAGGAGCAAGTGGAGGGGGAGGAGGTAGAAAATGAACAGGAAAAAGAGGAAGAGCAAAGATGCTGGGCAGATCATGGTTAAGAAGTACATAACTCAGGCATTTGAAAAGTTTAAAATAGGTAAGGAGGAGGCATTGGATAAGTTGTCTGTTAAAATTGAAAAGGCACCAGGAGCAGATGAGGGAAGAAGGAATGGAAATTATGGAGGCATTGGCCTTAATTTTCAAGTCTTCCTTCGACCTGAGGCTGGTGCCAGAGGACCAGAG
Organism: Scyliorhinus canicula; assembly: GCF_902713615.1. Taxonomy (NCBI): domain Eukaryota; kingdom Metazoa; phylum Chordata; class Chondrichthyes; order Carcharhiniformes; family Scyliorhinidae; genus Scyliorhinus; species Scyliorhinus canicula. The sequence continues at coordinate 200,350,452 of NC_052147.1, read as the reverse complement.
AATTGCAAACATTACACCCTTGTTCAAAAAGTGTGTAAGCATAAGCTCAGTGACTACTGGCCAATCAGTTTAACTGTTGGAGAAGGATCTAGAAATGATAACCCGAGTCAACATTAATGCTCACTTGGGAAAATGCAGGTTAATTAAGGAAAGCCAGCACAAATTACTTCAAGGAAAACCATGTTTAATTAACTTGCTTGAGTTTTTGATGTGGTAACAGAGAGGGCTGTTGATGGCAATGCTGTTGATGTGGTGCACATTGACTTCAAAGGGAATTTGATAAAGTGTCACAAAACTGACATGTGAGCAGAATTAGAGTCCATGATTAAAAGGGACAGTAGCAGTATGGATACGGAGTTGGCTGAGTGACAGGAAACAGAGAGTAGTGGTGAATGGACGTTTTTCTGGCTGGAGGAAGGTTTGTAGTGAAGTCCCCCAGTCATTGTTGGAACTCCTGGGGCGGGATTCTCCATTCCTGAGACTAAATGTTGACGTCGGGGCAGGATTTGTGGACGTCTACGACAGCAAACTTGTGCCGCACCTGGACTGATTCAGTGACCATTGAGGGGCTAGCACAGATGCCATGTGGAACATAATCGTTCCCAATGGGAAATGGTTCCGGATTCGTCGGGTCCTTGATTGACTCTCTAATAATAATAATAATCTTTAGTAGTGTCACAAGTAGGCTTACATTAACACTGCAATGAAGTCACTGTGAAAAGCCCCTAGTCGCCACACTCCGGTGCCTGTTCGGTTGCACTGAGGGAGACTTCAGAATATCCAATCCACCTAACAAGCCCGTCTTTCGGAACGTGTGGGAGGAAACCAGAGCACCCGGAGGAAACCCACGCAGACACGGGGAGAACGTACAGACTCCGCACAGACAGTGACCCAAGGCGGTAATCGAACCTTGGACCCTGGCGCTGTGAAGCAACAGTGCTAACCACTGGGCTCCTGAGATACATGTCCTGATAGGTTGATACATGATTTCACACTCACAGCTATCAGCTCAAAGACTGGCACCGTGTGTGTATTTGTTGAAGGGCTTCAGCTATGTGCATAGATTGGAGGTGCTGGCGTTGTTCTCTTCAGTGTGGAGATTTGATAGAAATATTCAAAATCATGAGAAGCGAGAGCCAGAAGACACAGATTTACAGTGATGGCAAAGAAGGAAAGGCAATATGAGGAAAAGTCTTTTTATGCAGGTTATGTGGTTAGGACCAGAAATACATTGTTTGAAAGTGTGGCGGAGGCAAGTTCAATTAGAATATAGAATATAGAACAGTACAGCACAGAACAGGCCCTTCGGCCCTCGATGTTGTGCCGAGCAATGATCACCCTACCCAATAACCCCTCCCCCTTAACCTTACAGTGACCCAAGGTGGTAATCGAACCTTGGACTTGAGTGGTTCAAAAATAAATTAAATAAGTACCTGAAAAGAAAGAATTTGCAGGACGACTGGGAAAAAGTGGGTGAGTGGGACAAGCTAAGTTGCTCTTGTAGAGAGCAGGCTCTGACATTACAGGCTGAATGGCCCCCTTCTGTGCATTTTTATGATTCTATTCTATGGTTCTAGTTGAGTGATGGGGTGAGGTGATTTGAGCTTTGTCTGACAGTACTGGTGCAATTGTTATGTTGCTGCATTCACTGACCTTGACCACTTGTTTAAGGTCATTGAGTTCCTTGCAGCACTAAATCCAGGTCCTCAGGGCTAGACTCCTGGCATGGAACTCCATGACTACCTCCTCCCATTGGGTGTCTGGAGGGCCTCCTGTCTTCTGTGAGTACAGGCTGTCTCTCAGACTTCCCCATTCCCCCGCCAAGGCCTCCAGTTCAGCTTTGTAAAAACATGAAGCCTATTCTGTCCCCTGCCATTCCTCAATGTTTCCAAAGTTAGACTCACTTCCAGAATATCTACCAGCACTTGTGCCAGCCAAGCAGTGCAGGTTAGCTTTAACTAGTGCTCGGAAGTTACAATTTTGGGCCCCTTGCTGATCCATTCAGCTAGTGAACAGTGCTGTTAGCAGTGGTTGCACACAGCCGTCATTCAAATTAGCATGCAGAATGAAATTGATGTACTGTCTACATTACAGTGAACGGGCACAGATTAATCAAGCATTGCAATCCCGTGTACATTTTCAGGGGTATCCAATTTACCTTCCCCCACTTATTGAATTCAATTATTTGTTTCCTCACAGTGAAGTGAGCCTATATTTTCTCTCTGCCCAAATTCTGGTTGCTTTCTTGGTGAAAATGAGGTTCAAAATTATAATGGCACTAATTTAGTTTGATATGGTAAGAAACCTTATTAGAATTTGCTCACTCTGCATTAGCTCAGGCAGCCAACAGTGACTGGTTATCGTTAAATGTCTGCAACACATCTAAGCACAAGATCACTGAATGAGAGATACTGTCACAATTGTTATTTACAAAGGTGAACTACTTGTTCTGACTACTAATTTATTGTCAATGCAGAGAACGAGCAATAGTCACAGTTAGACATCCCACTAGGAGGAATCAACAATATCCTTTCAGTGGGACCTTGGATAGCCAAGCAATTGTCATGCAAGCTTTGTTGTGAGTAATAATCTGCCCTTTAATGACGAAATGATGGACCTGCCAAGCACTAGCTCCTGCCATGGACTGCCTGTATTTCTCTCCTGCCAGGCAAAAAAAGATACCCATCTGGGACTTATTAACATATCCTCATCAATTCAATACCGACTTTAACATAATCCATATTTGTTGGAGGAAGTCCAAGACTAGCTAGAGAACAGCAGTCATATGTTGCTGTGACACATTTCAACCAGTACAGATAAAACATGCTTGGGCAACTAAGCAATTCAGAAATGCAAATATCAAAAGTGCTTCTCTGACTAGATAAAAAGGACAAATCCCTCTTGGCAAGACATCTAAGTTACTTGTTTTCTAGCTTGAATTCTCCAAATGATGTCTTCTATAGTTATAAATAGAAGATCAAAGCTTGTGTCATCCCCATTATGTCTCTAAATGGGTTAGGTAGAAAAACAAGCTTCACCACTGAATGTGTCTCTTAAATAGCTGACACTAAATTTCCCGTCTGACAAGTGGCAAACTTAATTAAAATAAAATAAATATCAAGTTAATACTCACTGGTTTATTTCAATTCTTGACCCAAAGACTACTGGCTGAGACTCCACCTTTGAATTTCAGAGGCTGCTCTTCTTAAACAGAACTCTGACTTCCAATGTAGATTAAAAATGAGATAAAACCACAATGAATATTAATAGCCTGTGTTCAAACACAGATAAGACCATGTCCATGAATTTCTGTAACAACTGTATTATCTTAGCACAAATTTGTAGCAAACGTACATTTGGTTTGCGTTCCCCCCCCCCCCCAGTATGCTATATGCAAGCTTTGAACCATTTACCCTGAGATAATGTGAACAATTAGACACTCAGCGTTCTCCTTGGCATCTCTCCAGCAAGAACTGTGGGCCAGTGGCTTTGCAGCTTTCCTAGTGCGGACTGACAAGATAATTGTTCCCTGTTCTCAGGCAATGGTACTGGTGCTGTTATTTGAACAGCAAAGAACCACAACGACAATGAACTGATTCAAACCCACAACTTGCTTTTAATGAAATCCTTTTTTTTTTGTTTTTCATGAGGATTATTGTTTCACATGGATCTTCAAATTCTTTATGCATTTTAATTTTTTTGTATATGTTTATTAACAGAATGGGAGCAGGGTCGGCAAGATGAACATTTGTTGCCCATTCCTAATTACTCTTGGGAAGGTGGTAGTGAGTTATTTTCTTGACATGCTGCGTTCGGTGTGGTATAGATACTCCCATAGTGTTGTAAGGGAGAGAGTTCCAGGAACTTTACCCTGTGTCAGTGAAGGAACAGTGAAAAAGCTCTAAGACAGGATGGTGTAAGACTTGAAGGGGAACTTGTAGATAGTGATGTTCCCTTCTGTCTGCTTTCCTGTTTCTGCTCGGTGGTAGGAATCATGATCAGGATCTCACTGCTAAGGCCAAGGTTTCAACGTCAGAAGGAAATGAGTGGTGCCTGCATTCAGAGGTAACTAGTGGACCCTCCAGCCACATTTTACCATCAGCATTCAATGAACGGGCTGCTAGCAAAGGAATCATCCAATTAATGGTGGCGAGCAGGTCCTAGTGCCGATAGCTCGAAAGCATTTGGGATTTATTAACACACCAGTCAATTTGAACCGAGAGGCAAGAAGCAGGAGGCGGACAACTGAGAAGGCAGGATAGGAATGGCAGGAAAAAGAAGAAGGCTGTTAGTTTATCTTTCAGCGATGCCTCAATTCAGGTAGTCTATGAAAGGAGCTCTTCTTTTTAGAAGATGGGAAGAGGAAGCCAATAGGTGTCACCAGGAAGGCAGGGACGGAGGTGTCAGATGTCATGAGCAGCTAAGGTGTCACTTCCAGAACCTATATCCAGTGCCGGAAAGTATTTAATGACCTGCTATAGTCTGGAAAAGATAGTGGTGTTAACAGTTGGCAACTGGGAGCCCAGAATTTAAGTGAAGGTGCCCATGAAATCTGAGGCCATGTGGTAGACAAATAAATGGGCCGAAACTGGGTACCAGTGTTAACATCGAGTTCAGTTATCATGTGTCCAAGACCCATGCTCAGGCATGGGTGAATACTACAGTGAGATGGCTGATTGGCCACCTCAGCATGCCATCCCAGTGGCGTGGTGTTGCATGTTTACCATGACACAGACAGACCAGCATACAGGCAACGAAGACACGACTGACATTGCCTATGTAATGCTTGCAGGAGAAGCACGCTCAAAATGTCAACATTCTCTCTACAATGTCTGGCCTGAGACACCCGTGTGGGCCTTCATCACCACTGGAGGCTTCTCATCAAAGGAAGTGTTATAGCCTGCTTTAGACCTATGGGATTGGAGCAATCACTCCCCCCGTGAATCTTGCCGATTACGAGCTCCCCCACTAAAGGGGCGGTGAGCCCTAAATCATTAATGGTTGAGATCTTTATAAAGTCGGCCAGGTATGGAACTGACAGAGCATATCCGGCTGGGATCTGAAATATATAAACTTTGCAATAAACCAAGTTTTCTTCTTACTAACCCAGTTCAGACTCATTTGTGGTCTACAAAAGGGAGGCAAGAGGCTTCGGTTCAAGGACTGTACGTTTTCCTGCAACAATTTATCTCGACCAGGACCAGAAGCAGATGATGGACAGACAAGGAATACAGACACATACTCACAGCATACAGCATCATCAGAAGACAATGGCCGCGATCTAACCAAACTTGTTCCAAGTGTGGTAGTGTGATGGAAATGCCGGGACATTCCCGACAGCCGGCCCAGTGAGGCCGACACCGGGATCTAACATTAATTGGCCCACTTACCGAGGCCTCACGGGCTTCACACAAATGACGGTCTCGCCAGCAGATTCACCGGGGCCACATTCGGCAGCTTCCCGCCAACGAGAGGGAGCAGCACTTAAACCGATCCCACAGAGCAAACACCACACAGCACGCAGCCATGCCACCGCGTAGACCAGCTCCAAGATTCGGCGATGCTGACCCAGCCAGACTGTTGGACGCAGTGGAATCCAGACAGGATACCCTGTCCCCCCGAGTGCTCAGAGGGTCAGCCACAGGGCAGCAAGTGCTGCCTGGGAGGAAGTGGCAGCGGCTGTCAGTGCAGGGAGTGTGACCAGGAGGGCCGCCACCCAGTGCCGCAAGAAGCAAAACAACATCCACCGCGCCACACAGGTGATTTGGTACTGACTCCTTGGAACCAGTCCTGCATGCCAGCCCCCCGACGACCATGTGTCTGGCACTGCCCCCGCCCAGCACCATACCGTGCCCCAGGCTACCCATGCCCAACAGTGGTGCCCACGCCTGACCCCGCATGCCCCCCCCCCCCCCCCCCCCCACCCTGCGAAGCATGAAATGGCTCACAATGCACTCTCTGTGTCCCTGCAGGAAAAGTTGGGCCACAACAGAGGGCCCAGATGGGTGGCAGAGTGCCGTACCTTAAGGTCCTCACCCCTACGAGAAGCGGGGTCACGGCTGTGGCTGAGGACAAATCAGCCACTGACATCAAGATTGGCCTAAATCACAGAGGTGGGTATCCACCGGACCCCACCCAGATGACCGGTCACACAAGAGCTCCTGCCCCTCCTGGTCAACCTCATTCTCTTCCTAAGACGAAGTCGCATATCTCTCCAATCCTCCTGCTCCAGCATTTTGCCCCGCTGTTGTGCCAGATTACGATGGCCACAGCAGACCACCACAAAATGGGCGATCCTCTGGGGGTGTACAACAGGGCACCGCCAGAGCAGTAAAGGCATCAGAACCCCATCTTGAACAGCTGAATGCACCGCTCAATAACAGCATGGGTGGCAACGTGGGCATCATTGTATTGGATCCCTGCCTCGGTCTCAGGCCTCTCTGCACTGGCATCATGAGCCATGCCCTTAGCAGGTATCTATTGTCCCCCACAAGCCAACCCGTGATCCTGGGGTGGTGCTCGAAGACACCGGGAATCTCGGAGTGCCCCAGGATGTAGCTGTCATGCACAATCCCAAGATAGAAGGCACACACGTGCATGATTCTGAGGCTGTGGTCACACATTATCTGAATATCAGGGTATAGAACCCCTTCCTGTTAATATAGGGCACTCCCTGATGCCCCGGTGCTCGTAAGGTTACATAGATGCCATCGATCGCCTCCTGGACCAGGGGCCTCTGCAAGGACTTGGCACATTTGCCGCACTGTCTCTCTGCTGAGACGGAGTCTTCTGCGGCATCTGGTGTCCGCTTTCCAAACTGAGTTGGCATCACTGCCTTTGACGGCACCTGCCCACCTCTGCTGTCACAGGCACGCGAGGGCACCCTCCATGGGATCAACACCTGCAAACATTGTTTTATCTGGAAGGAATTGGAGGAGAGAGATCAACAATCAGTTAGGGTTCCATCCTTTGACCCTCAAAAGCCCCCAAGCCTCCCCCAACCTAACCATGACTGCCTTGCCTTCTCTCAGAATGCCAGCCAGCAAGCCAGTTGTGCTGGCAAACCTTGCTCTGCACACTCGCTCCCAGCCACATCAGGTGCTCATAGACCTTAGACCTCTGCTGGGAGCATTAGGGAGGATGTGTTCAGCTGCTCTTCACTCATCCGTGCACTTACTCTGCGACTGCGAGGGGATCCTCAGTGCTGAAGCCCAGCTCTTTAGTGTTTGATTGTTGGCAGCTGCCTCTGTGATGCTGACACTCCTAGAGTTCAGCACACGGTTCAGGACCAAAGATTGCTGGACATGCAATGCACTAATCATCCTCTGAGACACGGCACCTTAGCCCTCAAGGAGGCACTTGAGAGTTCAGGAGAGTCAGCGTGATTGGAGTGTATCAGGGACCCTTTCAAAATGGCTCCCAATCTCTGAGGAGCCCACCTCGCTGGCAAGTTCAGCTCCTTACTGTGGGGTAGACTGGATAGAAACTCCCGAAGACCCAAAAAACAAACTAAGTTTAGGTGAATTCACCCAATCTCACCCAAAGAGTCGGTGGGAAATATCCCACCAAACTCAACCAAAATGACACTTAGGGCGTGATTGAGCCACCGCGTTGAGCCAAGCTCAGATCCGGGCACGCTGTGTGTCGGGGAGGGGTGGGGGGGGGGGGGGGGGGGGGGGGGAGGAGTGGGGGGGGGGGGGGGTGAAGCGTTCCAGGTCAAAGCTTTCACAAAGGATCATCTGGACTCGAAACGTTAGCTCTTTTCTCTCCCTACAGATGCTGCCAGACCTGCTGAGATTTTCCAGCATTTTCTCTTTGCCCTCAAACTAACAAGGCTAATTCTTCATTTGAAATAGCATTCTGCTTTGAAGCTAGAGGCTGCTCACCGTCAAAGGGGGTGAAACGAATTTCAGGATAGAAGCCGCAGCAGAGCCCTGTCCTGGGGGGTTTGGGAGGACAGACAGGCCACAGCTGTGGTTGCCCGGTTATGGGTCTCCACAATATTTAAAGAGGGCTTGAAGGCCTCACAGATGCAAAACCCCTCACCCCCTCACCCCACTGCTCCCCCCCCCCCCCCCCCCCCCCACCCCCAGCCCAGGGATGAGCCTTGACCTAGAACGCTTCACCCCCCCCCCCCCACCCCCAGCCCAGGGATGAGCCTTGACCTAGAACGCTTCACCCCCCCCCCCCCCCCCCCCGACACACAGCGTGCCCGGATCTGAGCTTGGCTCAACGCGGTGGCTCAATTACGCCCTAAGTGTCATTTTGGTTGAGTTTGGGGGGATGTTTCCCACCGACTCTTTGGGTGAGATTGGGTGAACTCACCTACACTTAGTTCGTTTTTTGGGTCTTGGGGAGTTTCTCCCCAGTCTAGCCCACAGTAAGGAGCTGGACTTGCCAGCGAGGTGGGCTCCTCAGAGATCGGGAGCCATTTTGAAAGGGTCCCTGATACACTCCAATCACGGACAATGCCAGCAACCCCCCCCCCCCCACAGACATGGCATTACCATTGCCCCCCAAGTGAGGCCCTGCTATGGGATTGCTGAGGCACCCCCCTTTCAAGGCCAACCCACCCCCCCTTTCAGGATCCCCCACCTTTTTAGGACCCCCTTTCAACCCCCACCCAACCTTCATGGGGTCCTTTCATACCCACCTTAAAACCCCACCCTTCATACTTCCCCATCGTTCCATTTCATGGGCATGGCCCCCCTCAGACCACGAGCCTTTATGATAAAAACCTGGCACCTGGGCAACCTGACACTTCCAGCCTGGCACCTGGGCAGTGTCCATGGCACACTGGCAGTGCCAACCAGCTTGGCATTGCCTGGGATTGCCAGCATGTTGCCCTGCCCTGTCCCCAACCATCTGGGAGGCTTTAATGGCTTCTAAGTCCCCGGAGTGGCCACCATGCCCGGTTTCCACTTGTGGAGACCAGTACTAATCAGCGCCGGGGTGAGGTCTTGCTGGAGAGATCGGTGACTCCCGTACACCGCGACAATGAAGCCTCACAGGCCATGCATACGTAAATGAGCCTAATGACTCATTTAAATATGATTATTTGAATCATCTCATGCAAGGGCATGAACCACATCGCGCCGGGCTCCGTGGGTCACGTGACTTGCACGAGGTTTCATACCCGGCATGAAACCCGATTTGGGCCTCTCCAGCGATGGACCTGCCGTACGCGGATTAGCACCAGGCACACCGTGGTGGAAAAACTGTGCCTGTTAAATCCAATAACTGAATGGCGTGTAACAGTGAGGGCCTTGAGAATACCTATTTTGATGAAGGCATTTTACACATTGTGGTCATGAGCACAGAGATGCTGAGGGTCTCTGATGACAAATCAGGAACAATAACCTCTGGAATGAAATTCTTGGCTCCACGGTCCCCATCTACTTGTGCTCAAGTGAAATGTCTGCTGATCAGAGAGTCACTGGACTCCCGACCACGTATACCAGTGTCCTGCTGCCTGTGGCACCCTGGCATCACCTTCATTGACTGGCACCTGTTGAGGCACCTCATGCCCATCCTCCTCCTCTGAGGATACGCTGACTCAGTGCCTTCCATATTAATGACCTGGAAAGATACAAATATTACAAAGACAGGTGGGAAATCAAGTTTGAGGAGAATACAAAAGCTGAATTCCCAGGCCAACAAATGCTAGCTTTGTGGCACTCACATCCCATAAAATGATTGTAAAATTCCCTTATCCAACAATGGGATAATGGCCTCCTTCTGTGCTGTAACTATTCTATGATTCATTGTAACTGCTGCCAGGTCTGCAGTTATGTTTTCACTCTCCCTCTCTTGTCTAGGTCGAGTAAGCCCTCCCCATCGGATCTCCACCGACCCACCACAAGACAATCGTAACTAGGTCCAGTCCCCTGCTCCATTCCTGTAACCCAGTAACACTACCTAACCTTTTGGATACTAAGGGGCAATTTATCATGGCCAATCCACCTAACCTGCACATCTTTCGACTGTAAGAGGAAACCGAAGCACCCGGAGGAAACCAATGCAGACACGGGGAGAATGTAAACTCCACACAGCCAGTCAGCCAAGGTCGGAATTGAACCCGGGTCCCTAGCACTATGAGGTAGCAGTGCTAGCCAGGGTACCACTATATTTAGTTCCCAATTATTTCTGTTTTGGCTTTTGTGTCTTCTACTGTGAAGATAGACTCAAAATGTTGGTATATATTTCTGACACATCATAAAGGAATTTGCCTTGGTGTGCCAAGTGTCAATGTTCTACTTGATGCATCTGTGCATTGCTGATTGGTAATACAGGTATTCCTTGTCATAGCTTGCAAAAACCCAAAGGCATAGAGGTTGACAACAATTGTGATGGTAACAGTCACTGGCAATACTGTGTTTGTGGTTGAGGCTAACTTCTGAGCTAGCTTGGGACTGATGGCACAGCTCTCCCCTACCTGTACCCTGAGTTTGGGAAAGGCAATCTCTATGGACAGTTCTAGATAGCTGTGCCTGTGTCTGTAAGCACAATGTATGACAATTAATGTGTGCAGATCACCTCAGAGACAGGCAATTATCCTTAACACCATTTAATTTATCTTCTTTTGTACTCTAAAAGTTCAAGGGTACAACACAAACCTATTTTGGTTGCAATAATTAAAAGTTGAAAGATTTTCTTTCAGTACTGCCTGACACAATGGGTCTTCTTATGTGCGTGGAACACACTTTAACAACTTAAAATTCCATGTATTTATTTCCATGTGAGATCAGCGTTTACCTGAATTAATGTTCTACCTGGGGAAACGGGCCAGTGCACACGTGGACTGGGGCAGGTGAAATGTATTTTTGTTCCTTTTATTGTTCCCTGTGCACCTGAAACTATCAATGAATGAAGTATCCAATTATCTGATATTATCTCTCTTAATTCAGCAGAAACTTCTATTAATGACTTCTGGGTATTGAGGACAAGAAGTTCAAAATGAATTGAAAATTCAGGTGAAACTTTCATGCAACACAGGAGAAATATTCTCCTTTTGGCCCACTAAGCAAACATCTGGGGTCCAAATCTGCAGGCAACTTGGGCTGTACTACATTACCAGTGTGTGTCTGTGTAGTACTGTACCATGATTCTGTCATTCCAGACGCAAGCAACATTCACCAAGCTAACCTGGTGAAAGTTTTCAATAAACTATCATGTAGAAATAGTACAAATGATAATTGCAAGCCTATTGTTCAGTCCTCATCAATGATTAAAAAAGAATAAAGACTTGCATTTATATTCTAACTTTCAAGGTCTCTGGACAGCTCAGAGCTTTACAGCCAGTTAAGTACTTCTGAAGTATAGTCACTGCTGTAGGAAACACATCAGTCAATTTGCTCACAGGAAGCTCCCACAAACTGCAATGTGATATTATCCAGCCATGCTGTTATTGTGATGTTGATTTAGGGATAAATATTAACCAGGACACTGGGGATAACCCCTGATCTTCTTCAAGACAGTGCCATGTAATCTTTTACACTCATCTTAGAGGGAAGATGGGGCCTTGGTCTAACATATGAACACAGAAAATAGGATCAGGAGTAGGCCATTCGGCCCCTTGAGCCTGCCCCACCATTCGATAATATCATGGCTGGTCCATTTGTGTTTTGAATTCCACATTCCCGTCTATCCCTTATAACCTTGTATTCTCCTGCCTAGCTAGAATCTATCTACCTCCACCTTAAAACTATCCAATGAACCTGCATCCTGAGGTATAAAGTTCCATCTCATGCAAAGCAGCACTACCTCAGTACTGCCCTGCAAACTTTGATTTTTGCACCTAAATCCTGGGAAGGCATGTGGGGGGGTGCTGGGAGGGTTGGGGGGAGAGGGACTGTTTGTGTTAATAGTGACTATGTGTGATTCTTGATTCCTTTTTGTCATTTGTTTATGTTAACATGCGGGCTAATGTCTGGGGTTTGGTGGGAGGATGGGGTCGTTGTTATTGATAAGGGGATTGACATTACATTCGTTGTTTATTGTTGGGTGTAAATTTGAGAGAAAATGTGAAAAAGGAGGAGAATAAAAATATTTTCAAAGTAAAAATCCTTGGAAAGGACTTGAACGCTGAATCTTGTGAGTTGGAGGTTAATGTGCTCTCAGCTGCGCAACAGTTGACACATCTTGGATCAACCCTAAGTCAACAATTCTGAGTTGATTTTATTCAGCGTAGTCTGAATGAAGAAGAAGAATATCAAGAGAAGAATAACTAATCAGACAGTAGTGCCTTCTGCTGTGTTGTGTGATGTGGGAAAACAATCAGCAAGGGAAATTAAAAATATTAATGATAGCCTCTCAGGAATTCCAGATCATTGCCCAAAATAGTATACCAATCAAATAAGAGGTTAGCAAAAAAAATACTGGAAATCTGAAATACAAAATGCTGGAAAAAGGTAAATCTCCATTTCCAACGTTTTCTGTTTTCAAACCTCAGCCATCATTTAGTGGTAGCACACCTATCCCTGAGTCAGCAAGTTGTGGGTTTAAACCCTGCTTGAGATACTTGCAGACATAATCTAGGCTGACACTTCAGTTCAGTCCTGAAGAAATGGCGAACTGGGGTAGATGCTGGTCGGAATTTTCCAGCCGTTGCGATTCTCTTTTCCCACTGACAGCACGCTCCCCGCCTATGGGTTTCCTGACAGCGTGGGGGGGGGGGGGCTTCAATGGAAAATCCCATTGACAAGCAGCAGGAATAGAGAATCCCGCTGCTAGTGAATGGCGCGCCGCCGAGAAATACGGCACTTGTACAGGAAGCTGCAGCAGCCTTATTGCAGAGGCTGCCTCCATCACAGGATCCCTGCTGTATAGAGGCTCCGCCAGTCAGAAGGGTGGCAACACCATTAAATTCAAGGTCAGTGACTGTTCCCTCAAGGGTGGTTTTAGGATCCAGAAATAGCCTTGATTCTACTTCCTGCCCTCAGAAGGAAAATTCAGCCTCTGGTGTTGGTGATACTGTGTGCCGTTGTGGTAAAGTCATTAGCCAGGTGCCGGGTGCACATGCCAGAAATGTGCAGAGTGGGTAGTTCCGGGGATCAGTCAGCATGTAACAATAATATGACACCAGCAGTGCTGTGTTAATCACAATACTTCAGCTAATGCTCTTCCTTCAGCGCACATAGTAGGACATGCAACAGGAAGGAACACTGCCCCCCCTCCCCCCTTTGCTCTTCCCCACCTCTATTGCCACCAGTACTATTTCTTTTTTTTTTTTTTTAATAATTTTTATTGAGAAATTTTGATTTTATACAACAATAACGCACCTTAGTAAAATACCGAAAATAACAATAATATTAACAATCATATACATTCGCCCCATCCCCATGAACAACCCAGCATTTTAACAACAACGCAAATTAGCACACTATAAAGTTACAGAATAAACACTACAATAATGCACCCCCCACCCCCCCCCCCCCCCCCCCCCCCGGGTTGCTGCTGCTATTGACCCAGTTACCTATCTCTGAGCCAGGAAGTCCAAAAAAGGCTGCCATCGTTTATAGAACCCTTGTATTGATCCTCTCAGGGCAAATTTGACCTTTTCCAATTTTATAAATCCCGCCATGTCACTGATCCAGGTCTCCACACTTGGGGGCCTTGCATCCTTCCATTGTAACAGAATCCTTCGACGGGCTACTAGGGACGCAAAGGCCAGGACACCGGCCTCTTTCGCCTCCTGCACTCCCGGCTCCACCCCAACCCCAAAAATCGCGAGTCCCCAACCTGGTTTGACCCTGGATCCAACCAACCTCGACACCGTCCCCGCCACCCCCTTCCAGAATTCTTCCAGTGCTGGGCATGCCCAGAACATATGGGCGTGGTTCGCAGGACTCCCCGAACATCTGGTGCACCTGTCCTCACCCCCGAAGAACCTACTCATCCTAGTCCCGGACATATTGGCCCGGTACAGCACCTTAAATCGGATGAGACTAAGCCTCGCACATGAGGAGGAGGAGTTGACTCTCTCCAAGGCCTCCGCCCAAGTCCCATCCTCTATCTGCTCCCCGAGTTCCTCCTCCCATTTAGCCTTCAGCTCCTCCACTGACGACTCCTCCACCTCCTGCATTGCCTTATAGATGTCAGACACCTTCCCCTCTCCTACCCACACCCCCGAAAGCACTCTGTCCATCGTCCCCTGCGAGGGCAGCAAAGGGAATCCCTCTACCTGTCGCCTAGCAAACGCCTTTACCTGCAGGTATCTGAACATGTTCCCCTGGGGAAGGCCAAATTTATCTTCCAGTTCCCCCAGGCCCGCAAACCTCCCGCCAATAAACAGGTCCCTCAATTTGCTGATGCCCGCCCTTTGCCATCCCCTGATTCCCCCATCCGTGTTCCCCGGGATGAACCGATGGTTGCCACCCAGTGGAGCCTCCATCGAGCCCCCTGTTTCCCCCCGATGCCGTCTCCACTGTCCCCAGATTCTTAGGGTCGCCGCCACCACCGGGCTCGTGGTAACCCTCTTGGGGGAGAGCGGCAATGGTGCCGTTACCATGGCACCCAGGCTTGTACCTCTACATGACGTCATCTCCATTCTTTTCCACGCCGCCCCTCCCCCCTCCATCACCCATTTACACACCATTGACACATTGGCTGCCCAATAGTACCCCAGAAGGTTGGGCAGCGCCAGCCCGCCTCTATCCCTTCCTCGCTCCAGGAATACCCTCCTCACTCTCGGAGTCCCATGTGCCCACACAAAGCTCAGAATACTGCCGGTCACTCTCCTAAAGAAGGCCCTGGGGATAAATATGGGCAGGCACTGAAAAAGGAACAAGAACCTCGGAAGCACTGTCATTTTGACGGACTGCACCCTCCCCGCCAACGACAATGGCAGCATGTCCCACCTCCTGAACTCCTCCTCCATCTGATCTACCAGTCTGGTAAAGTTATGCTTGTGGAGAGTCCCCCAGTCCCTGGCCACTTGCACCCCCAGGTACCTAAAGCTCTCCCCTGCCCGCCTAAGCGGGAGCCTACCAATTCCTTCCTCCTGGTCTCCAGGGTGCACCACAAACACCTCGCTCTTGCCTAAGTTTAATTTATAACCTGAGAAGGTCCCAAACTCGGCTAGTAACTCCATCACTCCCGGCATCCCTCCCACCGGGTCCGCCACATACAGTAACAGGTTGTCGGCATACAACGACACCCTATGTTCCTCTCCACCTCGCACCAAGCCTCTCCACCTCTCTGAATCCCTCAATGCCATCGCCAGCGGCTCGATTGCCAGTGCAAACAACAAGGGGGACAAGGGGCAACCCTGCCTGGTCCCTCGGTAAAGCCGGAAGTACTCCGACCTCCTCCTATTCGTGGCCACGCACGCCATCGGGGCCTCATATAGCAGCCTTACCCATCTAATGAACCCTTCACCAAATCCAAACCTCCCCAACACCTCCCATAGGTACCCCCACTCCACTCTATCGAAGGCCTTCTCCGCATCCAGCGCCACCACTATCTCTGCCTCCCCCTCAATCGCCGGCATCATAATGACATTCAGCAATCTCCGCACATTCGTGTTCAGCTGCCTTCCCTTCACAAAACCTGTCTGGTCCTCATGCACAACCCCTGGCACACAGTCCTCTATCCTGGTGGCCAGGATTTTTGCCAGCACCTTAGCATCCACGTTGAGGAGAGATATGGGCCTGTATGAACCACACTGCTGGGGGTCCTTGTCCTTCTTTAAAATTAACGAGATCAGCACCCGTGACATCGTCGGGGGCAAAGTCCCCCCTTCCCACGCTTCGTTGAGTGTCCGCACCAGCAAGGGGCCCACTAGGTCCACGAACTTTTTATAAAATTCCACCGGGAACCCATCCGGCCCCGGTGCCTTCCCTGACTGCATCTGCCCGATCCCCTTAACTAGCTCCTCCAGCTCAATCGGCGCACCCAGCCCCTCCACCTTCTCCTCCTGCACCTTCGGGAAAGAAAGCCTGTCAAGGAACCTCTCCATTCCCCTCCTCTCCCCCATTGGCTCCGACTGGTACAGTTCCCCGTAAAAGTCCTTGAAGACCTCATTCACCTCTACCCCCTTCCGCACCACATTCCCACTCTTGTCTCTCACTCCAGCAATCTCCTTAGCCGCATCCTGCTTACGGAGCTGATGAGCCAGCATCCTACTCGCCTTTTCACCATGTTCGTACACTGCCCCTTGTGCCTTCCTCCACTGTGCTTAGCCTTTCTAGTGGTCAGCAAATCAAATTTAGCCTGCAGGCTGCGCCTCTCCCCCAACAGTCCCTCCTCTGGTGCCTCTGCATACCTCCTGTCCACCTCCAGCATCTTTCCCACCAACCACCAGTACTATTTCAAAGGTTCAGCAACTACTTTATGCTCAGTTGCTGATTTATTTCTACTGGCTATTATTAAGATTGTATATGAGTTTGATGATCTATCATTTAAAGTTGGTGAAATCTACAGGGAGTGCTGTGGCACATAGTGAGGACCTTGCTTCTGACTTTAAGGGTCCTACTCCCAGCCATGGGTGTTGGGAGTTTCTATCCCCCTGGGCCTGCAGCATGGCAGGGAGAATGAGCAGAGGTGACACAGAGGAGGACAAGCTGCATGGTGAGAGATGGTTAGATGGGAGAGAATGGTTCTCAGCATGAGGTCAAGTCCACCAGCGCCTTTGGGGATCAATTTGCTGATGTCACTCTCAGTGAGGAAGAGTGTGTGTGATGTCTGTGTTTCACCAAGGAAGTGCTCAGTGAAACCTACCACCTGCAGCCTCTGTGCAGGGCGTGGATGGATATCGCCTGTGACTGTGAAGATGACTGTGGTCTTGAACCTCTACATGTTGGACTTCATTCAGGCCGGAGCAGACAATCCAGCATCTTGCAGTTCACCATCAACTATTGCACAAGGGAGGTCACTTACATTCCATGTACATAGAGGGAAATACATTGTAAACACTCTGTCCAGAATGAAGCAGAAGGAGCAAACATGCAGCTTTGCAAGATAGCAGATTACTCCCTGGTGCAGCATGCTATTAGTTGCACACATGTTGCTTTGCAGCAAAGGTGCCCAAAACGTCTATCACGGCCGACCGGGGTCTCGTTTCCAGTTGTCTACATGCTTTCTGTGCACCATGCACTCGGTGAATTTGCGGTTGGCACTTTCTGTAAAGCTTGGCAAGAGGTGCAGTTAAATTTGAGTTGATCCAACCCAAAATCCTAGAGGTAGAATCCAGTGCCACATGTTGTAGTCACATAGCTTTACATAGGTGAATGTCATTAATATACTTAATGGATATGCAATATTACAATAGTTACTCTTTCTCCATATATTTAAGGAAAATCTCCACTTCAATGCTTTTGAAATAAAGTATGCATTACTCCAGCAAATTAAGCAATAACTTGGCCTGAATTCCCCTTCTGGGAGTCTCCGCTGGGAGCCAAATCCAGAAGCGAGTCACAATCCTTAGCAGTACAAATTGCTGCTTGGTGAGGATTGTGAGGGATTCCTTAGCAAATCGGGCTATTGGGCTGCCATTATGAGCAGGCAGATCAATGGCAAGGTCCGACAGCTGGTCTCCAATCCTCCCCGCAATGCAAAGCAGCCCCCCACCGAGATTTTCTGTGTTACCTCCACCCCCCACAGTAATAGGGTGACCCAACCATCCCCACCAGAGACCCCATGAGAGAGACCACAACCAGAGACCCCCCAATTACTAAGACTTGCACCAGAGACCCCCCCAATTACAAAGACCTCTACCAGAGACGTCCATTCCTGTAAACCCCCCATAAGAGAGACCCCTGTCTGGAAGTTAGAGAGCAGACCAGACAGAAGCAGTGGAAAAACAATTACTGCTTTAAAACTCACCTGTGCAATACATCTGCTGGCTCAGACAGGGGAAGCAGCACCTGTCAATTCCTGAAAGAGAAAATCAGTCAGCTGGGTTTAAACCCCCTCAGATCCTTGATCTGCAAGTCTTTCTTTCATTTCCATGCAAAATTGCTTTCACTGGACTGCGATTGACAGCTTCCACACACACCCAGCTATTTGCATTGTTTCATTCATCTCCTTCATGTTTGAATGGCTTTGATGTACCCAACTGTGAAACTAACCAGTTAAGTGCTTTAAGTGATCTCACTTCTTTTACTCTGCAGAAAACACTTAACTGTCTTAGATGTGGTCCAGGAGATGTCAATCATAGCTAGATGATTATAAACATTACAAAAACATTCTCTTTCGGGACATGACAGGTACCGGCATCGCAAAATGGAGAATCCCACCATTTGTTTTGACTGGTCATGGATTTTAGTGCTGAAGTCAGACTTAACTTTCTGCACACGCTGTCCCCATGGAAAAGATTAGAGTAAACTTTATATGATGATACAATAGAAACTAAATTTGATACTTACTGTTTTGAGTCATTAAAAGCTAGCAGGCAAGGAATTAGGAAGGGTATGATATGTTGGCCTTTATCTCAAGTGGATTTGAGTACAGGAGTAAAGACATGTTGCTGCAATTGTGTAGAGCCTTGGTGAGACCGCATCTGGTGAATTGTGTACAGTCTAGGTCTCCTTATCTAAGGAAGGATGTACTCACCATAGAGGGAGTGCAGTGAGGTTTTCCAGACTAACCTCTGGGATTGCGGGATTGTCCTATGAGGAGAGATTGAGGAAACTGGGCCTCTATTTTGCCGAGATTCGAAGAATGTGATTTCATTGAAGCTTACAAAATTCTTATAGGGTGTGACAGGGTGGATGTGGATAGGGGGTTTCCCCCTGGCTGGTGAGTCTTGAACCAGGGAACATAGTCACAGAATAGGGGGCAGACCATTTAAGACTGAGCTGAGGGGAGATTCTTCCACTCAGGGTGGTGAATCTTTGGAATTCTCTACCCCACAAGGGGTGTGGAAACCCTGTCATTTAGCATGTTCAAGACAGAAATCCATAGATTTCTGGACACTAATAACATCAAGGGATGTAGGGATATGATAATGGGAAAATGGCATTAGAGGCAGCTGATCAGCCATGATTTGTCTGAATGCCAGAGGGGCCGAATGGCCTAATCCTGCTCCAATGTTGCACTCTCTCAATATGCAACTGGTGGGCAACTGTGCTCAGTGCGTCATGCAGGTTAATGTCTGGTATTCTAACCACATGATATCTTTATTTTCCACCTATCTGCTCTACCATGAGAAACCAGAGGCTGGCTACTGGGTGATAAGGTTATCAGTTAGCTGACTCCTAACTTTGCCAATATGTGGGAACATGTATATAACCAAAGCTATGTTGTTACACATAATATAATTGAGCAAACCATTGAAGTACCTCAGCAACCTCTCTGTTGCCTGGATTGCACTGGAGGAACCCTGCAGTACTCTCCACAGTGTGTGTTAAGATTCATCATGGTCTGCTATATCCTGTCAAGTCTCATCATTGTAAGGGTACAGCCTTTGCCACCAGGGATATGTGGGTAATTAAGGAGGAGGAAGGGAGGATGCACCCTATTTCTGGTCAGAGTCTCTGTGATCAATTTAAGACCTCAATCCCAATTCCTCATCCAATAACAGTGCCACACCTTCGCTTCCCTATGATGCTGATCATAACAGCAAAACTTTGGCCAGAATGCTGAAATAAAAACTACCACAAAACAAGCATTCCAAACGAACCATGGAAATAAAAACAGTTGATATTCCAAGCAACAGTCAACTAATCTCCCAGAGCATTTGCTTGGTTCTTGCCTTTTGTGTGCCTTTGCCTGTCCTAGTGCTGCTTCTAAATGCCACCCCAGTGGCATCAGCATGACTTGTCAAATGCTGCTGATTTACAACAGTGGTGACTGTAAAAGGCTTGCAGGACACCATTGTCCAACTTTAGGCCCAGAAGACCCAGCTTGGGTCTGCAGTCCCGTGCTGCCTGGGGGGGCAGTAGTCTGGGTTGACTGTCTGACAGGCAACAGCAAGGGCACTGGTGAAGAAGAAAAGAAGAAAGAAGCAGTGCAGTGCAGTGCAGTGAGTGGTGGGAGAATGAGAGCTCTGACCCTGAGATACATCAACTGGTTTGTGCTTAATGATGCCATTGCCAATGCCCGAGGCTAATCCCTCAGCAATTCTAGTAATGTGTTGAAAACTGGAATTCGGAGCCACAATGGACTTTTTCAGGTATAATCAAAAAACATTTCAATAACAAGAGTCGAATATGCCTCTTCTTCAGACCTTCTGAACAAAAAGGGCAGCACAGTAGCACAGCGGGCAGCAGGGTAGCACAGAGGGCAGCAAGGTAGCACAGTGGTTATCACTGTTGCTTCAGAGCTCCAGGGTCCCAGGTTCGATACTCGGCTTGGGTCAGAGTCTGCACGTTCTCCCCGTGCCTGCATGGATTTCATCCGGGTGCTCCGGTTTCCTCCAACAGTCCCAAGATGTGCAGGTTAGGTGGATTGGCCATGCTAAATTGCCCTTAGTGTCCAAAAAGGTTAGATGGGGTTACTGGGTTATGGAGATAGGGTGGAGGTGTGGCCTTAAGTAGGGTGCTCTTTCCAAGAGCCGGTGCAAACTCAATGGGCTGAATGACCTCCTTCTGCACTGTACATTCTATGTAAACGTCATATTCGGCTTGAGACGTTACCTGTGTTTCTTGGATGCTGCCAGACCGCTGAGTATTTCCAGCACTTTCTGTTTCTATTTCAGATTTCCAGCATGTGCAATATTTTGCTTTTATAATAAGAGTGATCATTATCAATTGATCCAAACTTCTTCATTTGTGCCTGTGCCAAATCTACCCTGGCGTGGGCGGCATGGTAGCACAATGGGCGGCATGGTAGCACAGTGGTTGGCACAGTTGCTTCACAGTGCCAGGGACCCGGGTATGATTCCCGGCAGAGTCTGCACGCTCTCCCAGTGTCTGCGTGGGTTTCCGCCAGGTGCTCCGGTTTCCTCCCAAAAGTCCTGAAAGACGTGCTGGTTAGGTGAATTGGACATTCTCAATTCTCCCTCAGTGTCCCCGAACAGGCACCGGTTTGTGGCGAATTGGGATTTTCATAGTAACTTCATTGCAGTGTTAACGTAAGCCTAATTGTGACAATAATAAAGATTGTTATTGTTATGCTATTTTTCTAATGATAACACAACCACAGGATTCTACTGTTAGTGACCGCAATGTGTTATAATGATGGCTGAGAATGTATCTCTAGCCACTGACATGAATGACTAGAGGGTGTTTCTCTAAGGGACAATGGATTCCCTCCCTGGAATCCCACACAAGGTAATTCTAAAATAATCTAAGAGTCATTACCATCTCTGGTAATGACAAAGGAATATAATGGCCATCTCATCCAAAGAACTTGGTATAATTGCTTAGACTGAATAGTGTACTCCAATTCGAATACACAAAGGTGGGGTTGAAAGCTAGCTGAGAGAGCTGCCGAGTATCTGTCAGTCTGTGTGTGTGTGCGCATGTGCTGTGAGAAAATCAGCTGGAAATTTTCCACACCGAAGGTGATATAGTAATCTCGACAACGTCCCTGCAGAATAGCCAGCTTTTGCAAAAATCTGAAACTTTATCTCTGACTGTGAAAGTCGATCCCCCAGCAGATGGATCACCGCTGGAAAAAAAATGAAATCTCCCAACCGAACTGCAGAACATTTGAACGGAACAATCCACTCGCGGGCCGTGAGGCCGTCGTGAACCATGGCCAAGTTCACAACGGCCTCTGTGATTTTTGGCCTTAGTGGAGAATACCGCCCCACATCTTTTGGGACTTGTGGGAGGAAACCGGAGCGCCTGGAGGAAACCCACGCAGACACAGGGAGAACGTAGACTCCGTGCAGACAGTGACCCAAGCTGTGAATCAAACCCGGGACCTTGGTGCTGTGAAGCAACAGTGCTATCCACTGTGCTACTGTGCTGCCCACCAGCTACTGGAATCAACCTGTATTGGCCATAATACGTCATCAGCTATTACTCGCAACTTAAGGACTGCTCCATATAACTTCTTATTTATATCTACTTACTATTGGACTCAATTCTTACTTCTAGTCCATATGAATGTAGATGTCTGTGTTTTACCATTCTGCCTTACCTTTTTAGTGGTAAATAAACTTACTCTATCTTAATTCAAGAAAGCCTGGCTAAATCGGCTCCTTTTTAAACATAACTATTGGGTCTGGAAAGGCATCCTGGGAAAGGGAACTTTTGTTGCTACCAGCAGAAGGAAGGTTGAATAAAGACATGGAGCTAGCCATCCCTCCTCATTCAGGTTTGTACAATTTGGGGTTTCCCAATCAGAAGGACTTTGCCAGGATCAATGACTTTTGGAGAGCCTCATCTGGCACTGGTTGTAACAAATGTCACTTTCTTTGAGTTGAAACGAATATGGTCATCTTTCAAGGCTACACTGTCCATGACATAGTGCTGCAGAATTTTTGCTTCAGTAAATCAAGGAAGGGTCTCTGATGTAGATTTAGTAAGGATGGCGAATGCGTTCAGCAAGAGCTTGGAAGATTTATCAATTTTCTGTATAGCTCCTAAAGTAAATAATGAACTTGACATTTCTGCAAACTATTTACATTTGACACATAATGGATAACAAAAGAGTCCTCAGTTTATTCCTTAACTAAGACTGATAAATGGAAAAACCTGAATGTCCCACTGTTATGTAATTTATTTTTTCTGACCATGACATTTTGGAAAAAAAACGATCTACTTCATCTACTTTTGCCAAACACAATGTTGTATGAAAGGACATTTGGGGACAACGGCCTCTGTACTGTCCTGAAAGTAGTTGCCAGGGGAACAGTGTGGGCAACTTGACGCAATAGGTTCATCCTCCCTCCCTCTATGTGGGAAAAAGTGGCCTCCAAACAGGTGCCTTCAAGAATAATGGAGCCTCACGACCTGGGATGCCGTGCTACCCTTTCTACACTGAATACTGAATATTTCATTAATACCAGCAGGATTACAAGACAATGGGCATTTATTTTCACAACTTTTTATTTACTGCAGAGTATAAATATGGGAGATGTTTTAATGCTCCCCAGAGGCATTCAATACTATAACAGTCGCTAGTGAGATGTGTTCTTACTTGTGTACACTGATTACCAATGTACAGACACAGAACAAAATATAGACATGCCAAATTATATATTGAGAGTATGCGATTAGTGACCACACCTCAGAATTGCGGAGCAATAGTAATCATGATTAAGTAACAGACGGAATCCATGCAATGAATGATAATGAAAAGGATGTATACTTTTTCTCAAAATGTTTTATTTCATTACAATCTGTTTGGCACAAGATTGACTGCCTGCATAACAGGAGCAACTTACACCAAACCTAAGTAACAGCCACATAAAATACTAACCCTGGTAAAGGTCTTCATAGAAAATATTACTTTTATTCCTGACACATCTAAGTAGAATCGGTGCCATTGTGAATAGCACCAAGTTGATATCCAAAACAAGCTCCACACTTTAATACCTTCACTAATTACAGCACAGTGTGCAAGAGGGGTGGATAGCGACAGACAAATTGGCAATAATATGGTAAAGGAAGTCTATTATTTTAACAGATATTTAGGAGTGTGAGCTTAATAGCACACCAATATAATACAACTTCAATGATGACATACTCAAATCAATACATTACAATAATAATGAGAGAGGAAAGCAGGGGTGCTAAATGTGCAAGAGGGATTATGGCAGAGTTGACCAGAGGAGGGAAGTGGGTCATGGTGGGTCTTCCAGAGCTGGTGGCGGAGAGAGGGATGAAAATGGAGTTCACAGGGAAGGTGAATCTCTACAGACAGGGGTTAAGCTTGGGGCTGGTTTAGCACACTGGGCTAAATTGCTGGCTTTTAAAGCAGACCAAGGCAATTCAGCAGCACGGTTCAATTCCCGTACCAGCCTCCCTGAACAGGCACTGGAATGTGGCAACTAGGGGCTTTTCACAGTATCTTCATTTGAAGCCTACTTGTGACAATAAGCGATTTTCATTTCATTTCATTTCATTGTGCATAGATCCAGGGTTATAGAGGGAAGGTCAATGGTGAGATTCTGAGAGCTGAGGATAACAGAGGAAAGGTCAAGGGTGACTTAGTGAGGGTCAATGCTGATAGAGGAAGGTCAGATGAATGCATGGCAGTTAAGAAACAGACAAATAGGAAAATGTATGGCGCAGAAGGAGGTCATTCAATCTAGTTAGTTGCTGATGGATTTCTTCTGTTATGTTACAAATACAAAGTTTATAGCTCATGGCTGGAATTTTCCAGGAATTGCGATTCACTGTTCCCACTGCCAGCACATCCCTGCCTATGGGTTTCCCGTCGGTGTGTGGTGACTTCAATGGGAAATCCCATTGACAAGCAGCGGGAGCAGAGAATCCCACTGCCAGTGGACAGCGGGCCGCTGAGAAACACGGGGCTTGAGGACCAGAGAATCCAGCCCCAGATCTTCTGGTCAGCACATTCCTATGGTACTGTTAGTTCAACAGAAGCAGAAAAGGCTACCTCAGCTTCTCCAGGGTATGTGCAGTGAGTGCACGAGAATTGAAGGAAGGAGAGAACATGTCCCATTCTTTTTCAACAGTAGCTGCCATATTCAACTATGTTTTTAAAGGTCTCAAGTTTTTTATTGAATAAGTGCAAGTTGATGAGTGAGTGGGTAGATGAGTGAGTGAGTGAATGAGTGGGTGGGTAGATGAGTGAGTGAGTGAATGAGTGGGTGGGTGGATGAGTGAGTGAGTGGGTGGGTGAGTGAGTGAGTGTGGGTGGATGAGTGAGTGATGTGTGAGTGAGTGAGTGAGTGAGTGAGTGAGTGAGTGAGTGAGTGAGTGAGTGAGTGAGTGTGAGTGAGTGAGTGAGTGAGTGAGTGGGTGAGTGAGTGGGCGAGTGAGTGAGTGGGCGAGTGAATGAGTGAGTGGATGAGTGAATGGGTGAATTAAAGTAATTTAATTCTTCAGTGTTCACCAAGGAGAGGGGCCATGTTTTTGAGGATGAGAGAGTGATACAGGCGGGTAGGCTGGAAGAGGTAGATGTTCTGAGGAAGGATGTATTTGCAATTATGAAAAACCTTAGGGTCAACAAGTCCCCTGGGCCAGATGGAATATATCCTAGGATTCTTTGGGAGGCAAGGGATGATATTGCAGAGCCTTTGGCTTTGATCTTTGGGTCCTCACTGTCCATGGGGATAGTACCCGAGGACTGGAGAATGGCGAATGTTGTTCCTCTGTTCAAGAAAGGGAATAGGAATGACCCTGGTAATTATAGGCCGGTTAGTCTCACTTCGGTGGTCGGTAAGTTAATGGAAAAGGTCCTGAAGGATAGGAATTATGACCATTTGGAAAGATGCAGCTTAATCCGGGATATTCAACATGGATTCATGAAGGATAAGTCTTGCCTCACAAATTTGATTGAATTCTTTGAGGAGGTTACTAGGTGTGTAGATGAATGGAGAGCAGTTGATGTTGTATACATGGATTTTAGTAAGGCGTTTGATAAGGTTCCCCGTGGTCGGCTCATGAAGAAAGTAAGGAGGTGTGGGATAGAGGGAAATTTGGCCAATTGGATAAGTAACTGGCTATCACATAGAAGACAGAGAGTGGTGGTGGATGGAAAATTTTCAGGCTGGAGACCAGTTACCAGTGGTGTACCACAGGGATCAGTGCTGGGTCCTCTGCTATTTGTGATTTTTATCAATAACTTGGAGGAGGGGGCTGAAGGGTGGGTCAGTAAATTTGCTGATGACACCAAGATTGGTGGAGTAGTGGATGAGGTGGAGGGCTGTTGTAGGCTGCAAAGAGACGTTGATAGGATGCAGAGGGAGGCCAAAAAATGGCAGATGGAGTTTAACCCTGATAAGTGCAAAGTGATTCATTTTGGTAGGAAAAATTTGAATGCGGATTACAGGGTCAACGGCAGGGTTCTGAGGAATGTGGAGGAACAGCGAGATCTTGGGGTTCATGTCCACAGATCTCTGAAGGTTGCCACTCAAGTTGATAGAGCCGTGAAGAAGGCCTATAGTGTGTTAGCGTTTATTAACAGGGGGCTGGTGTTTAAGTGCTGTGGGGTTATGCTGCAACTATACATGACCCTGGTGAGACCACATTTGGAGTATTGTGTGCCGTTCTGGTCACCTCATTATAGGAAGGATGTGGCTGCATTGGAAAGGGTGCAAAGGAGATTTACCAGGATGCTGCCTGGTTTGGAGGATAGGTCTTATGAGGAAAGGTTGAGGGAGCTAGGGCTTTTCTCTTTGGAAAAGAGGAGGATGAGAGGCTACTTAATAGAGGTTTATAAGATGATGAGGGGGATAGATAGAGTGGACGTTCAGAGACTATTTCCTCGGGTGGATGTAGCTGTTACAAGGGGGCATAACTATAAGGTTCAGGGTGGGAGATATAGGAGGGATGTCCGAGGTAGGTTCTTTACTCAGAGAGTGGTTAGGGTGTGGAATGGATTGCCTGCTGTGATAGTGGAGTCGGACACTTTAGGAACTTTCAAGTGGTTATTGGATAGGCACATGGAGCATACAGGAGCATACCAGAATGACAGGGAGTGGGATAGCTTGATCTTGGTTTTGGACAAGGCTTGGCACAACATCGAGGGCCGAAGGGCCTATTCTGTGCTGTATTGTTCTATGTTCTATGAGTGGGTGAGTGATTGAGTGGGTGGATGAATAGGTTTCAGGCTGATGAGTGGGTGCATGAGAGTGAGCTTCTGCTTGATGAATGGGTGGATTAGTGGGCGAATGGAACAGTGAGTGGGTAATTGACTGTGTCAGTTGGTGGGTGGGTGCGTGAGTGGGTGTATGGGGAGTCAAGTCAGAGAATAGTGGGGCTAGTTGGATTGTTAGGTAATAGGGTAGTAGGGTCAAGCACAAAGCCAGGATGCATGGGCAGTTGGGTTAGGGAGTGGTGGGTTGATAGGTAGCCAGGTTGGGTGGGCAGTGGGGTTTTGAATTGGTCAAGTTAGATGGAATGGTCGGGTCAGGACAGGGGTCCAGTAAGGGTAACATCCCTGGCAATTACAGCACATGTGTGTGCGCCAGGACTTCTGAATGGTCCTGACAAGCTACATAGACTTAAGTCCAGATTTTGCTACTCTAGAATTGGAAGATTTGGGGCTGATAATATTATTTTCTTTTGGGACGGTTCCTTTAATTTAAGGTAAAATGGAGGCGTGAAGGCGGTCATGTGACCTGCTCAGAATTCTGCCCAACAGGTCTCTGGGTGGCTGAGCTACTGTGAGGGCAAGAAGGGTCTAAGTAAAAACCTTTAAACCTTCATACCTTCAAACAATTGGTCGGAACATCAGTACTGAAAACGGGTAGACTTTAAGTCTCCAAGTACCGCAGGGAGGTGTTAGGCTTGTCAGGTTTTAGAAATAGTTATACTTTAAACTTCAATTTAATTCCAAGTTCGAAGAGTTGGCAGTTAGAGGACGGTAGCACAGTGGTTAGCACAGTTGTTTCACAGCTCCAGGATCCCAGGTCCGATTCCCGTCTTGGGTCACTGTCTGTGCCGAGTCTGCATGTTCCCCCCCTGGTCTGCGTATGTTTCCTCCGCGTGCTCCGGTTTCCTCCCACAGTCCAAAGATGTGCAGGTTAGGTGGATTGGCCTGCTAAATTGCCCTCAGTGTCCAAAAAGATTAGGTGGGGTTGCTGGGTTATGGGGATGGGCTAGAGGCATGGGCTGGTGGGGTTGTCTTTCCAAGGGCCAGTGCAGACTTGATCAGCTGAGTGGCCTCCTTCTGCACTGTAAATTCTATGATTCTATGACACCAAGGTTAGCTAATTAGCATTTCTACCTGCATACAAGGCCGATATGATTCATGGGGATGGGCTTTGGGAAGGGAAGAGTCAAAAGCAAGCCATTGTAGTGTTGGATTACTGGGTTCCCCAAAATATCACTGAACCTCACAACGTAATCAGCCTGCAAGAACCTGGGAGAGTGATGATGTGGAGATGCCGGCGTTGGACTGGGGTGAGCACAGTAAGAAGTCTTACAACACCAGGTTAAAGTCCAACAGGTTTGTTTCAAACACGAGCTTTCGGAGCACGGCTCCTTCACCTGAAGAAGGAGCCGTGCTCCGAAAGCTCGTGTTTGAAACAAACCTGTTGGACTTTAACCTGGTGTTGTAAGACTTCTTACTGGGAGAGTGAGAGAGAGAGATAGAGAGAGAGAGAGGCCGACAGAGCAGGAAAATAGTCAGCCAGTTCTGATTCTGGAGCAGAGAAAATGCTGACCCTATTGTTCAGCTGGCAGAATGCAGGTGGCAGCTTACACTCAAATCAAAGAGACCGTGTCATATGAAAATCTCAAGGCTAGAAGGATCAGCTAGCTTGGCTAGATAGAAGGGGCCTCTGGTCTCATCCTCACAGTTAAAGTCAGTTCTGCGATTAGAAGTTACTCAGCTGGGAAGGGAAAAAAGAAATAAGTCACTGGGCCAACGGAGAAAATAGCTTTGGACTGGATTTGGGAGAATAGTGTCCACTTAAGGGACAGTGTAACATATAACTATGGTGGGAAATTTTTAATTGTTTTAATATTTAAATAAGTAGACATTTCTGTGGTTTAGAGTATAAGTTACCTCCAAAAAATATATATTTAGTTGATATTGCTTTCAGTTTGTTTATTAAAACAAAAATCTTAAAACTTTAAATTTGTCACGTGATCTTTTCAGCCTGTCACTGGAATACAAATATCTTTTTAAACATTATCAGCCTCTGCAGAGATACTACTAGTTGTAGAAATGTTTGGTGGATTTTATTGCAATTAAAGTTGGTGAAATCTACAGGGAGTTATGTGGCATTTAGTGAAAGCCTTGATTCTGACTTCAAGGTTTCTGCTTATATCACATGTTGCGCAGCATGGTGTTGTTGTTTGTATACCCTTTGGCCTGTAGCATGACAGGGAGAATGAGCAAAGAACAGATTTGTCATAGCCACCCTTGCAAAAACAAAAGAAAATGCATGGAAACCCCCAATTCTATGAGGAATTACAGACATACTGCATAACGCATTAAAACCTCAAAACTTGGCCCAAGGCAGGACCACAATTATAACTAAAGGAGAGGAAGAGAGAACCGGCAACAATAACGATGTATTCAGATTATGGTCAGGCCTATTGGGCCTCCCTAGGCAGAAAGAAACGGGGAAGAAGAGCGAAGAAACAGACCAACCAGCTATCTCAGGTAATGACAACATTCACCGATGAAGAAGTGATCAGGCCACATAATCAACAAAACCAGCTTCTGAGTGGGGCAGTTGCTTCAAGAGTCTGGTGTCAGGCATACAAATCATGTGTCCTGCCCAACAGAGCTGGTTTTGAGTGATTAACGCCTTGATGTTGGGTATCTTGGCTTGGGAGAGAATGCTGCTGTACCTTTCTTGTTAAGGTTGCTGTGAAGACACCGCTGATGGTACTTGTCCAGTGCTTTGTGGTGCCTACGTCTCTGAAGGATATAGCAGCACAGAATCACTGCTCTCTGGTAAACCATTGTCTTAGCCTTGGGTTTGAGATTTCTCAAATATACTTTTCCTCAGTCCGCAAAAGGCTGAGCTGGCACATTGGAGGCAATGATGAATTTTGTTTTCTATGTCTGCCTTCGTCGAGAGGAGGCTTCCAAGAGAAGGAAAATAATCTATATGTTCTAGGATCTCGCTGATGATCTTAATCGATGGGAGGAGGTGTTTTGCTGTGGGAGTTGGATGGAAGAGGACCTTAGTTTTCCGGGTGTGAGTGAAAGGCCCATGTTCTCAAATGTTTCAAAGAAGGAATGAGCAATGCTCTGAAGTTCCGTGTCCGAGTGAGTGCATTCACAAGCATCACCTGCACATAGAAGCTCTATTACTAAGGTGGACTGCTTTTGGTTTTGGATTGAGGATAATGTCAGTCGAACAGTTTCTGGTCTTTAATGTAGATCAGGGTTTTTCAAAGTGCAGGTCATGACCCGCGGGTGTGTTCTGGGCAGGTGTCGAGAGGGTCATGGAACAAAATATTGCGGGATTCCTGTGGTGATCCCGATCGCAGGAGAAGTGTCCAGTGGCCTCTCCCTGCACTTTTATTGAAAATAGTGGCCGCTGCTGCTTTTCAAATGAGAAGGAAAGGAGGCTGTATGCAGGCTTCTGGCCAGAAGTGACAGCAGTGAGTGGGCCTCACACCCTGCATATACATTTGATGTCAGGCGCCCTGTATGCTCTTGCGTTTGGTGCAAAAATCACTGGGGGAGAACTTCTTCAATATTCTAGCTGTTGGCAAGCAAGGCAAGAGGACTGTGAAGTTGCCTGGTTTCTTACAAGAAGGAGACGGCCAGAGAAACAAATAGGCAGAGCACCCCCTGGCCAGAATATCACATCTGAATCTGCTGGAGAGAGCTGATCAGAAGAGTCCAGGGCAGGACACAGAAGTTAGCTCTGTACAGGGCTCCAGGGTCTCTGGTTAACAACTTCCAAAGAAGAAACTTAACTCTAGAACAAAGCAGTATAAAGATAATTACTTGAGGTATGGTTTTTGTCAATTGTATCAATGCAAATAAGGATGCAAAGCTCATATGTGTTATATGCAGGGAAATATTGGCAAATAAGAGGAGAAGTTTTAGATTTTGAAAGAGAAGTGATGTGTTAAAAAATCCTTTTGTGGGCAAGACCCCAGAGTCAGTTATTAACTTAAAGCTGACTCCAAATGAAAAGACTATGCTGCTGTACCTGACTTGTGATAGCATATTAAAAACACGGTTAAAGTCCATGAGACTGTCAGCATTCTAGAGTAGCACCTCCCAGAAGTATTCAGTGCTGAGTAAAACAAGCATTTTGTTCCTACTGCCCTTCATGATGACCTACATGTGCATGGTTGGATTTTCCATTCTCAAAAAGATGAAGACAGCACAAAGTAACTGGCTAATATGTGCATTGCCCTCTCCTTCTGTGAACCTGATTGGAGTGAGATTGTGAGGACTAAATAGGCTCCTCTTTTGCATTAAAGGTAAGTGAACGTGGTGCGTGATGCAAAGGTCGGTCAGTGTAGATTGCAAAGGTTAGTTGGCATGGTCCCGAAGGTGGGCCAGTGCGGGTCCCAAAGGTCGGCTGGTTGGCAAAAGTGGGTCCCAGGCAAAGAAGTTTGAAAAACACTGCTTATCTCCACAGCTGTGGGTAATTTGCAGGAGGTGAGGTGTAGAATTGCAGTGAGGGAAATGAGAAGAGAGGTGGTGCAATGACACAGTCTTGTTTGACCTGTTTTCACTGAGCTAGTGGCTCCATTGATGAGGATCACAGCTTTCGTATCATTGTGGAGTAGGTAGAAGAGCAAGCGAGCAGCACATCACTCCTGCCCAGTCCTGCGGTCTTGTCCAAATAATGGCCAAGTGGTGGGGCAGCCGGCAAATCAAAAGCTCAGATGGGAAGTAAGCTGGTGAATAGGGTGGGCAATGGCCAGGGATGAGTTGCCCTCTTGTAGTTTAAAGGTCCACTGGCAGTGAACAGCAAGCCTCCACAGGGGTAGTATCAAGAGGGCAGTGAGCAGTGCAGGGTATTGAGTAACTGCGGCAGACAAAGTGCTACCACAATTCTTGGCAGCCAAGTCCTCTTGAGGTGCTCACCATGACTGTGGACTGTCTTCACTTCCTCAACCACTGGCACAGCTGGTAAAAAGGCCATACATCAGCCCACCTGTAGCAATGTGAGGCACAGGCAGCCCCACAGTTCGGTGATAACTCCCTGCATGCTCTCCTCCAGGTTTTGACCGAATGACAGGCAGAACTCTTAACGCGGAATGGGAAGAGGAGACATCCCTACCTGACCAAGCCAGCCTGGATGGAGGTGGCAGAGGAGGACAGTAACCTTGAGGTTGCCCATAGGACCTAACCACAGTGCTAGAGATGATTGGATGACCACGCAACGGTAATCCTCAACATTGCATTGGGTGCACACCTGTGGGAGGATATGCAGGTGTTCGATTAGTTAGCCATGGGAAAAATGATTGAGTGCATCCTGCATGGCCACAATGACATCTCAAGGATCCTTGACATCCTGCAAGGTTTTGGAGAGTTGGCACATTATATTTGGAAAGGTGAAATGGCATGAGATGTGTGATGTGACATGACACAGAGTGGTAAAGAACTTGTGGAACCTCCACCTTAGTGAACTATCTCCATGGTCCACTCCTCCTTGTTACACCTTCCTGTCAGCCTTCTCTGTAAGGGTGCTTCATGGCTGCAGCCTCTCTTCAGTTTTTCTAAAGTTCTTTGATGCCACATTTGGTCAAATTCCACCTTGATGTCAAGGGCAGTCACTCTCACCTCACCTCTTGAGTTCAGCTTTTTTGTTCATATTTAGATTAAGGCTGCAATGAGGTCAGGAGTTGAGTGGCCTTGGCAAAACCCAAACTGAGTGCCAGTGAGTAGGTTATTGCTGTGTAAGTGCTGCTGTCAATGACCCTTTCCATCACTTTGCTGATGATTGAGAGTGGCCTGATGGGGCAGTAATTGACCTGGTTGGATTTGTCCTTCTATTTGTGGGCAGAACATCCCCGGACAATTTTCCACATTGCTGGGTAGGTGTCAGTGTTTTAGCTGTACTGGAACAGCTTTGTCTACTCTAGATGCACAGTACTATTGCCAGAACGTTGTCAGTTAATTTGCATTATCCAGTGTCTTCAGCCATTTCCTGATTTCAGATGGAGTGAATCGAATTGGATGGACACTGGCATCTGTGTAATTGGGGATCCTTCTGCCAGGTACTTTAAATCTATGCCCTCTGGTTATTGACCTCTCTGCTAAGGTAAATAGGTCCTTTCCATCCACCCTTTGAACTCCTTCATAATTTTATACATCTCAATTAAATCACCAATCAGTTTCCTCGTGTTCCAAAGAAAACAGACATAGCATATACAATCTTGTCTCGTAGCTAAAATTCTCCATTCTGGCAATATTCATGGCAATCTCCTCTACTCAATCATAGTGCAATCACATTCTTCATGTAATGTGATAACCAGAACTGTATGTAATACTTTAACTGAGGTCTAACTAGCATTTTATTTGGTTCTTAGAATCCTGCCCTTATACTCTAGGGCCGGGATTTTCTGACCCCCCCCCTCCCCCCGGCCTGGTTGAAGAATTCCCGGGGCAAGGTGTGAATTCTGATCCCCCACCCCGACGCCGGCTGCCCTATTCTCCGGCGCCGTTTTTCGGGCGGTGCTGAGATTCCTGCCACGCCAGTCGGGCGCTGTTGACAGCGCCCCCCTGGCGATTCTCGGGTACCCGATGGGCCAAGCGGCCGTCCAGTTTTGGCCAGTCCCGCCGGCGTGAATTATTCACCTCACGCATGGAGGGACCTGGCAGGTAGGTGTGCAGGGGCGGTCCTTGGGTGGGCGCGGGGTTCTGACCCCGAGCGCCTGGCCCGTGATCGGGGCCTACCAATCTGTGGGCGGGCTTGCTCCGTGGGAGGATTTCTTTCCTCCGTGCCGGGCCCCTGTAGGGCTCCGCCATATTGCCCACAGGCCGGCGCGGAGAAGAGAATACTCTGTGCATGCATGGAAAATCACCGGCTGGTCTGTGCATGCGTGGAAATACGCCAGCTGTTCTGCACATGCGCCAGACCATGCTGGCCGTTCCGCGCATGCTGACAAGCTAACCCTTCACCGCCGGCTGGAGCGGCGCCAACTCCTCCGGCGTCCACCTAGCCCCCGAACGTTCAGAGAATTCCTCACTTTCGGGGGCTGTTGATGCCAGAGTGGTTGGCGCCGGTTTTCCCGCCGGTGTGGGGACTTAATCCCCAGAAAGGAGAATCCCGGCCTAGGTCTCAGACAATAAAGAAAATAATCCATTATGGCTTTTAACCACTTCATCTAGCTGCCCTGCTACCTTTAGAGATCTCGGAACAGGCACTCAAGATCCCTATGTTCCAATACACTTCTTGGAATCCTACCATACATTATGTATTCCCTGACTTTACCAAATTTTGTGGCCAAATTCTAATTCGAAAATGGTAGCAAAGAAATGAATGGATAACAATATACTTTTCTTTGTAGTCCAGATAATCATTTTATCATATTAGAGACAATACGACGGCTGATTTCAAATAGCTGACAAGCTGACCTCCCGCTGAGTCTGAGTAGTAACGGATGTATTTGCCTGCCATTTTCAACTCAATGGAGCAAAATTTTCTGATCTCAACTGCAATGGAAATCCTTACGGTTGGGATGGATAATTTAACGAACCATCAAAGGGTCCTTTGACCTCAGGCGGGAATTTCCAGTTCCCGGGAAGAGCAGGGGAGAGGGGGGGTTGGAAATGGGACCAGAAGATCCTGCTCAGTGACTTCAATCCTCCATGTTCCTGTTGGCATTTTGTGTCAATTTGACTTTAAGTCACAAAATGTTTTATTAGAGTCTCCGCAAAGTAAGCTTTCATCACTCCAAGCATAAAATAGAAGAAATTGGTAAGAGTCTTATTCTAGTAGGAACAGAATTGCTGCTTGCCGTGCCATCAGAGATAATATTTTGGCCTTTAAAGAACTATCTGGCTCAATTGTGTGAATTCACCTTTTAACACCAGAGGAAAACGTGCCAGGTATAAAACACCCACCTGTCAGCAATAAGTTTCAATAAATGGGTCATTCCAACCAGTTGTGAATAGGCCGGGTTAACATCCTTATTTATTCAGCTGGTAATTTCAGGAGAAATATAGGTTCCATGATTTTGTTATTTCATCATAATTCTTCATTAATCTGACAATCTTTTG
Organism: Scyliorhinus canicula; assembly: GCF_902713615.1. Classification (NCBI taxonomy): domain Eukaryota; kingdom Metazoa; phylum Chordata; class Chondrichthyes; order Carcharhiniformes; family Scyliorhinidae; genus Scyliorhinus; species Scyliorhinus canicula. The sequence goes on along the minus strand of NC_052147.1, from coordinate 200,315,769 downwards.
CAAAGAACATATTCAAAGAAAGAAATCTTTTGAAAATAAGTCATAATTGGAAATAATTATATATTCCCATGGCACTGAAGATGATCAATGATTCAAATGTACCATTAATCTGTAGTTTAGTCTTAACCATGAAATATCTTTCTAGTTTAAATACATTGTTAAAAAAAATAATATTGACGGTTAACATAACTTTATGTTTGGATGGTTGGGTAATGTTGACAGGGAAATTTTCCATCAGACCTGGGTCAAAAGAAGTGCATCTGACTACTTCAAAGAGTTCAAACCCCAGCAGTTTAAAACCACTATTTATTACCTGAACTTTACAATCAGGCATTATTAATCTTTACCTGACACTAAAGTATGCTAATATATGACCACACAGATTCAAAGGCAGAGTTCCACAAAGCTTTACCTGATGAGGCATGTCTGCCTGTCAGTTATTTTTTTGCTGATGTAAATAAAAGAAACACTCCTAAATGGGCTGCCTAAAGTTTCACTTAAACGTCAGCATTACACGCATAAACAATAGGACTACTGTAACCTGTGGGATAACAAGTACAATATTACCAGAGAGCAAAGGACCATTGTTCCTCTGCCTATAATATGAAAATCTATCTTATGTTACTCAAAAAAAATGGTGTATAACAGCACTGTGGAAAGAATGTGAAATCTTCAAAGTAAATAGCAACATTTCTAAGTGATTGGGGCTAATGGAGAAGAGAAAACAGTTCCAGTAACACTGGAAGCACTGTTCTTTTAGTAGTGTACTGCTTGAAGGTAAGCAGCAGGGGGCTCATCAGCATCAGCTTAACATTAAAGCTGCTCTACCCATTTTAGAATGATCTTACCGGGCTTACAGGCAAAGCCACCTTTTTGAAATGGAGACCACAGCTTTAGTCAACAGCATCAGCAACCCTAATAATTAGTCTGCAGTTAAAACCTCACATATCAAAGGTACAAATCCTAAAGTAGGTATTATTGCTTTATCTAGCATTGCATTGAAAACAGTGTTATGTTACCTTTCCCAATTACCTGTCCCAATTCTGGATTGGTAATCTAATAATCGGAAGAATATGGACTGGCAGAAACAACAGTTAAAATAAGAAACTTCTTTAATCCCTATTCTTTAACACATAGAGGGAAATGCCTATATTTCCCATCAAGAAACACTTGTTCAGATATATTTGTTATCTTTCTGGGAGAACAAAGTTAATTGCTTAAAGGTTAAAAAAATTCTGTGTGTGGCATAGGTCGAAAGTGGTTACAAAATGAAAGAGCACGGAATACACCTGCAAAGTAATTATTGAATGGCTAGAGTTTGTATTTTCCTAAATGAAGGAATTTATTATTGAAAGAGAAATGTTGCTGTAAGAGATGTTAAAATATTTAAGTATTTTGGAAACATTGAAGGGGGTGGATGTTGTATCATTAACAGAAATGCAATTTTCAAGTATGAAGAGTATCAGGCTAACATATATCATACACAACTAGAGTACTATTTTTTTCTGCTAATTTAATATGCCAAATGCATCTCATGAAGTATTGAAGTGTTTAATAATGACATTTAGCTGTGCATTGATTTGACATAGCAGAGATAGGTTAGTCCGTTAACACAGATAATTATCATCATGCATTGCTGCTGATTTAACCTGAAGCTTCTGTTAGGAGGTACTCTTCTCTCAGTTTTTTTTTTCTGATAATGCAGCTATTATTCCAATCCCTCTGCTTTTCTACGACTTACCTATACAAACACACCTAGGCATCATGATACTAGTTTCCTGTTTATTATCTTAGAATCCAGATTAGAAAGCAAGTGAATACATTTATAGAGACTATTGTGTTTGTGAAAAAGATAACTAATGCTAAAAAAGAGTAAATGCATACAGAGATATTCTTACCTTTTATTCTTGTATTTAAAAAAAATAATAATATCTACAATTTCTTCTGTCTGGCAGTTTGGCACTGGGATTGGCTGTCGTTTACATCCATTACATTCTCAATGATGGTGTTTTTGTGGCCAGTTACTCTTGTGTGTTCAGATCCAATGCAAGCAGGATCAAGACAGCAAAGATTTATGGTACTGGGTCTGAACTGCACCACAGAGCTTACCCCCCACCTCCACCCCATCTCTCTAAGCAGGATTTAATTTTGTGCCATGATCAATGAACAAGATTTATCTGGCGGTGTATTATCTACAATTAAATCTTAATATTTTATATATTTTATGTAGTTTTACAACAGAGAGTTCAGAAGTTTGGATATATTTATTACATATATTGAAGCACTAGTGCTGGACATGCAACTTGGAGACCAGTGTCAGTTGATAGTTCTAACTGAGTCTCCTGGAGTGTGAATTTTGCAAGTTTCAACTTGGTCATTTATGGGAAGAAGAGATGAAACTGTCCAGAAATTAGGGGATTTCTAACTCACTTCAGTAGACACCTTTATAGCACACTAAGAAACCGCATCAACAAAGTTCATGGAATTGCCTGCATATTGGAAAATTCTCCCTCCCTTGGAGGATTGTGTGGGTGTAAAGTGTTAATGAACTGATGGATAAATTAAAGCCAAAAAACTACAAATAAGATTTTGCAAAAAGAGGCCTGCTTCATCAATTTTAGCAGGAAGGGAAGGTCTTACCTAATTCATGTAAGTTGTTCATCAAATTCAAAGGGCTTGATATCAGTAATATTCCAAATTATAAATCAACAGCAATGCTAGAGATTCACAGTTAATTAAAGTATGTTTCTTCATTTCTTTGTAGCTCAAAGAGATTATGAAGTAGGTACCTAGTAAAGTAAATGTAAGATGGTGCAGTATCTAATACATATGGGATAATAAATGGCTGACAGTAAGCTAAGCTTGAGCAGTTTATGAATGTCAGATGAACCCCAAGATTGAATTACTGCCTTAAAGTCACTGGCGGACATTTATTATTTGATATAATATATGGTTTTTAATGTTATGCGACAGACTGAGCAGGATAGAGGCAGCGTGAGGTAGATGGAAAAGTAATAAAGATGGTAGTGATCTAGGAGCTGCCAGTATACAGTATCACATGACTAAAAGCATGTATAAGCAGTTTTATCAAGCAGATTATGGTAAAGGGTACCCCATTCTGTGTATCATTTCTAATTATTGTACCACCGCAAATGTTAGCTAGAGTTAGTTGACGGAGCTTTATTTGTGTGGTACATAATTAGAAGTTTGTTTTGTAGATACCATTTGCACCTGTGACTGGTGCTGCCTGCACACCTTCAGTCACTCACTAATGTTTCTTTTGCAGCTGGCAGCTTCTTTCTCTGTGGAGTGAATGAGGTTGTATTAGTGTGAACATAAAAACAGAGAAAATAGGAGCAGGTGGAGGCCATTCGGCCCTTTAAGCCTGCTCAGCCATTCATTATGATCAATTCAATAGCCTAATCCCACTTTGCCCCATATCCTGTGATCCCCTTCATCCCAAGTGCTATATCTAATTGCTTCTTGAAAGCACACATTTTCCGTTTGAGAGATTCTCCCATCGGAGCTGAACCGCAACCAGTTCCCCCTGGAAGTGCAAACCAGTAAGCAATTCAGTGTTTCACGGCATGCAAATTTATTCTTGGTATGGAAGACGAGGAATTCCCAGGGTCCCCTGCAATAGGGTCCCCTGAGGTAGGGTAACCTCCTCCCAGGGAACCCTGTGATAGAAAGACCCCTCAAAAGGACCCTTGTACTAGGCAGACCTTCCCAGGGCCCCTTGTGATGGGGAACCCCTCCCCCCCCAGGACCCCTGTAACAGGGGGACTCCCCCAGGGCCCTGCAAGAGGGAGACCCCACCCTCCCATGGACCCCTGTAATGGGGGACCCGCCAGGGACCCCTGTGATAGGGAAACCCCCCCATGGATCCCTGTAGTAGGGGGAGCCCCAGGGACCCCAGTAGTAGGGGGAATCCCCTTGGCCCCCCTGCAAGAGGGGGAACCCCCAAGGACAGTTGCAAGATTGGGCCCCCCAGGGATCCCTGTGAGAGGGAGACCCTCAGGGACCCCTTCCCTCACAGACCACGTCTACCAATACAGACCACCCCCCCTCCAGAAATGAGACTCCTGCCTTGAAGCTAGAGACAGTCCAGATAGGGGCAGTGAAAAGAATTACAGCTGGAACACATACCTTGAAGCATCATGTGTCCATTCCTGGAAGGATAGTAGCTGTGACCTGCATCTGGTTCCCACAGACCCATTAGCTTCAAGCCATTCATAGCTTTTTGGTAGTAGTCTGTGATTGACAGTTTCTATAAGCAATCTGCAGCTTTGATTCATTCATCTTCCTTCTCGTTTCAGTGGTCTAAGTGGTGAAACCCAAATGTTTGCAAATATTGACCACATCAAAGAGAGGTAACTGCGGTGAAATCACATGCTTGTGTGATTGAAATGCACTTAGTGCTTGGAATATACTTACTTCTCTTTGCTGTGGTCCCTCAGGGGTCCCCAGCACAGTGCTCCCCCTAGCTTAGGTGTCTCCCTATCACAGAGGATGGAGAGCGGGGGCATGGGGATGTTCCTGGTAGAGGAGCCGTGAGCAAGCAGTGCATTGTTGGCTGGGGCGGGTGGACCTTGGATGGTCGCTACCAGCGTGGCACTGGTCTGGTGGACCTCGTGGTTGGCCAGGTGGGCCCCCCTTGGGTTAGCGCGAAGTCCACAATGACAGGGCCACTCTGGTAGGCACCACAAGTGATCCGCGCCCACGTGATTCCGGCCGGGGGGACCGGAGAATCAGGGGAGGTCGGAGCATAGGGTACAGGGCCAGCTAAATGGATGCAAATTGCTCATTAATCACATTTGCATTTATTTACATCCCCCCTCCAGCATGCATGATAAGCCTCGCATGTGATACCAGCGGGGGTCGAAGCTTCACGTTCAGATCAGTGCCCGGCACCAGTCCTGATTTCCCCCCAACACCCGATTCTCCGTCCCATTGGGGTATGCATCCCGGGCATATGAGGATGGAGAATACCGCCCACAATGTTTTGGCCTGAACTATTTCCTGTGATAATGAATTCCACAGGCTCCCCATTCTCGGGGTGTAAAAATATCTAAAATGGTCTGCCCATATCCTCAGACTGTGACCCCTGGTTCTGGTCACCCCCACAATCGGAAAATGCTTCTTGTATCTACACTGTCTAGTCCTGTTAGAATGTTATAGATTTCTATGGGATTCTCCCTCATTCTTCTGACCTACAGTGAATATAAGTCTAATAATCTCTCCTTATCCGTCCTGCCAACCCCAGAATTCAGTCTGGTAAACCTTTGCTGCACTCCCTTCAGAGCAAGATCATCCTTCTTCGGATAAGAAGACCAAAACTGCACACAATATTCCAGATGTGGCCTCACAAAGGCCCTGGATAATTGCAGCAAGACATCCCTGCTCCTGTATTCAAATTCTTTCACTATAAAGGCCAACATACCATTAGCCTTCTTTACCACCTGCATACTTACCTTCAGCGACTGGTGTATGAGGACACCCAGGTCCCGCTGCACACTCCCCTCTCCCAATTTATGGCCATTTAGATAATAGTCTGCCTTTTGCAACCAAAGTGGATAACCGCAGATTTATCCAAATTATACGGTATCTGCCTTTCATTTGCCGACTGACTCAAATTGTCCAAATAACACTGAAAGATCTTTGCATTCTGCTCACAGCTCACACTCCAACCCAACTCTGTGTCATCTGCAAATTTGGAGATATTGGGTGGGATTTTCCGGCCACGCCCACTGGAATCAGGACAGAATGCAGCTGGTAAATCCCGCGAGAGGCCTCTTCCGGGATTCCAGACAGTCGTTACGCCCCTCAAGATTTAATGAGATATTGCGAGACGTCACGATCTGGATCCTGCCTGTTGTCTTGCATAGCTAAGTGAGCTTAATTGCTCACTTAACCATGCCTACACCAGAACTAACCAGACCCCGGGATCGATCGGCCTCGACAAGGATACTCCAGCTGGACATCATTTAGCAATGGTCTCCACAAACATGGACCAGATGGAACGGCACTTTGGGGCGTCTCCCAGGCATTTGGAGCCCCATGGCTGGTTGGCCTCTGGACTGGGTGGCACTGCTAGCTGGCACTGTTGATGCCACCTGGGCACTGTGGCACTGCTAGCTGGCACCCTGGCAATACCACCTGGGTGACAGCCTGGCACTGTCAGTGTGCCCAGGTGCACTGCCAGTCTGGCAGGGGCACTTCCAGGGTGCCAGGCTGGCAGTGTAAAGTGCAGAGGTGGCATTTTGTCCATGCTGGGGATCGGGCCTCCGGGGGCCTGCCCGTATGAGGTGTGGTGCGGAGGGCTCGAGGGTCCCTCAACAGGCAAGTTGGGGTGCTGGGGGGTCCAGGTGTCACATCTGCTCATTGTAGGAAATGCAACTGAGTGCGGCCTCGGTGGGGCCTTCGCCACCAAGGCCAAAAAATAAGGGTCGGGTACAACCCTGCAAACCCGCCCAAAATGCAACTCTGTTTTCTTCTGTTCAATTGTGCCCTTTACATTTTGTTCCCTCATCTATATCATTAATATATATTGTGAATAGCTAGGGTCCCAGCTCTGATACATGCGATATCCCAGTGGTCACTGTCTGTCATTTGGAAAAAGACCCATTACTTCCTACTCTTTGTTTCCTGTCAGCCCAGCAGTTTTCTATCCATCTCAATACACTACCTCTTATCCCATGCGTTTTAATTTGACACACTAATCTCTTACGTGCGGCTTTGTCAAAAGCCTTTTGAAAATCCAAATAAACCACATCCACTGGCTCCCCCTCATCAACTCGACTCGTTACATCCTCGAAGAATTCAGTAGATTTGTCAAGCATAATTTCCCCTTCATAAATCCATGCTGCCTCTGTCCGATCCTGCTACTGTTTTCTACGTGCTTTGCTATAAAATATACTTGGAACTCTTTCTTAAGAATAATTTATATGGAGATTGCCACTTATGTCTCGTCACAATCTGATATTCGTACTTGTAACAAGTAAATATTGGGGTTGTGAACCTGCATGAGGGAATCATACAGCTTGTATTGACTTCTTGAAAGCAATTCCAAGTACATAGAATTAACATAGAATTTTACAGCTCAGGAACAATGCTTTTCAGCCCAATAGTCTCTGTCAGTACTTACACTCCACACAAGTGTCAGCCCTCCCTAATTCATTTCATTGTATCAACTTATTATCCTTTTTCCCTCATCTACTTAGATTATATTTAATTACAGTAGTCAACATAGGTTAATGTAGGCAAAACCCTTCTCACTAATCCAGCCCAACCTCAGAGGCAAAGACCAAATAAATTGCCTTCACTTGAAATATGTTTTAGCTCTTATGCCTGCAATGTCCTGTCAACCAAATCAGTGTTCCAGTCTACACAGCGGCTTCACAAAATAAGTGTCTCTGTAAATGCCTGAATAAATACTGACTAAGTAAAACCTAATTAATTCATTAATTTAATTACCATATAATCATATTTAATTACCAGGGCTCTAAATGGTTATGCTTTGAACTGCTAAATGAACTACATTCAATTCTCTTGCCTAGAACTCCATTTGATCACATTAAGAATCTACACATAACGTGGTTAACATTGTTTTGTTATAGGTAAAAGCCATTCTTCTAATTACCATATTTAGAAAAAAGCAATTACTACACTCACTCATGTATAACTTAGATCCATGATCAATTCTACACATATCTCAACCCACCAGTTGCATCCAGACATGCAGCATTTATTTGGGGGGTGGGGGGAAATAAATCCAGTTTAAAGCAATATGTCACTTTTCTACCTTTAATATTAGCTGTTATCCAGCTCTGTGATTCCACATGAATCACTTTTGTATTCTCAGTCCTACTCGCATGGCTTAAAGAATGTACATATTTCTGTTCTGTTATGTATAGGAAACCAATGAAATACATCCTGAAGGACATCCAAGGATTGAAGGCTTCTAATTTACTAGAAAAATTGAAGAAGGACCATGCAGCTAAGAATCAGTGGTGTACCATCAAGTCTGAAGCTCAAAAGGTCACCCCAATACCTGCACAGGCAAGAGCTGTGCGAGCACACAGGTCATAAAGCGCCATAACCAAATGTGTTTTCTTTCATCATCTACATTCATAGCACTCTTACGTTTTGCCATTTGTTTACCTGCCATTGGTTCAATTGAAGTGGCCTAATTAGTGAACCAGTTAAACATACAACTATATTGATCGCAGACCAGACTAACTCAAATGTGCACTCAATTGACAGGTTCAATATAATGTGCCCTGTCCAGATTTATCCCTTTCCCTTTGGCACCTTGCCAGAGTCATATTCTCCTATATCTGGCAATGGCCTTTTCTTGTAATACATATGTCCCTTTCAGCTAACACAGCGTGGGCTATCATAAATATCCAGACCTCCTCCTAGTTATTCTTTTTTTTAAATGAATGTCATAAATAGAACAACTTTTGTCACAAATATCACTTATCTTGAGTACATTACCACTTTTAGTTCTACACAACAATATTCTACTATAACGATCATAATTATATTTATTTATAAATGAATACATAGACGGATCTCATTTTAAAATTCCCCTCCTATTCTACACTATGTGAACACCTAAAATGAGCTCAATAGCTATCCTGGGCTGTCCTTCTTTAACTAGCATCTTGCAAAGAGCATTGAAACAACGCCTTTACACATTATTCAGCACAAACTACAAATTCCAAATGCAAAAAGAAAGTCTGGAATCAAAACGGAGAAAGATGGATTAACATTTCCATTCTGATGTAAAGTCAAATCCAAAATATTAACATTAGTTCCCCTTCAGACACTCTTCGACTTGCTGGCTGTTGTCAGCATTTTCTGATTTTTCATTACCAACTGTCAGCGATTTGATAGGATTTTACATTTCAATAGGATATTTAGTCCAGGATTTTACATTTCAATAGGATATTTAGTCCAGGCAACATGAGAAACTGAAAATCTTGAACATATTTACATTAACAGAAAAAGAAGGAAATTTCCTACCTCAGCACAGTACTCAGTGACTTATCCTCAAATGTACAATTTAGGCCAGCAGTGCTCTTCCTAAGCATTACAAGCCCAGATAGACAGCTCAAAAGTAAAGTTATACCTTATATTTCCCGAGATTAATAAATTATCAACGGCTCTTTGATGTTAAAAATTGAAGCCTTTACCATGTGGTTTCGTTGGACAGAAGGAAAAACAAAATAAATTCTAAACTTCAAAATGAATACTGCTTCTCACTCAAAAACATATGACTATCATAAATAAAAGCATATAATATATCTGTTTGTTCACATATTTATATATTTACGAACCAGACTGATGCACTTCCACTGCTTCTGTCCACTGTGTGTGGCCTTGGATGCAGCTATTAACTGAAAGTTAAGGTAACCTGATTAAAGGCTTTACAATTTAAGCAGGATTGTTTAAGTGACATTACCATCACTTAATGCGATGTTGTGGTGATCTTTTGCGACCTGTGGTAATTAAACTGTGAGCGCAGGCCTTTTAACTGGGAAACTGGCATTTTCATTTGTTATATTTTTGTCTCTGTATATTCGATTCCATTCTAAAACAAAACAAATTGCATCAAAGGGAAAATCTGATTTAAAAAGAAACTCAAGAGACAACAGTAGTTGAAGAAGTAATTTATTTGAATATTAAAAGATAGCCTTGTGCTCAACAATGCTATTTTTTTTAACTCCCTGAAAATAGATAAAAACCAATAACTCAATACTTGTCAGAACTGGGCAGAATTATTGTAATTTTCAAAAGTTTACCAATCTTTATGATGCCTGCATGTTTCTACTTCCCTTTTACATTTACTCCTGGTGGGGAGGTGCAGTCTGGTTTGATTCCTAAGAAACTGTCGTTCTGCTGAGTAGGGAGTGCTGCTGATAAGTGATTCATGTTGGATTTACTCTCCCAAAATGTAAACAAGAACAGAGGAGTTCCTTTCTCCCTGCTGTAAAAGAGCTTGAACTTTTATGACAACTTTTATGGTGTCAGATCAATCCTGCTGCTTTTTGGATGAAAAGCCAGGACAGAACTGGAGCTATCTACTTAGCAGAAATTGTAAGATAAATAGACAGCAGCAGGCAGACAATGTATGACTTTCAGGCAAAGATGTTTGTTTCCACAAATGTAAAACAGTACACTGTATAATCATTCCGTTTATGCTTAACGTGCAAAATCTCATTTTGTCCACTGCAGCCAAACTGTGCTTCCTCTCTGCATGACATTCCAAGCTTATCAACCTGCTTACTAGACATAGGCCAGTTACCCACCAAGGGTGAGTTTGCATTAAAGAGTTGAAAGAGTAAACATGATTGTCTGCCTGAAGCACACAAGCAAACATGCCTTCGAAACGCATAGAAAGTGTAATTGAAATTGTTCTGTGACTTGTCCTCTTGTTATGTATATACTTGACATAGAGGTGAAAGTTTAGACTTTAATTATATGCCGTCTAGTACATGGCACCATTTATCATGTAAAAGTGATCCTATTAGAATACTATTGAGTTGGTGACATTCCTTTGCACACTAACTAATGCCCAGCTCACATGGAACGTTGAATTCCCTTCACATTTATTAGTCCAAACTGAATTCAATCTTCTGGAGTGTTTACATCTCACCTTATCCCAAACTAAAACGTCACTGAATAGTATCAGTTACTATCTGATGTACGTATTTTATTGTAGAAAGCAGCATAAAATCAATAGAGATACCATCATTCCGCTTCTGCAAATATAAATTTTGATTTAAATCTATTTTACAATTGAAAACATGTACCATGAGGGAGGTATTATTTTCACTTTGCACTTAAGAAGGACCTGTCCTCTTATGATTAATTAAAATTTAAAATGACTGCAAATGTACACAAAATAAATTAGCAGGTGCCCTGTAAACAGGGGATTAAGAGCTAATATGCTCATAATAATGATCCAGAAAAGAAGGCACAAAATGGAGGTAGGTGCAATGAATATGTCATGTGATAATGAATTCTTCCTGAGGTTAATCCCAGCAATGAAATCACAGTAGAACTGGCTAGATCTGGATGAAAGCTTACAGACGTAACAATAAAAATGGCGCCAGGCAAGCTCCACTGTGTAGGAATGTCAAAGCCAGCTGTTAAATATTGTGCCACTTCAGTAAGCAGACACTATTTCTGTACCGACATTCGGTAACTCTCCATTTTCTGCTTAGAGATATGAAGAAAAGAAACAATATGGGAAAATCACAGCAAGAGAAGTTGCCTTCATATCCATGAAGTGTCTGCCTGTGATGTCTCTCAGAGCCTGCAATATCAACAAATAAAAACCTCTCCGCATTCTCTCACACCAATTAGAGCTGTTCTTCCTGACTGGAATTGATGTGTGTGTCTGTGGTCACACAGCTAATAGTAAGCTGTCAATTGGAAATAAATAAGAAGGTTATTTTGTACTATTTTTGATCTAATCATATCTTTAAATTATTGGCAGTGCTGTAGAAAAGCCTTGCTGTCAATCTTTTACACACAGGCTCAACACAATAGACTTAACATTGAGGAACAGCAGGAAGTCGGAAACTAGCCATTTGGCTAATTTACACAAGAAAATGAATAAAGATAAACTGAGCTTTTATTTACAGAATCTCGGGGTCTCTAATATCTGCATTGAGCTTGAGGCCATTGGAATTTATAGAATGATATGATATTCAGCTGATTGGTACAGCTATTGTAATGAACCAAAGTGTTCCCAAAATTACTGATTGCCACGAATGGAAGACAAATAAGACTGATCTTTGAATTTATCAACTGTTTCCTTAAAATATATAGGGAGCAAAAGGGAGATGGGCCATGTCTCCTTTTCTCATACTCCTTTAGCCTTGTCATTGACCCTGTATATTCCCAACATTAGGCACAAAATATGTCTCCATCATTAGATTGAGTTACACTTAATTAAAAATCCTAGTGATGCCTGTCACACAGGTCAAATTGCTTCTGTTGATAAATGTAATAATTCTGATTCGAGTTGCTTTAATTTGCTGTCTATTTACTCATGCAGTAGCAATTAACTTTCATTACATTATTTTGTGTGATTACATTCTTAATTGCTTGTATTAAGCATCCATTTGATATTTATTAATAACCATACTCTAAAACCAGGCACTGTGAAAATACAAATTGTTCACAATTTCCATACCAGTAATTACAAGCAAAGGCTTAACTGGAAGTTCTTTCAAATCTGAACTATGCACTGATTATACAGATACAAAAAGATTCCACTCCTGTGAAAAGCTTGCACCATACACTAACTGTTTCACTCATTTAAATGGCAGTATATCCAGTTTATACAATACAATTAATTCCCCCATCTATCCTCAGTTGTACGATGAATTATTCGGTCCACATTCTGTGCCACACTGTCCAAACCTTTTTCAAAGGATATATATCATTCATCTATTTAGCATATGCTCCCTATCTGCACTTATGCAAAATGACGCAACAGTATATTTCAGTGGTACTATTTAATGGTGCAATTATGCATTCTAAAAGTCTCACAGCCTACCTTTAGAAGCAAAACTATGAAAATTCATATGAATCTGTTTGTTAAGTTTCCTAGAAGCTTTCTATATATTTGAAAATAATACAAGACTGGCATGTCAAAAGTCAATGATGGCTCAAAAGCTCAGCATCTAAACCTGGCTAAATTGATGCCAATCCAGATGATTGCTGTTACAGTGGGCAGCATCATTAGGCTTTGCTTTCAAATTATCTATCAGCCTGTAGGGCTGAGATATGCTTGCAATGCAAGGTTAGAAGGAAAATGATGGCAGCATGTTGATGCTTCACAGACCTCATGATAGTTTCCGTCTGTCATTATTTACGTCTGACTAGACGCGTCATGTCAACTACCTAGAAGACACTTTTAATATGAAACCCTCTGTTTCTCCTGCTTTTTTCACAACCCGAGCAAGATACCATTATTTCTCTGCTTCACTACACTTACGTGAAATCCATTTCAGCCTCAGAACAATACACATAGGGTTGACCAGCGTTTTGTGTGCAATATTGTGGGGGCTAAACTGGTTAGCATAAACTGTGCTGTTCATTGTCCAGACGCATCACCAGTAGGCCAGTATCATGAGTGGCTAGCACTACTTAAAACTAACCTGAATTGCTTAAAGCTAGCCTGCATCTCTTCTGGAACTGGTGTATTGTGGCCAGGGCAGGTGCTGGCAGTCGTGGTTGAAGAGAATCTTACCTGGGAAACAGTGAGAAATGGGAAAGAGTGGGCCCCAAGGCTTTTGGACAGTACACTGAAAGGATTGTAAAGCCTTCTTTGGATCTGTGTACACTTGGTGGGGAAATAAAAGAGGCCCTTCAGACCAATACTCAGCAAGACGTTGGAGAAGAAAACCAAGGAGGTCAAGGCCAGGAATCAAGCCTTGTGGACTTGAATTCACGAGTGTCCAAGGTCAGTAATTGCATCTTCAATTGCCATGATACCACTGCAATTAATATCAAATTACCATCAAACACTCATTACTCACCCACCAATAATCACTATCAATCAGCATAAACACTCATTAGTGAAATAATGGCAGCATGCTGATGCTTCACAGGTCTCATGATAATTTCCACCATTGCCTCACCATCACACACTCAGTGCTGTTGCAAGCTCCACGGTCACTCCTTGCAGGTTGCACACACTGCCAACTATTCAATCATCACAGCTACATCACCAAAATAGATTGCACCACATTCACTTCCTAATCTTTTGCAGAGGAAGATCAATAACCAAACACAGCAGTACCTCAGCAGTGGGTTTGGTCATGGCTGCATACCCTTCCCCTGTGGCAATGACCATAATAGGGACGACTGTTGCTGAGATCATGGCCAGGGATGGAGCTGAAATCATTGAGGATCACAGTATTCCCATACCGGATCCTCCTTCTCGCATCCCACCAGCCCTCATCCCACCTTCTCTGATTTACAAGCTACAGACGGTGTAAATAACTAGATCGTAGTTTTGTCGCTCCCCACAGTGCGACCTGGGATTTTCCATTCCCCACTACTAAGATTGGGAATCCTGATCTGGAGGAGAATCCTGCCTTGGGCCAAAAATGGGATTGGCACCGAGGGGTAGACCTGTCCCCTGTCTCGGCTCCTGCCCGGCCACTGCAGCTGGCTTCCCACCGCGTGCCAGCGGGAACGTGTAAACAGGGGGGAGGGGGGGGGCGGGGGCGGAGGGGTATCCCAGCATGGAAGACACCTCCTGTCACCAGTCACACACCCTCTCTAATTCCTCACAGATATTAAATGAGATGAATGATATCTTAGATCCCATGAGGCTGCCACCAGGTAAAGCAGCGGCAACAGCAGCGGCAGCAGCATCGACAGCGGCTCGAAGTAGCAGAACATGCACGGGGCCCACCCCACAACCGGAAGACATGGCTGCCCATCAGGCCAGGAAGCGACCCAGAGGCGGAGGCCCGCGATGGCCCAAGGTGGGCAGGTGTCACTGGGCTTTCGAACAGATGACAGAAAGCATGTGCTGCAGGAGGCTCCGCCTCAAAAGGGGATGGTGCTGCACCTGTGCCCTGCCCTTGCGGACAGGGCACCACATGGAGGAGGAGGATACCCACTCCAGGTGGCCATCAAGGTCACCCCAGCCCTGAACGTTTATGCCTCAGGATCATTCCAGAGCTCGGGTGGGGACTTGTGCGGCATCTCACAAGCGACAGCCCACAAGTGCTTCTATGAGGCCATGTTTGCCCAGGCTTCTAACTACATAAACTTTGACCTGGACCAGGCCCAATAAGATGCCCGGGCATCAGGATTTTGCACCATTGCCGGGATGCCCCAGGTCCAGGGGGTAATAGATGGCATGCATGTCGCCTTGCATGCGTCATCAGGGAGTGTCCTTCATCAACAAAAGGGTGGGGGTTCCACTGCCTGAACATCCAGCTTGTGTATGACTACCACAGGCATTGTCAAAGTCGAGGGCATGACCCGCGGGTGGGTTGCGGACAAGTGTCGGGAGGGTTGCGGAGCCATCAGTCGCAGTGCTCCCGATCGCGCAAATCCGCGCGCAACAGCCCCAGCAGCCGGCTTTTAATAGCGCCGGCTGCAAGCGGCCTTCAAAATGGCCATGAACATATTTTTTAAAATGCGGTCGCACATTCGTGCGTGCCCGCTCATCAGTGCGCATGAGCAGAGTTTTGTGCATGCGCACCGATGAGTGGGAACGCATGTGCAGTGCGGCCGCATTTTTTAAAATCTGGTCGCAGCATTTTTGAAGGCCATTTACAGCCGGCATTATTAAAAGCCGGCTGCAAAACGTTCGAGGAGAAGTATGTGATTGGTTGCTTTCTGAACTTTGATCTGATGAAGTGGAAGTCTCTTACTCCAAGAATGGTGAGTGATCTAACGATGGTTTCACCGCAGCTGTAACTTCAAACAAGAGATGTCAACTTTTTTAATCTTGATTTTTAAACATCCTAAAACAAAGTGCCTGCAGGTCGTATTTGGAAGCTTTATCAATTAATTGATTTTTAAGTGTCTTATATGTTTTTACATTTTTAATTGTAATGTCTAGGCGAAATGTGGTGAACCACCTAGACACAGAAGATTTTTTTAAAAATTCTATGTAATCTTCCTGCCTGAAGGGAGGCACAGAGCAGGTCACGCCCCCCACCCAAACATTGACATCATGCGCTTTGGGCGCGATTGCGATTCCTCCATTTTGTCAGCAGCAAACAAGGTAAGAGAAAATGGTGGGTCGCGAATGTCAGCGGGGTGAGTCGCGAAATCGGCCGACTTGGGTCCTGAAGGTTGGCCGGTTGGTAAAAATGGGTCCGTGGACAAAAAGTGTGAAAAACACTGGACTACCACATGAAGATCATGCACATGTTTGCAGGATTCCCAGGGAGTGTGCATGGCAGCTTCATCCTGGGGCAGTCAGTCATCGCCGGCCTCTTTGAGGACCATCCCAGAAGGACGGTTGGCTCTTGGAGGATAAGGGGTGCCCGCTGAGGACCAGGCTAATGACACTAGTATGGAGGCCGGTGACCAATGCGGAAGCCCAATACAACGAGGCCCATGCGGCCACCTGCATGTTATTGAGCGCTGCATCAGAATCCGGTTCTGATGCCTTGGCCACTCTGGTTGTGCACTGCAGTACACCTCCGAGAGGGTCAACCGCTTTATGGTGGTCTTCTGTGCCTTCCACAACCTGCCCACTTCACATAGAACGTGCCCTTGTCCATCATCGCACCCTCTCCCCCACCTTCCTCTCCCCCCTCGGTCACCAGCATCCCTACTGACATCATTAGTCAGGTCCTCACAGGGTACCTCTTATTCCCCAAGAGCCAACCGGCCATTCTGAGGTGGTCCTCGAAAATGCCAGGGATGTCTGACTGCCACAGGATGTAGATGTCGTGCCCACTCCCTGGGGAGCGTGCACACATGCAAATGATCTTCATGCGGAGGTCGCACACGAGCTGGATATTCAGAGAGTGGAACCTCTACCTGTTGATGAAGGGCACTCCCTGTCGGCCAAGTGTGCGTAAAGCAACATGCATGCCATCTATTACCACCTGGACCTGGGGCTTCTTGCCGATGGTGGAGAATCCTGCTGCCTGGGCACCTTGTTGGTCTATGTCAAAGTTTATATAGTTTGCTGCATGGGCAAACAGGGCGCCCAGGACCTCACGGATACACTTGCAGGCTGTAGCATGTGACCTGGAATGATCCTGAGGCGTAGAAGTTCAGTGCTGCAGTGACCCTGACGGCTACTGGAAGGGGGTATCTTCCTCCTCCACGTGATGCCAGGTTTGCAAGGACATGGCGCAGGTGCTACACCGTCCCCTAGATGAGGTGGAGCCTCCTCTAGTACATGCTGTCCATCATTTGTTAGAAAGACCAGCGATGTCTGTACATTTGGATTGTCGCCGGCTTCCCCCCCTGCGTCCCTCACTGGCCTGGTGGGTGGCTAGGTGTTCAGGGTGTGGAGCGGGGCCCAACCTTGGAGTCGGCCACCACATTGAGTCTATGTCGATGCCGCAGCCTCCGCAGGGTGCAAGGTATCATTCATCTTGTGTAATATCTGTAAGGAATTGGAGAGAGTGTGAGACTGGTGAGCAGCAGTGTCTTCTCCCTGGGTCACTCCATTCCCCATTGCTACTCCCCACCCCCCACCCCCCCCCCCCTCCCCCACCACAGGACATACCCTGCCCACGCACCCTGGCCGCAGCAGGGACCCCTGGTCACCGGTTACCTGTACTCCACGCACCAGCACGTAACATTACCTGGAACGGGCACTGGTCCCCTCCCTGGTGCACCACTCACCCTCTGGTCATGGAGAGTGCCCCCACGGCACAGGCCCGCCCGCCGATCGGTGGGCCCCGATCGCAGGCCAGGCCACAGTGGGGGCACCCCCGGGGTCAGATCGCCCCGCGCCCCCACCAGGACCCCGGAGCCCGTTCGTGCCGCCAATCCCGCCGGTCAAGTACATAGAACATGGAACATAGAACATTACAGCGCAGTACGGGCCCTTCGGCCCTCGATGTTGCGCCGACCTGTGAAACCATCTGAAGCCTATCTGACCTACACTATTCCATTTTCATCCATATGTCTATCCAGTGACCACTTAAATGCCCTTAACGTTGGCGAGTCTACTACTGTTGCAGGGAGGGCGTTCCACACCCCTACTACTCTCTGAGTAAAGAAACTGCCTCTGACATCTGTCCTATATCTACTACCCCTCAATTTAAAGGTATGTCCCCTCGTGTTGGTCATCACCATCCGAGGAAAGAGACTCTCACTGTCCACCCTATCTAACCCTCTGACTATCTTATATGTCTCTATAAGTCACCTCTCAGCCTTCTCTTCTCTAACGAAAACAACCTCAAGTCCCTGAGCCTTTCCTCGTAAGACCTTCCCTCCATACCAGGCAACATCCTAGTAAATCTCCTCTGAACCCTTTCCAAAGCTTCCACATCCTTCCTATAATGTGGTGACCAGAACTGCACGCAGTACTCCAGGAGCGGCCGCACCAGAGTTATGTACAGCTGCAGCATGAGCTTGTGGCTCCGAAACTCAATCCCCCTACTGATAAAGGCTAGCACACCATATGCCTTCTTAACAGCCCTATTAACCTGGGTGGCAACTTTCAGGGATTTATGTACCTGGATGCCGAGATCTCTCTGTTCATCTACACTACCAAGAATCTTGCCATTAGCCCAGTACTCTGCATTCCTGTTACTCCTTCCAAAGTGAACCACCTCACACTTTTCCGCATTAAACTCCATCTGCCACCTCTCAGCCCAGCTCTGCAGCTTATCTACGTCCCTCTGTATCCTATAACATCCTTCAGCACTATCCACAACTCCACCGACCTTCGTGTCATCTGCAAATTTACTAACCCATCCTTCTACATCCCTCTTCCAGGTCATTTATAAAAATGACAAACAGCAGTGGCCCCAAAACAGATCCTTGCGGTACACCACTAGTAACTGAACTCCAGGATGAACATTTGCCATCAACCACCACCCTCTGTCTTCTTTCAGCTAGCCAATTACTGATCCAAACCGCTAAATCACCTTCAATCCCATACTTCCTTATTTTCTGCAATAGCCTACCATGTGGAACCTTATCAAACGCCTTACTGAAATCCATATACACCACATCAACCGCTTTACCCTCATCTACCTGTTTGGTCACCTTCTCAAAAAACTCAATAAGGTTTGTGAGGCATGACCTACCCTTCACAAAACCGTGTTGACTATCGCTAATCAACTTGTTCTTTTCAAGATGATTATAAACCCTATCTCTTATAACCTTTTCCAACATTTTACCCACAACCGAAGTAAGGCTCACAGGTCTATAATTACCAAGGTTGTCTCTACTCCCCTTCTTGAACAAGGGGACAACATTTGCTATCCTCCAGTCTTCCGGCACTATTCCTGTCGACAAAGACGACATAACGATCAAGGACAAAGGCTCTGCAATCTCCTATCTGGCTTCCCAGAGAATCCTAGGATAATTCCCATCTGGCCCAGGGGACTTAACTATTTTTACACTTTCCAAAATTGCTAACACCTCCTCCTTGTGAACCTCAATTCCATCTAGCCTGGTCGACTGAACCTGAGTATTCTCCTCGACAACATTGTCTTTCTCCAGTGTAAACACTGACGAAAAATATCCATTTAACGCTTCCCCTATCTCCTCTGATTCAACACACAACTTTCCACTACTATCCTTGATTGGTCCTAATCTTACTCTAGTCATTCTTTTGTTCCTGATATATCCTATAGAAAGCCTCAGGGTTTTCCATGATCCTATCCACCAACGACTTTTCGTGTCCTCTCCTCGTTCTTCTTAACCCTCCCTTTAGGTCCTTCCTGGCTAACTTGTAACTCTCAAGTGCCCTAACTGAGCCTTCATGTCTCATCCTAACATAAGCCTTCTTCTTCCTCTTGACAAGTGCTTCAACTTCCTTAGTAAACCACGGTTCTCTTGCTCGACAACTTCCTCCTTACCTGACAGGTACATACTTATCAAGGACACGCAGTAGCTGTTCCTTGAAAAAGCTCCACATTTCGATTGTACCCATCCCCTGCATTTTCCTTCCCCATCCTATACATCCTAAATCTTGCCGAATAGCATCATAATTGCCTTTCCCCCAGCTATAATTCTTGCCTTGCGGTATATACCTATCCCTGCCCATTGCTAAAGTAAACATAACCGAGTTGTGATCACTATCACCAAAGTGCTCACCTACATCTAAATCTAAAACCTGGCCGGGTTCATTACACAGTACCAAATCCAATGTGGCCTCGCCCCTTGTTGGCCTGTCTACATACTGTGTCAGAGAACCCTCCTGCACACACTGCACAAAAACTGACCCATCTATAGTACTCGAACTATAGTATTTCCAGTCAATATTTGGAAAGTTAAAGTCCCCCATAACAACTACCCTGTTACTCTTGCTCCTGTCAAGAATCATCTTTGCTATCCTTTCCTCTACATCTCTGGAACTATTCGGAGGTCTATAGACAACTCCCAACAGGGTGACCTCTCCTCTACTGTTCCTAACCTCGGCCCATACTACCTCAGTAGACGAGTCCTCAAACGTCCTTTCTACCGCCGTAATACTTTCCTTGATTAACAATGCCACACCCCCCCTCTTTTACCATCTTCTCTGTTCTTACAGAAACATCTAAATCCTGGAACCTGCAACAACCATTCCTGTCCCTGTTCTACCCATGTCTCCGAAATCGCCACAACATCGAGATCCCAGGTACCAACCCATGCTGCAAGCTCACCCACCTTATTCCGGATGCTCCTGGCGTTGAAGTAGACACACTTCAAACCAGCGTCTTGTTTGCCAGTGCCCTCTTTCGAACTTTTAACCCTATCCCTGACCTCACTACTCTCAACATCCTGTACACTGGGACTACAATTTAGGTTCCCATCCCCCTGCTGAATTAGTTTAAACCCCCCCGAAGAGCACTAGCAAGTCTCCCCCTCAGGATATTGGTACTCCTCTGGTTCAAGTGAAGACCATCCTGTTTGTAGAGGTCCCACCTACCCCAGAATGAGCCCCAATTATCCAGGAAACCAAAACCCTCCCTCCTGCACCATCCCTGTAGCCACGTGTTCAACTCCTCTCTCTCCTTATTTCTCACTTCACTAGCACGTGGCACGGGTAACAACCCAGAGATAACAACTCTGTTTGTTCTAGCTCTCAGCTTCCACCCTAGCTCCCTGAATTTCTGTCTCAAATCTCCATCTCTCTTCCTACCTATGTCGTTGGTACCTATGTGGACCACGACTTGGGGCTACTCCCCCTCCCTCTTAAGGATCCCAAAAACACGATCAGAGACATCACGAACCCTGGCACCTGGGAGGCAACACAACAACCGTGAGTCTCTTTCGTTCCCACAGAACCTCCTGTCTGTTCCTCTAACTATGGAGTCCCCAATGAGAAGTGCTCTGTTCCTCTTCTCCCTTCCCTTCTGAGCAACAGGGACAGACTCTGTGCCAGAGACCTGTGCCCTATTGCTTACCCCTGGTAAGTCGTCCCCCGCAACAGTATCCAAAACGGTATACTTGTTATAGAGGGGAACGACCACAGGGCATCCCTGTACTGCCTGCCGGTTCCCTCTCCCTCCACTGACGGTAACCCATCTACCTTCTTCTTTTACCTGAGGTGTGACTACCTCCCTATAACTCCTCTCAATAACCCCCTCCGCCTCCCGAATGATCCGAAGTTCATCCAGCTCCAGCTCCAGGTCCCTAACGCGGTTCTCGAGGAGCTGGAGTTGGGTGCACTTCCCGCAGATGTAGTCAGAAGGGACACTTGAGGTGACCCTTTCCTCCCACATTCTGCAGGAGGAACATTCAACTGCCCTAGCTTCCATTCCCACTGAACTAACTTCCCAACTACTGAAAACTAAAAAAAAAAACTTGTTAGTTTAGCAATCCGACGGACAGAACTTTTTTTTTTTGGTTAGAGGAGGAGGATGGGTGGGAGACACTACGTTAGTAGTGTATCGGGTAAAGCTGTCACTCGAGAACAGCCCCTTCACAAACCACCTTCAACTTACGCTGACCGTACTGCACGTATGCAAATTTCCCCGGAACAGCCAATCAGAAGCTCTGCTCTGCTGCCCTCTGCTGTAGGTGGTTTAATCCACGCGAGCAGGGAGAGGCCTGTCAGCGGCGGGACTTGGGCCCATCGCCGGCCGGAGAATTGCCGTGTGGAGCCCGCCGACTGGTGCAGGGGGCCTGCCGACCGGCGCGCCGCGATTCCCGCCCCTGCCGAATCTCGGGGGGCGGAGAATTCGGGACACGGCGGGACTGGGAGAATCCCGCCCATGATTTCCAATTCACAATAGCCTTCAGCCACCCGACCAGAGGCCTCCATGGTCAGTGGGAGTTATGGGTGGTGGGTGGGACAAATAGGCAGGGGCTGGGTTTGCCCCCATTCAGGGTGCACACCATCCAGCGAATGGCATGGCAGGCCCATGTACACTGAGACACCCGCCCTTCCCCGAGCACTGGGGCCGCAGTCCCAGTACCCACGGGCTCGTTGCCTGGGAGGGAAGATAGTTATTCACCTCCTCGGATCCTCTCAACAGCCATTTCGCCGGGTTCACATTTAAAAAATGTGTACTGATCGGTGCCTGCTGGGGAGGCGGTTATATCACGAGAGGTCATTAGATAGGGAATTGCTCCCATTAATTGTATGGAAATTGGCTTTAAGTGGCAATTATTGGTTTCTCACCACGTCACGGTGGGATCCTGATCTTGCCAACTGCAGTTGGCCAGTTAAGTCGCAAACTGATCGATGCCTGGCGCAGTTTTCGATTTTGGCCTCTCCCGCAATCTAATGGCTGCATTACGCTCTCACTCAAGCGTGATGCGGCCATTAATTTGCATCCTAAATGAGGATGTTAGATAGCGCCTGGGAACTTGCCTACAGAGCCGACGGGAAACTCACAGAAACACCCGTCTCAAATGACACTTAGAAACTTTTCCGTTAGATCATGCCCTGGAGCTATACGTATGAAGTAGACATTTCAAAGTGCGGGTCGCAACCCGCACGAGGGTCGAGGGTCGCGGATGGGTGTCAGAAGACTCAAGGAGCTAAGTGTCGTGGTGTTCTGCATCCATCAGCCACTAACACAGTTTCTCAATGTCAACATTTGGAAGCCTGCAGGGAAAATCCTGCGTAAAATATAATTTCAGTCCTCTAGATGGAGCAATTATGTGACGGAGTTCCTATAAGCCTCACGTTTCCCCCCCAACACACCATGACTAACCCCTTCACGGTGACGGCTCCACCTTGAAAATCATGTGCCGCAAAATGTTTGGCAGATTCCTCACCCTCTCCTGGCAAAAGCTGGCACCCATGTATTTGTCTAGACACAGTCTATTTGCACTTCCATTCCTGGACATGGACCCCATGTGCTATACCCTGATATAGAACAATTGTCCCGTGGATAATATCAAGGGAACCATACTCCCCTTCCAGGAGATTATTCTGCTGCAGAAAGAGACCATCAGGGAACTCACCGCCAAACTCAGCAGATCCGAGGGTCAGAGTATATCAGGGCCCTCGGTGAGTGAGCACAAACCTGGGCAGGGATTCCCTTGTGTGTGTGTGTGTGTGGGTGGGGTGATCTCAGTGATGACAACAACGTACAACCGAGGCAATGTCTCCATGCAGATAAATAGCTTGAAAGTCTTCTGTGTGGTTGCTGCTGAGGGGCCAGAAATGTGTGTCAGGCGAAGGCATGGAGGCACAATCAGTGGGAGGGAATCGGCTGCCATTGCAGCAAGAGTTACATTATTGGAGACAACAGTCTTCATAAAGTGACTGCAATGGCATGTCTTCTGGTTGGGTGAGACATGAGCACATCAGGAGGCCACAATTGAATATCTGAGAAAATAATGAATATTTGTGAAAATCTTTTCAATGTCCATTTTGTCAGATTAATGACAACCAGAATGGTTAGTTTGTCAGTTGTCTATGGGTCAGTGTTAGTGTCGTCAGCATTCATCAATATCGGTGAACCTGTTTCTAATTGTGTACTTTGAACTTGAATAAACTCATATCAAATAATTGAATTGTCTTTAAGCCAATTATAAATCAAGATTTTAACAACACTATCTTCAGATGTATGGCTATTTTACATACAGGCTCTCTCCCACTGATATCTGTTCATTGTTCTCCCCTCCTCAGTCTACTTTATTCACTTATTTGTTTCCTTGAGGCAGTGGCCCATGATGAATGCAGGTTCACAATTGTGGGGGCTCTCCTGTATGTCTCATGAACAACTATCCTTCACATGAAACCCTGGACAGTGAACTTCTATAGATGGGAGGACATCACAGCCATTGATGATCCTGTCCTCACTCAATGTTGACATAAATTCAATACACCGGGGACTACTGGATAGTGATTACGAAAAGGAAAATTAGATTATTTATTTTTCCTCCCTTGCCTGGGGCAAGAAAGCGTTAGGGTCTCAAACACTGCCTTGACGCAGGCTAGACTGGGTTAGTAAATGTGGTGTAGGTGCCGAATGTCGGCCAGTATGGGTCCTCCAGCTCAGCTACTTGGCAAAAGTGGGTCCCAGGAATAAAAAATTTGAAAAACACTGGGCTGGATTCTCTGATTGCCAACACTGAAATCGTGTTCAGCAATTTGCCAGAGAATCCGTTCTTACGCTGGAATTGGGAGCGGCATTGTTCTTCGTTGCTCTGCCCCCTCAAACTCGGCGTCATCGCTGAGAATGCCTCACGCCTTTGGGACGGCCTCAGGACATCACCTGAGGCCCTCCCCCGATGTTCCGCCCCCGATGGGCCGAGTTCCGGATAGAGTGGGGCACATGTCCTCACAATTTCCGGTGACCTTGCGTGGTGGCTGCGGACTGTGTTCAGCGGCACCACAGTCGGTGAGGTGTTGGGGGGGGGGGGGGGGGGGGATCCGTTCCGCTGGCTAGGACGGCTTCAGTGGGGGCTGGGGGGACTGGTGAAGGGTGGTCCAGGCGTGGCGAGGGGATTTATAGGGGTCACTATCTGGCAGGCCGGGTCCGCGCGCAGGAGGCGCTATGTTGTACGGCGCGATCGCTGCAGATCGCCGTCGTGCGCACGCGTGGCCACAAACCCAGCAATTCTCCATCTGTATCTTCAGGTAAAGCCGGGGGCTTTACATGGCGTGGCTGCTGGCCCCCCACCAGGCGGAGCATCGGTGTGGGGGTAGCGGCGACTTTTTGTTGTAAGACTAGACTCATGCTCCGGACATAACCTCAAAATCGGAGAATCTAGCCCACTGTTTTAAAGCACTGTGAATGGGCAGCATGGTCACATAGTGATTATCACAGTGGCTTCACAGCGCCAGGGTCCCAGGTTCGATTCCCAGCTTGGGTCACTGTCTGCGCGGAGTCTGCACGTTTTCCCTGTGTCTGCGTGGGTTTGCTCCGGGTGCTCTGGCTTCCTCCCACAAGTCCCGAAAGACGTACTATTAGGTCATTTGGACATTCTGAATTCTCCCTCTGTGTACTGAACAGGCGCCGGAGTGTGGCGACTAGGGGATTTTCACAGTAACTTAATTACAGTGTTAACGTAAGCCTTCTTGTGACAATAAAGATTCTTATTTTTAAATAAAATCCATTACATACCCAGAAACTAATGTCGTCTCTACAAAGCTCTGAGGCATATAAAAAGTATAATTTAGCAATGAGATGATGGAGAACAGCTTAAATTTACTGTCTTCAACTCTTTCTTTCTTCTCCTGGAGATCCACCCATCCTGTGAGATTGATGGATTTCTGGATTTAAGACATATTTTATTTCAATGCGTAAGGATAGTCCGCAGGTAGCAGTGCCCCACAAGAAACTATCTCGAAGTTGGAGGGCAGCAAGGATTTGAACAGCTCACTGAAGGCATCTCTTTGATACAATGTTAGCGCTCTAAAAAAAGACTTAAAGCCAAAGAAAAGTGTGAAGATTGAGCAGGGAAATGGAGAACCCATTAAACAATATGCAGCAGCGCTATGACAATTACAGTCTACATGTCAATTTGGAACAGTAACTAACAAACTAATTTGTGACCAATTCATTGAAAAGGCTTCAATTCCACAAATTAGAGAACATCTCCTCATGAAGAATTGGGAATGAACCTGGGAAAAAGCCACAACCGTGGCAATCCAAGTCAAATTTGCCATTTTTGACTCAGAGGTTAGCCAGAAATGCAGGGAGACACCGCTGACACAGGATTGCAGACAGATTGCTCAATTAGCTCACGTGCAAGGGTTATAGGCAAAGAGGCCTCAGCAGTCTCATCAACATGTGCCCCGTTTCAGTCAGCCACCTTCAAAACAGTGCCCAAATTTAGAGGTGCTCACCCATTCACTATGCAATTGTTCAGCTTAAGGGAGAAAGTCTAACTCATGTTTTTTTTCCTTAAACTGTATTTTATTCCAAACATATTCAAAAGTACAGACATGAATCAAAAAACATTGTCAACACTCGACGGTTCATAGTTTGTGCAGGTTTCCCCCCTTTCCATCCATCCCCCTCCCCTCCCTCCTCGCCCCCCCCCCCCCCCCACCTTCGCCGCCACCGCACCCCCTGCCCCCCCCCCCCCCCCCCCCCCCCCCCCCGGAACAAACAATTCCCCACTGTAATATTACTGGGTCTAGTAATATGTATCGTTACTAGTTGCTGTTGATACCGATGGTCAGATGGTGTGACCCTGAAGAAACCACGAGTCTTCAACTTCAGGCAAACTAATTTATTAAAGTAACGACTGATTATATCTGAGTGCGACACCCTACAGAACTATCTCTAGAAATCAAGCAATTAAATATGATTGAATTAACTGCTTCACAACTGTAAATACTAACTATACTGAGAGCTATCTATCATACACTAGTGCTTACTAAACACTCCTGGGTTGAAAGAGACCAAGATCCTCTAGGAACTGATACTTATACTGGGATCTAGTGGTGACCTCTAGTGGTAGTGTTACAGCTAGATGTTATAATTAACCCTTTAGTTATATACACATATACATATCATTACACGCACCGTGTCTCAAAGTTATCTGCTGATCCCCTCAACTTGCAGTTGATCTTTCCCAGCTGGAGGAAATCGTACAGGAGAGGTGCAGGCCACAACATTGGTCCTCCTCCCCTCCAACAGCTCCAGCATTTCCGATACCACAAAAATCGACACCATGTGTAGAAGTGATTGGCTATTCACTTCCTTCAATGTATTGTGAGAAAACAGCTCTAATCTCATTTCTTGATGCACCTGCTATGACATGTGATTCTATGTGCCGGTTGAAATGCGTACAAATTGGTGAAAATGTTATCTTCGTCTTTATCGAAGCACCAGATCATTTCAAGCATTGCTCAGTCACGATTTTGGCACCTCAGTGTCACTCCTCATTGATGTTGGCGCAAAAGTATATATATTGAGCAGCAAACTCTACCATAGTTTGCAATTTTCTCTCACTCCTTCAACAGACATTCTTCAAATCTATGACAAATGAGTTATTCTGGTATTGATGACAATCATTGCTTTAGTACGCTATAAAAACATCACCCTGTTCAGCTTCATGCTCAATGTAGCTAAAGGCAGGGGCATTATGGGAGGGGGGGGGGGGGGGCAAACCTTTGTCCCTGGATAATTGAATTTTCCACCTTGGGAAAAAGCTTCTGACTATCCACTTTGTCCATGCCCCTTATATTTTGTAGATTTCTATCAGGTCACTCCTCAACCTCCGTCGTTCCAGTGAGAACAGAGTTTATCCAATCTCTCCTCATAGTTAATGCCCTTCATATCAGGCAGGATCCTGGTAAACCTCTTCTGCACCCTCTCTAAAGCCTCCACATCCGTCTGGTAGTGTGGTGACCAGAATTGAACACTATACTCCAAGTGTGGCCTAACTAAGGTTCTATCCAGTCTCAGCATGACTTGCCAATTTTTATACACAATTCCCCAGCCGATGAAGGCAAGCATGCCGTATGCCTCCTTGACTACCTTCTCCACCTGTGTTGCCACTTTCAGTGACCTGTGGACCTGTACACCTAGATCCCTCTGCCGATCAATACTCTTAAGGGTTCTACCATTCACTGTATATTTCCCACCTGTATTAGACCTTCCAAAATGCATTACCTCACATTTGTCCGGATTAAACTCCATCTGCCACATTTCCACCCAAGTCTCCAACTCTTCCTCATCACTGTCCGCAATTTCACCAGTGATGCTGACTTGACTCGCACAAGGACAAATGTGCATCCACAGAATCAGAGATTGACTTTCTGGGCTACAAAGTAACAGCAACTGGAGTAAAGCCTACACAATGCAACATCAAAGCCTTTCAAATGCTTTCAACTCCATCTAACGTGACCGAGTTGGAATCTTTCTCAGCACTACCAGATTTTATCACTAATTCGTTCCTTGGTACACCAGAGCTCATACAGCCTCTTTGAAGGCTATTGTACAAAGATGTACAATAGGTGTGCACAACCACACAACGAGCAGTATTTGGCATGTTAAAGACGAAGATAGCATTTTCACTAATTCTTGCGTATTTCAACTGACACACAGAATCACATGTCACAACAGATGCATCAAGAAATGCAATTGGAGCTGTATTCTCACAATACATTGAAGGAAGTGAATGACCAATCACATATGCATCATGCCCGTTGTAAGAAACTTAACATTGGAAGTCTACTGGAGAGCACGATGCACAAGACCGTTCATTCTCCGGTCCAATCACCAAGCACTGATTACATTATTAGCCACATCAGGATCTGGCCATCATTCCCTACTCATTCACAGATGGTCAAATCGTCTTCATTATTAACAACTTTGAGGTTGAGAATCTCACAGGTTCACACACCTAAGTAACTGACATGCTTAACCGTACTACTCTTGCAGACATTGTCAGTGATAGTGAAGCGAGTCGTGACCTTAAAGGCTACATGATGACAGTGATTTCACTCGTGACTGCAAATCTTGTTATGCGAGAGGTGTTGAAGGCAGAGACGACAAGAGAATACTGCCAAAGGTAAGCCTGTACCTAAAAACTGAGAGGCCTCACAAAATAGAGGAAGAATTGATCCCATACTACAGAGTGCTCAATGAGCTCACATTGTTTGATGATAACTGTGTCACATTGTTATCCCAAAAGCTCTATAGCAATGAGTATTGCACCTTGCCCATGAAGGACATTAAAGTATTGTCAAGATGAAACAATAATTGCCATGAAGCAGTCTAGTAGCCAGCAATAGATGGCTGTATAGAAGAGTTTATTAGAAACTGCACAATTTGTACATTCAGTAAAAAATTTGAACCATGTCCTGTACCTCGACAACCGACCCCATGGCCAACAAAACTATTGTAACAACTCCACATAGATATTTTTGTAGTCGTGCAAGCAGCCCCAAGGAATCAATATTCGTTATTTGTTGTGCATGATCTACATAGTAAATGACTGGAAATTGCTGCAAAACGTTCATAACGACCATTGCAGTGATTGTCATTCCCGCCAAGTTGTTTACAATAAGGGGTTTGCCAGAGACTTTACTCAGTAGTGTTATGGGCCAGGGTTTCAAGAACCCCAAAGTGTATCATGGAGTTCACCTGACCCACAACTTTTAATAGATTGTGGTATGGGGAGCACACGGCCCACTCTACAGGGTGGTACAGCAGAAATGGAAAAGTATTTTTTAAAGCAAAACAATGTTTATTCTAGGAACTCAAGTTAACCTTTTTAAAACATACAGTGAGCATCTTAGCAACCATCAATTCAAATATAACCCCCAAAGAATACAACACTAAGTAATTGTTAAGCTGTCCTTTTAACAGCCATAAGATTGAAAAAAACCTTTAAACAGAAGCACATCAGGTTAAAGTCACTACTGAGTGCAGTTATTAGTTTTAAATCACCAAAGAATCAATTTACATTCTTTAGATTACAGAGAGACTCATACACCTTCTGGTTGTGACTGCAGCTATCTAGCTCTGAAAACGAAACAAAAACACACCCTGCAGCAAACAGCCTAAAACGAAAGTAAAAGGCTGACAGACAGCCCAGTTCCACCCACACTCTGACATCACTGATAAACACGCATTTCGTAAAGGTACTCTCACATGACCCCTCAAGCTGGTTTCATTTTTCACCTTTTCACTATCCTTTAAGAAATGCACACATTAAATATACTTTTTTGTTTCAAAAAAACAACACACTCAAACAGGTATAATAATATAGTTCAATTTTTCCGTTCTTCTTCATCCAACTTGAATCCCTCTTGGTTTACAGTCTTTTTGAACAAGAAGGTCTCTGCATGATCCATCCATTTCTCAACGCCTTGGCATTTCTCTTTAAAGTCAGACACTTTAGTTCAATCTGATCACAGAGTCCCTTGTAATTCTCCAACACAGGAGCATTAGTTATGACAGCTTTCAGGCAGTGAAATGCCTGTTGAAAGTCCACTGTCCACTGAAATGTTTTACGTTTCTTCAGCAAGTCTATCAGTGGAGCAACCACGCTACAAACATTTTTCACAAATGTTCGATCAAATCCACTCATGCCAAGAAATCGCATTATTTCCCTTTGTCTTGAGGGTATCGGGAACTCCTCA
This sequence comes from Scyliorhinus canicula, assembly GCF_902713615.1. NCBI lineage: Eukaryota > Metazoa > Chordata > Chondrichthyes > Carcharhiniformes > Scyliorhinidae > Scyliorhinus > Scyliorhinus canicula. Next base: position 200,285,585 of record NC_052147.1, on the reverse strand, counting down.
ATAACTGTTGGTTTCACATCCCATGTGACCATTCGACCTTGTCCGATTGTATGGCCAAGGAAAGTGAATTGGGCTTTTCCAAATTCACTTTTGGCTAGGTTTATCACCAAACCCGCCTCCTAAAGTCGATCGAATAACTCCATGAGATGTTTTAAATGTTCTTTCCATGTCTGGCTGAAAATTACCAGATTGCCGATGTATACCGCACAATTGGATGATCCTGAAACAACTTTGTTAGTTAACCGTTGAAATGTCGCTGGGGCATTTTTCATGCCAAATGGCCTAACTTTGAATTGGTATATACCATCTGGAGTCACAAAAGCTGAAATCTCCTTTGCCCTTTCGAATAAAGGTACCTGCCAGTGTCCTTTAAGTAAATCCAGTTTGGAAATAAAAGCTGACCGTCCCACTTTCTCAATGCAATCCTCCAAATGTGGGATAGGATAAGAGTCCGTTCTTGTAACTGCATTAACCTTTCTATAGTCTACACACAACCATTGGGTTTTGGTACCATCACTAAGGGCGAGCTCCATTGGCTGCAACCCACTTCAATTATGCCATTTTTAAGCATACTCTCAATCTCTTTGTTAACCTGTGCCAATTTTAAAGAGTTAAGTCTGTATAGATGATATTTGATTGGAACAGCCTTTCCCACATCTACATCATGTATAGCCATTTTAGTACTTCCCAATATGTCTCTACAAACTTGCCCATGTGATATCAATAACTCTTTCAGGTCAGTTCGTTTTTCCTTTGGAAGGTAATTCAACAATTTGTCTCAATTTTTAAGAACATCCTCGTTTTCCAATTTAATTTGAGGTATGTCAAATTCACAGTCACCTGGATTTGGTTCGTCACTTTGAGTTCGAATCATTAAAACCTCCTCCTTTTGCTCTCCTTCCCTTTCAAAGTAACTTTTAAGCATATTCAGATGACACACTCGCTGAGTGTTTGTACCACATAATCAACCTCACTTAATTTCCTTTCAATCTGATGAGGTCCGCAAAACCTAGCTTTTAGAGGCTCACCTGCCACTAGTAACAATACTAAAACTTTATCTCCACTGGCAAAACTACAAACTTTGGATTTCTTGTCCGCTACCCGTTTCATGACATTTTGTGCAACTTTTAAATGTTGTCCAGCCAATTCATCTGCTCTATTTAATCGTTCCCTAAAATTTGACACATAATCCAATAATGTAATTTCCGATTTCTCACTCACCCAATTTTCCTTAATCAATTTAAGTGGTCCTCTTACCTCATGACCAAAAATTAGTTCAAAAGGACTGAATTTGGCTGACTCATTAGACACATCCCTAATTGCAAACAGTACGAATGGAATTCCTTTATCCCAATCCTCTGGATAATCTTGACAATAAGCCCTCAACATTGTCTTTAATGTCTGATGCCACCTTTCTAACACTCACTGCGATTCTGGATGGTACGTAATTAATTTAAATTGTTTTATTCCTGAGCTATCCGTAACTTCTTTGAATAACCTTGAGGTAAAATTTGATCCTTGATCTGATTGTATATCTGTGGGTAGTCCATATCTCGTAAAGAATTTAAGTAATTCCTCCACAATCCTTTTAGCTGTAATATTATGTACTGGAATGGCCTTTGGAAACCTAGTGGACACATCCATTACAGTCAAAAGATATTGATTCCCACTTTTCATTTTAGGAAGCGGTCCTACACAATCAATTAGGACCCTTGTAAAAGGTTCCTCAAATGCTGGAATGGGTATTAAGGGCGCTGGTTTTACCACTGCTTGAGGTTTCCCTATCACTTGACATGTGTGACATGATTGACAAAATTTAACTACATCTTTATGTAGTCCAGGCCAATAAAAATGTTTCTTGTAGCTTGAGTTTTCCTTATTCCCAAATGACCTCCCACTGGTACCCCATGTGCAACTCGCAACACCTCCTTTCTATACCCTACCAGCAAAACTACTTGATGAATGTTTGCCCACTTTTCATCCGCCTGCAAATGTTAAGGTCTCCATTTTCTCATGAAGACATCACTTTTACGGTAATAACGCTCTGACATACACAGTTTCCTCTTCCGTGCGTGCTTTCTGATACATCCGTTTTATTTCTGCATCTTTCTGTTGTAACCCCTGCCAATTTCCAGAACTAAAAATATCTGCCTCATCCTGCTCCTGTTCTTGTTCTTTTTCAACCATCCAATCAAAAATAGTTTCTGATAATTGAACTTCTACTTCATCTTTACTCTTTGATTTCTCCTCTTGTCTTAACCTGTGACTTTGCGACCTTGTTACTACACAATCCGGAAAAATCCCAGGATATTCATCCTTCAACACTTCAGTTGCCTGATTTTCCACTGGCTTATCAACCACCATAGGCATCACTCCCACCTGCGATCCAGCTATATTATTACCCAAGATAAACTGTATTCCTGGACAAGATAGTTTCTCTATTACTCCTACTACCACTTCACCACTCTTCACTGGACTTTCCAACCTTACCTTATATAATGGAACACTACTCCCCTCACCCTGAATTCCACATGTTACCACCTTTTCTGGCAACATTCTTCCCAAACTACATAACTCCTCATCTCTTACCATTAAAGATTGACTAGCTCCCGTATCTCTTAAAATTGTGACTTCTTTACCTGCTCCTCCTGATACACATGAGTAAACTTTACCCACACAAGTAAATTCTTCAAAGAGATCTGGCACATTCTTATCAATCACCTCTTGATCAGGCTGTACAATCTTTTGCACCTCCTTCGCTTCACTTGGGCTTTCCTTTACCACATTAACAAACCCCACTGTCTTATCCTGTTTTACCACATCAGCCTTCCCAGTGGTTTTCTTCAACCACGAACACTGTGACTTTACATGGCCTAGTTTATTACAGTGAAAACATTTGAAACTTTTCATGTCTCTTCCACCCTCCTGGATTTATTTTTTAACCTGAGGCACACTCTCCTTATCATCTCCCATCTCACCACCTTTACCTTTACCACTTGAGTATTTCTCATGTCCCCAGTTTCTATCCCTCACAGGCTGAAATTGATGCCGCAAACCAAACTTTGTTTTATGAACTAATTCACAATCATCTGCCATTCTGCTGCTAACCTCGCAGTTTTAACCCTCTGTTCTTCCACATGAGTTCTCACTACATCAGGAATTGAATTTTTAAACTCCTCCAAAAGTATAATTTCTCTGAGAGCTTCATACGTTTGGTCTATTTTCAAAGCCCTTATCTACCTATCAAAACTACTCTGTTTGATCCTTTCAAACTCCATGTATGTTTGACCAGGTTCTTTCCTTAAATTTCTAAACATTTGTCTGTAGGCTTCAGGCACTAGTTCATATGCACCTAAGATGATTTTTTTACCTCCTCATACGTCCCAGATACCTCCTCCGGTAGTGATGCAAACACCTCACTGGCGCTACCTATCAGCTTTGTTTGAATCAGTAATACCCACATGTCCTGTGGCCATATCATTTGTTTAGCTACCTTCTCAAATGAAATGAAAAAGGCTTCTACCTCCATCTCGCCGAACCTTGGCAATGCTTGGGCATATTTAAATTGATCCCCACCAAGCCTTCATACGTTTCCCTTTATATCTGCAGATTTTAACTGACTGTTATGTTTCATAGCCATTTTCTGAAGTTCAAACTCTCTCTCTTTTTCCCTTTCCTCTCTATCTCTTTCCTTTTTCTCTCTATCTCTTTCTTTGTTTCTTTCTTCTCTCTCCTTTTCTTTTCCCCTGATCTGCATCTCCCTTTCTCTTTCTTTTTGTCTCATTACAAGCTGCTTTAATTCTTTTTCATGTTCAAGTTGCTTAATCAGCAACTGGATCTTTGCCATTTCTAATGAGTCAGACTGTATCTCAGGCAACTTTAAATACTTAGCCACCGCCATAATTACCCAATCTTTTCGCATTTTGTCAGGTAATGTTAACTGCAATGTTTTTGCCAAATCTAACAGTCCACTTTTAGTCTCTGTCCGTAAGGTACTGCGTGCGACCGGCTCCACCCCCAAAAACCTCAGAGCCTCTGAAAGAGCCATTGTCCACAACACACTCCCTACTTAAACTAAAATACCACACCTGAAAAGCAACCACAATATGCTCACCCCTCACTGTCTTTAAGTTCACTAAGCCAATCCAATAGATAGACTTTTATCCCCCTCAAGCCTCCAATTTGTTATGGGCCAGGGTTTAGAGAACCCCAAAGTGCATCATGAAGTTCACCTGACCCACAACTTTTAAAAGATTGCGGTGTGGGTAGCACACAGCCCACTCTACAGGTATGGTACAGCAGAAATGGGAAATATTTTAAAAATCAAAACAATTTTTATTCTAGGAACTCAAGTTAACCTTTTTAAAACATACAGTGAGCATCTTAGCAACCATCAATTCAAATATAACCCCCAAAGAATACAACACTAAGTAATCATTAAGCTGTCCTTTCAACATCCATAAGATTGAAAAAAACCTTTAAGCAGAAGCGCATCAGGTTAAAGTCACTACTGAGAGCAGTTATTAGTTTTAAATCACTAAATAATCAATTTATATTCTTTAGATTACACAGAGAGAGAGAGAGCGAGACTCATACACCTTCTGGCTGTGACTGTAGCTATCCAGCTCTGAGAACGAAACTAAAACACACCCTGTAGCAAACAGCCTAAAACAAAAGTAAAAAGCTGACAGACAGCCCAGCTCCACCACACTCTGACATCACTGATAAATACCCATTTCCACACCCATTTCCATACCCATTTCTCAAAGGTACATTTCTCAAACACCTATTTCTTAAAGGTATTCTCACATGACAGTAGGGCAAATTACAGACAACATTATTGCAAGACAAGGAATCAATAAATGATCTGCTAAATTTAAAGAGTTAATTTTTTTAAACATTTATTTAAATCTAAGAAGCAATAAAATATTCAAAAGAACTAAATTTAACAAGCAAGTCCAGTAACCAGGAGAACCAGTTGATTTATTTGTCAATAATCTTTACAGGATGGCTAAATGTTATGTATAGGGAGACTCAAAATCTGAGCTCATATGTGACAGAATACTGGTAGGAGTGACGGACAAGACATTCTCTGATCTCATGCAAGCAAAGGAATGGAAAACCCTGGAAAAAGCAATTGAATAGTTAGGCAATCTGAACTCCCTGAGCAACACAGACCATTTTAAGGGGAGAGAATAAACCATGATGCAGAGGCCAACCCACAGTTCAGCTAGTTAAACAACAAACACATGGGGGTATGCCAGACCACGGAAAACAATGATAAAACCAGCCAGTAGAGTGACCATGCCAATGCTGTGGAGCAAAGTGGCCCCACAGGCAAGGTCAATGTCCTGCAATTTCTGCCCAATGCTGTCAATGCAACAGGATTGGACACTACAGCAAACTGTGCAGGGCAAAAGCTCTGAAACACACAGTAAGTCCAAAGGTCATCCACAAGGTCGAGACTGCAAGCCCAGAAAACACACAGCCATGCTTCTTGGATGAGATCAAAGATCTTGGTTCCTACATAGAGTACATAGAACATACAGTGCAGAAGGAGGCCATTCATAGAATTTACAGTGCAGAAGGAGGCCATTCGGCCCATCGAGTCTGCACCGGCTCATGGAAAGAACACCCTACCCAATGTCAACACCTCCACCCTATCCCCATAACCCAGTAACCCCACCCAACACTCAGGGCAATTTTGGACAATAAGGGCAATTTATCACGGCCAATCCACCTACCTGCACATCTTTGGACTATGGGACGAAACCGGAGCACCCGGAGGAAACCCACGCACACACGGGGAGGATGTGCAGACTCCGCACAGTCAGTGACCCAAGCCGGAATCGAACCTAGGGCCCTGGAGCTGTGAAGCAATTGTGCTATCCACAATGCTACCATGCTGCCCTAACCCATCGAGTCTGCACAGACCCACTTAAGCCCTCACTTCCATCCTATCCCCGTAACCCAGTAACTCCTCCTCCTTTTGGAATGTGGATATTTCAGTCAATGGCCATTTAACACATTTTAAATTAGATACAGGAGCCAGTGTAACAGTCCTGTCAGACAGTCACAGACAAAGAACCGTGGCTGAGAGACCTCTGACTTCAAACAACAGAGAAACCACTCTGGACCTGGAGGAATCTGACTCCTGTTTGTCGGCTTGATTCAGGAACCATTAAAGTATGGCAGCAAACAGATCTTCGAGCTGATGTATGTAATCTGTACACAACCTTTCTCTCTCTTGAGCAGAGATGCCTGTGTACCACTAGATCTCCTTAAATCAGTAGAAGATGTCAAGGCAAACACTGTCATTAATTAAACAGGTTCCGAAGTCCGCAAACAGAAAAAGGTTTAATTACTGGGACTTCAGCTCTGAACTGCCTTCTTCCTTTGAGGAGAATGTTTGATCATTCTCATTACAGGTGCTGGAAAACCTATAATGGTCAGACTAGCCAGCCATCCAGAGATAGTCATAGTGGCTTAAGTGGAGGGAGAATGACCAGCAGTGCGATTAGCCACTACCTCCAGCCCTGGTATCGGCACAGCAGGTCAACACAGCAACCACTGGAAATATGCTGCAACTCCCAGCAAGCATAGCCAAAGCCACAAAGGATGCTGGAAGTTGGTGGCGGCTGTTCATTGCTGACAGTGAAACATTGTAAGGGTACCACTGAACCTCATTATAATCACAGGAATGCAACACTGCCACAGGGAACATCACCATGACCCACACAATGACGGAAGAAACAAAAAGAACGACAAGGAGATGAGTAATTACATAGGCATGAGGACAGATTTGGCCCTAGTGGACTGGTCAGGAAGGCTAAAAGGGTGGACAGTTGATGAGCAGTGGCGGCTGTTTATGGAGATACTCAATCCCTCACAACTAAAATATATTGCAGAGCGGAAGAAAGATTGTGAGAGGGAGAAAAAAATCCATAGCTAAGCAAGGAAATTAAAGTTGACATAAAGACAAAATCTAAGGCATACCAAATTGCAAAGGCCAGTGGCAGGCTGGAATATGGGGAAACTTCTAAAAATCAACAAAGCGTTACTAAAAAAGTTATAAAAAGAGCAAAAGTAAATTACGAAAGAAAACAAGAGTAAAATATAAAAAAGGCAAAAACTTCTATAAGTATATAAAAGGGAAGAGAGTAGCTAAGGTGAATGTTAGTCCCTTGGAGGATCAGACTGGGTGTTAATAGTGGGGAACACCAAAATGGCAGAGACGCTAAATCAATATTTTGCCTCAGATTTCACGGTGGACACTAGTACCATCCTAATAGTAACAGGAAATGCAGAGATAATAGAAAGGGAGGAACTTAGAACTTAGAAAAATCATCATCTATAGGGAAAAAGTACTGAACAAACTATTGGGATTAAAGGCAGACAAGTCCCCAGAGCCTGATGGTCTACCACCTAGGAACTTAAAGGAAGTGGCAGCAGAGATAGTGGATCCACTGGTTATAATATTCCAAAATTCCCTGGATGCGGAAAAGATCTTAGGAGGTTGGAAAAATGCTAATGTAGTACTCTTATTCAAAAGGGGAGGGAAGCAGAAAGTAGGAAAATATTGACCAGCTAGTTTAACATTTATTGTTGGGTGATTGTTAGAATCCATTCTAACAACAGGGGAGCATGGTGGCACAGTGGTTAGCACAGTTACCTCTGAGCGCCAGGGGCCTGGGTTCAATTCCGGCCTTGGGTAACAGTGTGTGGAGTTGGCACTTTCTCTCCTTTCTGTGTGGGTTTCCTCCAGCTGCTCTGGTTTCCGGTGTATTGGCCTTGATAAAACCTCCCCTCAGTGTCCAAGGATGTACAGGTTAGGTGCAGTTACGGAGATAGGGCGGGGGAATGAGACCAGGTCAGGTGCTCTTTCAGGGGGTTGCCGCAGACTCGATGGGCTGAATGGCCTCCTTCTGCACTGTAGAGATTTTTTTATGATCATTATTAAGGAAGTAACCCGGATAGGCACCGGAATGTGGCGACTAGGGGCTTTTCACAGTAACTTCATTGAAGCCTACTCGTGACAATAAGCGGTTTTCATTTCATTTCAATAACAGGGGGCGGGATTCTCTGATTCTGAGGCTAAGTGTTGACGGTGTCATAAACGCCATTGCGTTTCTCGACGGCGTCAACACGGCCTCAGGAGCAGCAATTCTGACCCCTACAGGGGGCCAGCACAGCAGTGGAGTGACCCACGTCGCTCCAGCTGCCGATCTCCGGCATCAGATGGGTGCTGCGGGTCTGCGCATGTGCAGTGGGGCCGGCGCCAATGCGCACATGTGCAGTGGGGCCGGCGCCAATGCGCACATGTGCAGTGGCTCCCTTCACCGCGCTGGCCCTGACGCAACATGGTGTTGAGCTACAGGGGCTGGCGCGGAACAAAATATGCCCCCAGCCCGAGACGCCGGCCCGCTGATTGGTAGGTCCCAATCGCAGGCCAGGCCTCAGTGGAGGCTGCCCACCGGGGTCGGACCCTCCTCCCCCCCCCCCCAACCAGGCCGCCCCCAGATGCAACCACACCGACGTTCCGGTGGGTAAGAGCAGGTGTGGACGGTGCCGGCGGGATTCGGCTTTTTTAGCGTGGCCAGTCAGCCCAGCCCAGGCCGAGAATCGCCGGGGGGGGGCCCTGTAGAGCAGCCCCCGACCAGTGCTGCGCCGACCGCGCCAGCCCCAATGGCGCCAATTCTCCGCATTGTGGCGGCGTGGCATGATTTGCGCTTCTCCGGCCCGGCCCTGATGATTTGCAAAGTCAAAATGCAATCCATCAGAGTCAGCATGGTTTTATGAACATAAAAGATACAGTGCAGAAGGAGGCCACTTCGGCCCATCGCGTCAACACTGACCCACTTAAGCCTTCGCTTCTACCCTATCCCTGTCAGCCAATTGTCTTGTTATGTTCTTGGCGTAGCACAAGTTGATTCCTTGATGTTCACTCTGACAAAGGAAGGTTCAGACTTGGAGATAACTGCAATAAGTTTATTAAACTATTTACAATCGTCCCACTCGGATTTGTCTCTACTGTTAATTCTTCTATAGTTACTCAGACTGACGAACCAGTCTGCTACAATCCACGTGGTGGGTGTGATGTTCAATCAACCCTGTGTCTGTACTCACTGAGTGTCTCCACTGGAAAGGGAAAGATCATGTGTGTGTGTGTCCATTATATATGGGTTGGTGTAATGCCCCCCTGTGGTGGTATCACCTCTGTGTGTATCGTGAATGCCCATTGGTCGTGTCCTATCTTACTGACCTATTGGTTGAGTGTCTGTGTGTCATGTCTCTGGTGCTCCCTCTAGTGTCTTGTTAGTCTACATGTACTTACATTACCCTTGTGTACCTACAGTGATGCATATAACCCCATCTAACCTTTTTGGTCGCTAAGGTCAATTTATCATGGCCAATCAACCTAACCTGCACGTCTTTGGACTGTGGGAGGAAACCGGAGCACCCGGAGGAAACCCACTCAGACACAGGGAGAACGTGCAGACTCCGCACAGATAGTGGCCCAGCAGGGAATCGAACCTGCGACCCTGGCGCTGTGAAGCCATAGTGTTACCGTGCTGCCCTCTGAAGGGTGAAAGAGATTCAGGATAAATGGGTCTTTTTCTAATTGTTAAGTTATAACTAGTGAGGGCAGCACGGTGGACAGTAGTTAGCACTGCTGCCTCATGGCGCCGAGGTCCCAGGTTCGATCCTGGCTCTGGGTCACTGTCCGTTTGGAGTGTGCACATTCTCCCTGTCTTTGCGTGGACTTTGCCCCCATAACCCAAAGATGTGCAAGGGTAGGTGGATTGGCCACACTGAATTACCCCTTAATTGGAAAAAATGAATTGGGTACTCTCAATTTTAGAAAACAAAGTTATAACTAGTGGGGTGCCACAGGGTTTGGTCCTCAGGCCTCAATTATTTACAATTTATTTAAAGGACCTGGATGCAGGATAGAAGGTTCTAGTCTTATTTGCACCTATAGTCATATCGGTGGGACAATAAGTTGCAGTGAGGAAATAAGACATGCAAATGAATTTAGATAGGTTCGGAGAGTGGGTTAAAATTTGGCAGATGGAGTTTAACATGGATACGTGTGAGATTATCTATTTCAGTCGGAAAAATGGATTTGGCTGGATTCTCCGTTCCTAAGACTAAGGGCGCGATTCTCCGATGTCACGCCGGTTGGGAGAATAGCGGGCCGCGCCGTTTTTTCACGCGACGCCGGTCCGACGCACTCCCTCTATTCTCCCAACCGGCCAAATTTGTCTCATCGTGTTTCGCGCGCAAAAACATGAGACTCCGGGATGGTCCCCTCACCTCCTCACTCCTCGTCAGCCAGCACGACTGGCTGGCGACTTTAAAAAGCAGGTGTGGACGGCGACAGCGTGACCTAGCGTCACGACGTAGGGACTTCGGCTCATCCGGGCCGGAGAATAGCGGGGGTGCCGGAGAATCGCCATTTTGGCTGCATCAGGAGATTCTCCGGCACCCCCGCTATTCTGTGGCCCGGATGGGCTGAAGTCCCTACGTTGTGACGCCAGGTCACGCCATCGCCGTCCACACCTGCTTTTTAAAGTCGCCAGCCAGTCGTGCTGGCTGACGAGGAGTGAGGAGGTGAGGGGACCATCCCGGAGTCTCCGCAAACTGGGGAAGGCATCCCCGAGAACGCAGCGGCCAGTCGGGGGGGGGGGGGGGGGGAGGGGGGGGGGGGGGGGGGGAGGGGGGGGGGAGAGGGAGAAGTGGGAGGGGGGAGAGGGAGAAGTGGGAGGGGGGGAGTGAGTGAGTGGAGGTGGGAGGGGGAGTGTGAGCGAGTGGAGGTGGGAGGGGGGAGAGGGAGTGAGTGGAGGTGGGAGGGGGGAGAGGGAGAAGTGGGGGGGGGAGAGGGAGTGAGTGGAGGTGGGAGGGGGAGAGGGAGAAGTGGGAGGGGGGAGAGGGAGCGAGTGGAGGTGGGAGGGGGGAGAGGGAGTGAGTGGAGGTGGGAGGGGGGAGAGGGAGTGAGTGGAGGTGGGGAGGGGGGAGAGGGAGTGAGTGGAGGTGGGAGGGGGGGAGAGGGAGTGAGTGGAGGTGGGAGGGGGGAGAGGGAGTGAGTGGAGGTGGGAGGGGGGAGAGGGAGTGAGTGGAGGTGGGAGGGGGGAGAGGGAGTGAGTGGAGTGGGTCGTCCACCTCCGGATGCAACATCTCAGCCGCCCTGCCATGGCAGGACGGTGACGAGGACACGGCCGCTGGTTGCCCTGTGGCTGATGGCCACAGGCCACTGACGCACCGGTGAGGAGGACGTGTTGTTAACTGCCCGTTGGACGCAGAAAGTGACCAGGGGTTAGGCTGCCCGCGTGTCAGCAGCGCGATCAGGCCACCGGGACACACATGTATCCCGTGGAAGGCGGCTGCCGAGGTGTCGACTGACCTCCGTCTAACATGTCGTTTCTCTGCCCCCCACCACCCTTCTGTAGGTAAGCAAAATGTATTCGAACCGAACAGCTATGTTCAGCGCAGTGGTTGGGGCCGCAGCACTGCAGTTGGATATCCAGGGGCAGCTGCAGCAGCAGAGGGAATGGCCGCGGAGTGGCCCGTTGTCGAGCAGCATGGGGGGGTGGGGGGGGGGGGGGGGGGAGGAGGAGGAGGAGACATTGATGGTGGAGCCAGGGCGCCAGAGGCGACGAGCGAGGCCAAGGGTGTACCGTGGCCGGATCTCTTTCGAGACAATGCCGGGCATCACCTGCAGGAGGAGACTCCGGTTCAGCAGAGAGACAGTGACACATATCTGTCACCTCGTTGTGCACCTCGCCCCACGTGGAACGGGAGGAGGACACGTGATCTCGGTTGCCGTCAAGGTGACGGTGGCACTTAACTTTTATGCGACCGGCTCCTTCCAGTCTCCGAGCGGGGACCTATCCGGGATATCGCAGGCATCGGTCCACAGGTGCATCCGGGATGTGACCGACGCCCTCTATGCCATCGCCGACCGCTACATCACCTTTCCCAAGGACAGAGCAAATCAAGAAGCACGAGCCAGTGCATCTGCCAACGTGGCCGGGATACCGATGGTCCAGGGAGTGATTGATTGTGTTCACGTCCCCATGCGCCCGCCTGTAGGCAACAGGGAAGTGTTCACTAACAGGAAGGGGACATACTCCATGAACATCCAAGTGGTATGCGACCCCCACATGAAGATCATGCACGTGTGCGCAAGGTTCCCTGGAAGTGTGCATGATGCGTACATTCTTGCGCAGTCATTCATCCCTGCTATGTTTGAGGGACGGCTGAGGGGCTGGTTGCTGATGATGCCCATACGTAGGCCTCAGACAAACGCGGAGACCCTTTACAATGAGGCCCATGCAGCAACTAGGGGTGTGGTGGAGCGCTGCTTCGGTCTGCTGAAAATGCGATTCAGGTGCCTGGACCGCTCCGGATGGGCCCTGCTGTACCAGTCTGAGAGGGTCGCTCGCATTGTCGTGGTCTGCTATGCACTGCACAACATCGCGATGCAGAGGGGAGATGCCCTGGTGGAGGAGTCGGAGGGAGAAGCCACTGGCAGTGGTGCCAACATGGAGACGGAGGAGGAGGAGGAGTTTGGTGGTGTGTTGGGCGCAGCACGCAGACATGACCCGGGTGCTGGTAATGTCCAGGAGGCTGCACGGCGGCACCGGCGAGGAAAGCGGGCACATGACGCCTTGGTGGCAGCAAGATTCACGCGTCGCGTGCGACGGCACCGCTGAACACTACCACTACCACCTGCATCGCCAGTCGTGCAGACGGTCAGCACACAACTACGTCTAAGTGAATCCCCAGATGATATAGCAAGAGTGGAGGCGGACTGCTGAGAATCACCCCTTGCGACATGTCTCTCCGTCGGCACTCGTTTCCTGGGGCGACTCGACCTTGATGGGCCAGGCTTCTCTGCGGGCGTCTCGGGTGACGTGGTGCCACCCTGCTCTGCCCGCTGCCCACCCGATGCACCAGGGATGGGGCGGGGGGAGGCCGAGCGTTCAAGGACGTCCCGTGATGGAGTTAATGGGACGGGCCCCGGAACCTCCTCCTCCCTTGGGGAGCCCGGTGGCCCCCGGGCCTCACTGTGGGACGGAGGTGCGAGCGGGGAGGTGCCCCGTCGCCCCACCGACACCTGGCGCTGCCAGTCCTGGAGGCCTGCAACGGTGTCGACCAGGGTCCGAAGGTTGGCTGAGACGGAGTCCAGGGAGTGAGACATTCCCGCCAGGGACTGTGCGACCTCAACCTGTGAGTGTGCGACCCCATCCAGCACGTGCGTCAGGTGGTCAATGCTCTCCGCGACTGACTGCTGGAACTGTGCCATGGCGTGCTGGGACTGTGCCATGGCGTGCTGGGACTGGGCCATGGCCTGGTGAGACTCGGCCAGGGCCTGTAGCGCGCTGGCAATGTCGTTTTGGCTCTCGCGCATTGCTGCCTGTGAGAGGGCAGCCCTCTCCAGGGCCGAGGATGACGCGTGCACATTAAGCCCAACGCCTTGCAGAACCTGACCCATGGCCGAAACCGTTTCACCCATTGCCTCCACCGCAGACGCCACCCGTGCGGTGTCGGCCTGGGTGACTGCCATGAGCGGCACCACTCCCTGCTCTTGGACATGGTTTGATTCCTCTAACTGCGTCTGCAGCTGCTGGAAGACAGCCCTCATCCCGTCATTGTGTCCCTGGGTTTCAAAATGCATCGGCTGTCCACGTGGGTCGAGTAAATCCAGGAACCCGGGAAACCCGGGAGACAGCAATGCCGCAAGCTCTAGGTCCTCGTCCATCATAAAACCAGCAGTGTCTTCATCCCAGTCATATCCGAGCGCAGGCAGCACGCGGCCAATGTCTGGTTGTGCGTCAGGTGAGTCTGTTGACTGTGTCGCCGTCCTATGTGCGTCCTGCTCGACGGTCCAGGGTTGGGAGGATGGCACTCCTGGCTGACCTCCTGCCACCCTCTGGTGTGCGGCCCTGGGTGCGGTGGTCGTGGCAGATGGGCGCCTGTGTGTGGCAGCAGACGGCCCAGGACGTTCGTCACCACGCCCTAGGGAACAGAATAATACGGGGTTAGTTAGACACGCTCGGCTGGGCGTAGGATGGTCCAGTGGGTAGAGTGTGAAGGGAGAGAGGATGGGGGGGTCCAGTGGGTAGACTGTGAGGGGACAGAGGATGGGGGGTCCAGTGGGTAGAGTGTGAGGGGACAGAGGATGACGGGATCCAGTGGGTAGAGTGTGAGGGGACAGAGGATGGGGGGTCCAGTGGGTAGACTGTGAGGGGACAGAGGATGAGGGGTCCAGTGGGTAGAATGTGAGGGGACAGAGGATGAGGGGATCCAGTGGGTAGAGTGTGGCGGGGACAGGGATGGGATCC